>NC_140192.1:30591428-30976428 GCF_965226575.1 Pagrus pagrus
TTCACTAAAGCAAGAAATTTACTTGTGAATGTATTGTACTGTATATACCTTATTTATTGGTATTCGACTTAATAATCTGTATTTCAATTGTTTGACAGCTTCTTCTTCTTCCATGTTTGTAGGTAGTTTGTGTGAGTGAGTGACTGAGTGAGTGAGTGAGTGTCAGTACAACCAAATTCACAATAAAGTTGTTCTCATTTACACTCTTGTTTCGGTCATCAGACTTTGGAACGTGTTTCAAATTCATTACACAGCTCATAGGTAGCCAATAATGTTGCAATGCAGAAGTCATCACTGAGATGAGTGATAGCACACAGGTTTCGAGCAACAAAAGGTTGTCATCATGTACAGCCAGAGAGCTAACAGAGATATTCGCACATCTAAATGAGCTGCAAACATGCATTTATGATTAATGTCAGCATTATGCAAGTGGCTGCTGAAGAACAGACACTCCGCTTCTGAAATGTTTCCAGTGGACATTGAAACTGTGACCAAGCCCTGTGAGCCGGAGCACAGCCGGAGCCTGAAAGAGCCAGATCCTGTGTACATAGATTTATTAGTACACACAAATTGAAAATTTGTGGGCACTTTTTTTTTATCTGACACCAGAGGGGCTCTGTAGAATTCCTTTGCACCGCCACAGGGCTCATCCATCAAAGGCTCATGCTCATAATATGCTGCAGCGATACCAAGCATAGGTGTTACTGTTAGATGCAGCTTTATTTCTGGCCAAGCTGTGAGTCTTGTATTTATAGAAAATATCAACTTACCCCAGTGGATGCAATTATTGCCTGTGTATGGACAGAATAGCCTCTCCCACTGTTTATAGAATTTAAAAGGTAAACAAAAATGACTACTTTTAGAAGAATTCTGTGAATTTACAACATGTTCTCTCTCCTAACTTGTCAAATACAGCAGGTTGTTCATTGGCCGTAAGTTTCAAACTATGATATTCTACCATGTCCTCTTTCAGCAGCTTTGCATGCACTGTCACGTTAGCAATGAGACAAGATATTAAACTTTCAAAAGTAAAGCTTGCCGACAAACAGTCAAACAAACAATAGTTTTTTGACATATGATGACTTTTGAACCGTTAATAAGGCTGTCAAACGGTTGCGGTTCAGTTAGGTTTAGGCACCAAAACTACTTGGTAAGGTTTAAAAAAAGATCCTACTTTGAGTTAAAATTACTACATTCAGTCTCGTAACTTACCTAACTTATGTAAGTGACATAACTCAAATGCGTGAGAACAGGCTGGGATTTAAGGATCTGAGTGGGCTAATTGTGTCAGTCAAATATGGAATCACTGATCAATGATGATAGCACTGTACTCACAAAAGAGATTACTGAGATCTTGGAATGCATCTATAAGAAGAAAATTTATAAGCAAAAGACACGACCACCAGGTTAGCCCAAAGTATTTTGAGGAGAAAATGGTGGAAAAAGTTTACATTTATTATCCAACCTGCCCTTTTTAAACATCAATAACAGTCTATCAATCCAACACCCTGCTTCAACTTGGACCAACTCGACTTACTTTAGTTGTGTGCAAACAGTGATCCTGTGAAATGAGGGATTATAAGCAAAATTTCATGTGCGGAAAATCAAAATGGATTTACCCTGCACTATATTTATCTGCCTAAACTTAAATCATACACATTCCCATTGGCTGCCATTATAATTCTGTCTGGCACTGACAGGTGTTAGGAGGCCATGTGAGTAGGTGGGGTATACGGTACATTCATGATATCTACAGTCTTTATAGAGAAAATTGTGGTTTCCATTTTGTGTTTTTGGGGGCAGCAAATCTGGGACAGATTTTACACTGAATGTGTGGGTGTAACTCTGTGAGAAAATGTGTTCTCTGTGTGTGTGTGTTTGTGTGTGTGTGTGTGTGTGTGTGTGTGTGTGTGTGTGTGTGTATGTGTGTGTTTGTGCGTGTGTGTGTGTGTGTATGTCTGTTTGAGCACGCGTGTTAGTTCCATGCTAGCTTCACTCACAGCCGGGTGGCAGCGATGATGGGGCCCACACACACTGGAGCTCCTCAATTATTCTGGTTATGTGTACTCTACAAAGACTTCATCACACAGTGTTTCAGGGAAGTTTTCACATTGCTAGGTGAATCAAAATGCCAGTGACATCCATCCCCAGCTTGGATGCCATCTGTGAATAAACAGGGTGTCAGTCTAGCTGTGCTCCTGCTGCCTGCAGACAGCCTCTGTCAGCGTCAGACCAGGAAATGCCACCTCTCTGCTGACAGCTGCCTGTGCTGCATTCACATTGGCACCCACAGGGAGAGCCCGGCAGCTCCCCACCCAGCTCCATGCTCCACCATGCTAAGTGCGGATCCCCAAACCTGCCACGTGCCGCCCTGACAGCACTTCACTGTATATCTAAATAGAGCAGGAGCCTGGCGTGTCCCAGGGAAACTTTTACATTCTGCTCCATTCAGGGAGGATTTGTCACCTGGGAAGGAGGATAATGAAGCAGCGTTTCTTTTCTGGTTGTTCAAGGCAGTCCTTTCCCGTAGACATGGTAATGGCTGGATTGGATTAAATGAGCTCTCCTCCTTGTCTGTCAAGGTGAGCATGGTTGAGATCTGTGGAATGTTTAGGTTTTGTTTTAAGTTGCAAAGGCTATTATCGTCGGCAGTAACAGAGCGGGCAGCAGCAGCCGTAGCAGCCTTGTGAAAGCAGCTCTTCCTGTTGTGTTGCCCTGAAACCTGTGTTGTCTGCTATCACATTTTTCTTCTTTTTCTTCAAGGAGTAAATGCCAATGTTGAATTGAGCTGTGATAATAAAGTGAAGAAGCGTGGAAAAAAACTTCCACCTAGCTTGCCGGTTACCCAGTGACCTCACCGGGCCAAACTTTGGGCCCATGCTGCATGCCTCCACTTACCCCAGCTGAGTCTGAGCTGTCCAGCTTGAGATCTGAACTGCACTCAATCGTGAGCCTCCTGGATGATGTCCTCCAGCGGCAAACCCTCCTCCTTTCCTGGGTTGACGCGCTGCAGCAGGGCGCTCCCCGCAGCTCTGAATGTCCACAGGCTGAGAATGTTCCTGGGCCATCTGAACCCCACTCTCCCTCTTGGGCGTCCGTTGTTAGGAAGGGGAGACGGGTCACGACCCTGTCTCGCTGTACAACTTCTTCACCCCTCTTGAGAGGCTATCTGAGCTAGTGGCCACATGCTTACGGCTCCCCCCAGAGCATCCAGTCCTGGTCCGCTACCTCAATAGGAAATGTTGTACCCCACCAACGAGTCCGTTGATTTCAAAGTAAACGTCCCAGACACTCTTCTCCTCCTCGGTTCTCCAACTCTGAACGAGCTCAGCTAACTACGCAGCTGGTCCCACAGCCATTGTCTCTCCAGCGAGATGATCCGGTCAATCCAGAGGCAGGTGATGACGTCATCAACACAGGTGACTCAAAGTTAGCAATCGCTGATGCCTCTGCCACTATCCTGTCTTCCCTCTCATCCAAAATAACAGTCCATAACAAAGGCTGTGTTGACAGACCTCCTGAAATTCTCATAATTTTATAGAGTTGACACCTGTCCTCCTTGAGCTCCACCCCTCCATTCACTATGTATTTCTGCATACAGGAACTGATGATGTTATGTCTAGACAATCCACAAAACTCCACTATGAACGTGAGTCTTTGGTCAATGCAGTTAAGAGACTTGGAAAATGTTGTGTTTTGTCTGGCCCAATTCCTGCTATGACCAAAAGCTCAGAGCATTTTAGTGGCCCTTTTAGCCTGCATACATGGATGCAGAACTTCACAACTGCCACTGGACTAGGCTTCATAAACAACTTTGACTATTTTTGGACTGAACAGGACCTGTTTAAAAGTGATGGGTTACATTTAAATAGGAGGGGCACAAACAGGTTGATTCACAATTTCATCAAATTTACTGCGTTGAGTCTAAAATGATATTTTTCCCAGCTAGAACCTGCCCAGTGTCCTAACCTGGCATCCCTTAACCCTGTCCCTGACAGTGTGGGTCAAGCTGGTGTTGGATCTGTCTCCTCCACTAACTCTCTCACCCATGTTAAATCCTCTGTCAGCCCTGTTTCTATTGGTGCTGCTCCATCTATCTACAATATTCCAGTTTTGGTTTCTTATGACCTTATGAATACAAAACACAGATCTTATACAGTAATACTAATAAATTAATTAAGTCTGCGACCCCTGACTCAGTTTTAACACCTGCATTAACTGTTTGTCCCATCATATCTGTTGGTTCCTCTCATCCTCGAAGTTATGATAAGGGTGTAAATAGTAACAATCTTTTACCATTAACTAATCTCTGTTCCTCAAAAGCTTACTGTAATCTAAAACCAGATTCAGATCATAGGTCTGTCCCGGCAGCTCTGGAGTCTCAAGTGGACTTCATCAAACAAAAAGGTCTGGGGATTATTCACATGAATGTCCGTAGTCTGGTATCAAAATTAGATTATGTTAAGGTTTGGGCTCAACAAACAAACGCTGACAGCTTTGTTTTCTCTGAAACTTGGTTGTCTAATATTATTGAGGATGAAGACATTGCAATTGATGGCTATAATGTTTTCAGGACTGACAGGGAAGGTTTCGCAAAAGGGGGAGGGATTTTGATTTATGTGAAAAAATGTATAAAAAAAACCTATATCTAGGTCTAAATGTTTTGAATATTTAGCGCTAAATGTCTGTTTAGGGAACACTGCAAATTGTGAAAATGTATTTCTTAGTGGGGCCTATTGTCCACCTTCTGCAAAGTCTGGTGCTCTTGAAAAATTACTTGTGATGGTGATCTGAATGTAAACTTTTTAACAGATGGGTCAAATGCTTTGAAAAATCTATGTAACAATTTGAATTTAATACAGTTAATCACTGCCCCAACAAGGCATAACACAAATAATCCTGAGCGTGGTTCTCTTTTAGATCTAATTTTAACTAAAAGGCCTCAGAAGTTTAAAGCCAGTGGTGTTCTTCCTCTTGATTTCAGTGACCACTGTCCCATCGCCTGCATTAAGAACACTAGACTATTGAAATCTCAAGCTCGAATAATTGTTAAAAGAAATGTTAAACATTTTGTAGCTCAAGCCTTTTTGCATGACTTATATGTCAGTGACATCTCGTACTCAGCTTCTATCCCTGACCTTCATATTGCTCTAGATCTCTTCATTAGAGCCTTTAATTCTGTCGTGGACAAGCATGCCCCTTTTAAGAACCTTAAAATAAAAAATAGAAGCAATCCCTGGTTCACCTCTGACATCTCAAAGATGCGGGTCGGAGATACTGCCTGGAGCAAAGCATGTGCCTCTGGCTTGAGATCTGATTGGCAGGATTTTCAACGACTGCGCAGTATCAGTATCTTGCCATGATTCATAAGGCCAAAGCATCTTTTTATCTCTCATCCCTATCCAATTGTAGCGGAAATCCACTCTACCGGGGCTGATCAGTTGGATCCACAACTTTTACTATTAGCTGCTCCTGTTATACCTGATGCTTTGATCCATATTTTTGATTTAACTTTAATAACTGGAAGTATTCCAACTGTGTGTAAAACTGCTTTTGTTTCTCCATTGCACAAAGGTGGTCCTGTGGATGACTTTAATAATTATCGCCCAATCTCTAAGCTGCCTTGTTTGGCTAAAATATTAGAGCGACTTGTTAATAGTCAATTGAAAATGTTTTTATCTACTTTTAATGTTTTAAATCTTCATCAGTCTGGCTACAGATCTGCACACAACACTTTGACAGCAACAACTAAACTTGTCAACGATATTGTCCATGCTTTAGATAATAAACTGGTCTGTGCTGCTCTTTTTCTTGACCTATCTAAGACATTTGACACAGTAGATCACTCGTTACTTTTAAAGTGACTTGAAACCATTGGTTTGACAGGAAATCCCATAATTGATTCAAAAACTATTTATCAGATAGATTTCAAGCCGTGCTAGCCGATGTTTATCAATCAAATTTTTTAAGTGTTTTAAAAGGGGTTCCTCAAGGATCCATTTTAGGCGCTATTTTATTTACTCTTTATATTAATGATTTCAGTATTGGCACAGTAAATAGTACAATTCATCAGTATGCTGATGACACTATCATCTATTCAGTCGCCCCCTCTCTTGATCTAGCTCTTAAAAACCTACAGTCTGACTTTCATATTATAGAGCAAGATCTGACTGACCTCAAATTACTACTTAATCCCAAAAAGACAAAATACATGTTATCTAATCCAGTCCAATCCACTTTATTTATAAAACACAATTTTAACAAACACAGGGTTTTCCAAAGTGCTGCACAACAAGATAAAAAACATAATAAATAGATAACACAAAATAAGCACAACAAAAGATGAAGTACACAGTAAAAAGATAAAAATAATACAATAAAATAAAATAAATAAAAAGCACTGTCCGCAGAAGATAAAAATATGCACGTAAAACACAAAATCATAAAATCAACACCCTACATGGTGTCAAAAGCCAAAGAAAAGAAACGGGTTTTAAGAAGCATTTTAAAATGAGACAGTGAGGGGGCCTGTCTAATGTGCAGCGGCAATCCGTTCCAAAGTTTTGGAGCTGCAACGGCAAAAGCTCGCTCCCCTCTGAGCTTAAGCCTTCACCACAGCTTTTATCTGGCTGTCAAGTTTAAGGTCAGCGTCCACTTTTACCCCCAGATTGTTTACAATTGGCCTGTGGTACTGTGCCAAAGAACCCAGATCAACTAGGGGGCTCACAGAAGTGCCACCAAAGACCATGACTTCTGTCTTTTTTTCATTAAAATTTAGAAAATGTAAAAACATCCAAGCTTTAACCTCGTGTAAACACTTTAGCAGTGGCTCAACAGAGTTGGAGTCGGACTTTTTCAGGGGGACATAGATCTGACTGTCATCCGCACAACAATGAAAAGAAATGCCATGTTTCCGGAGAATGGAACCAAGAGGGAGTAGATGAAGAGAAAATAAAAGAGGGCAAAGCACAGAGCCCTGTGGGACCCCACATGAGAGAGGAGCAGTGGAGGACACAGAGTCAACAAGGCTGACACAGAAAGTACGATGTGACAGGTAGGACCTGAGCCATTCAAGTGCTGTGCCACTGATGCCCACCCAATGCTCCAAGCAAGCAATCAGGATGTTGTGGTCCACTGTATCAAATGCTGCAGTCAAATCTAAAAGTACAAGGACAACACAGTGACCAGAGTCAGTAGCTAAAAAGATGTCATTAAAAACTCTTAAAAGTGCTGATTCTGTGCTGTGCAATGTTTTAAAACCAGATTGGAAGATCTCAAGACTATTTTGTTCATTTAAAAAAACCATAAGCTGAAAATAAAAAATCTTTTCCAAAATTTTAGAAAAGAAAGCATGTTTAAAATTTACAGGGACCACTCCAGAGGACAGACTGCTATGAATAACTGTGAGAAAGAAAAGATGGCCCAACAGTGGGGAAAACCTCCTTAAAAAGTCGGGGAGGGACAGTATCATCTGGAGACCCTGAGGGCTTCACTTTCTTTTTTTTATTCGCAAGACTGTCACTTTCCTTGCTTATAGACAGTAGTATATCTATATTGAATGGGACTCCTATTGAAAGGGTTTCCAACTACAAATATCTGGATAGATGATAAGCTGTCTTTTAAAATTCATATCTCTGAAATAACTAAAAAACTAAAGAGTAAATTATCATTATTTTATCGTAACAGAGCTTGTTTTACTTTAAATTGTAGAAAACAACTTGTTCAGGCCGATTTTTACCTGCTCTAGATTATGGGGATGTGATTTACATGCAAGCTGCTCTCTCAACATTGAAGCCCCTTGATGCAGTGTATCATTCTGCACTCCGTTTTATTACAGGTGATGGGTTTAGAACTCATCACTGTGTTCTTTTTGACAAAGTTGGATGGCCATCTTTATCTGTAAGGAGGGAACAGCACTGCATGATTTTTATCTACAAGGTCTTGCTACATGTTTTACCTGTCTATCTTACCAGTCGAATCTCATTCAGAACTTACACACTAACTTGCACACTCATTCACAAGAGACCTTGATTTTCAACATTCCCAATGTAAGGACCAAATTGGGGAAGACTGCTTTCCAGGTTTGTGCCCCTCAGAAGTGGAATGACTTACAGCGTGTTCTTGAACTTGATCTTCTTATTTCTCTAGATAGTTTCAAATGCCTATTGTTCAGTGTTCTGCGTCTGAATGTAACTGTGAATTATGATCATATTGTGTGTTTTTTTTCATGTATTTTGTAATCAGGGCATCACTGGAAAAGAGAGCTTGCTCTTAATTGACCTTCCCCGAATAAATAAAGGATACAATCAATCAATCAAAATGAATATGATTAGAGTGCAAACAGAAAAAAAGTGGTGTTTGACTGAAGGTGCTGGCAGTAGATGGTTTAAGTCACCGCCAGTCCTGCTGTCAAAGTAAATCTTAAGAGGACCGTGTAAAAGATAGTCAAGAAGTCGAGTGGAATTTTGCTAAGGGTAAAGTAAGCTTTTTCTCATTTGGTGAAATGTCCAAAATCCCAATAAAAATGTGCTATAACTGTGTCACTACCTTTTTAATATAAAAAATATATCAAATAGTGTGCTCAAAAAAAATTGATTTGCTGTAACAGATTTTAGCCTGTAGCAAGAGGAAAAAGGGTGAACAGTCTATCAAATAAAAAATGTAGTGTAGTACTTAAAAGGAAAATTTGATTGACTACAACTTGGGTCTTGTTTTTGTAGTTTACGTCAAATGTTGTATGAGCTTGATAAAACTGCACTCACCAAGTTAGTTGGTGAGAACTGGGAACATGGTGACATTGCCAAAAGGTCTGGCTAGGCAAAAAACACAAGTCAGACAATCAGACAACTTGGAAAAAAAACATTCAGGTTAGTCAACTTATTTGTAGTGGTAAAATGACTAACCAAACCATTTGTTGTAAGCATTCATCATAGTATGTCAACTTTGACTTACTGTATTACTGTAGATGTGTGCACCCAGATTTCCTGACACTTCCACTTCACATACATTCACTTTAATTAAAGTGGTCTGATCATCTGACTGCGTGTGTTCATTCTGTTTATTGCTCCAAGATCTCAGCAGTTAATTTGATAACTACAAGGTTATCGTGATAGAAAAAAGGGCCAAAACCATACAAAATAAATCCAGCTTATAATAAAACACAATTCCATAAGACACTCTCTTCATTCGGATGCATGAACAAAAAAACAGGGCAGTGCCTTTTCAGAGCAAAATTGCTGTAATTCAAACCAATGTTAAATTTTATTATGAAACAAGATGTGACCTGACCATGACCTTTGATCTCTGCTACACCCGGCGTACCTAACCTCTCCCTAATAGTTTTTGCAGCAATGTAATAACATCACACTACTTCCTACTGAAAATAAACTTTTATGTTTTCTTACAACCAATGACCATGTTGTTTTTGTCTGAGAGAGGACACTTGTTATCCATACAACTGCAAGTGTAGGTCACATGTCAAGAAAATGAAGCTTTTTCTGCCAACAACCATTAGAGTTATATGTATGGACAGACTCCTCTGTGTAACTTGAGTGACCAAGAACACAAACTGGCAGACGAAGGCCAAGCCGATGGAATCAGGGACACTCCCTTCCTTCGTAGCCCACAAGAGCCATGGGCATCAAACCCCAAAACTGATGTTAATGAGGACTTCAAGGAACTGAGAAAAACAGCCTTCTGTGTTGTCACTATACAACAGGCCAGTCTAATTCTGCCAGATATCATGCAGTTTACCTCCTGAAAAGTGCTGGTGGCAACTCCAATCCATACCCTTGAAGGGGCTGCAGCTTTGCACCCACTGCAGACCACCGAGACACTGCGGCTTTGCTCCTACGTGGTTATCAGGAAGATTGATTCCCATAGGATATGAAAGCCCTTGCAGGTGGGAAACCAGTCTCACCCATCACTATTCTTGCTACTCTTGCACCTGAGATTAACAAGTCCTTTGGTCTGATTTGAGTAGGAGGTAGGCTCAGACATGTTGACGGTCCAAGCCTGTTTGACATCTGGTTGTCTTGGATCTTCACCATGCCATCACCAAAATACTAATTTAGGAGTCTGATGAGCACCCTCTCCATTTGGGTCAAGACAGGGGACTACTATATTAGACCGATCAAGAATGCTCTCTGAGTGGTCATCCAAAGTCAGTTGGTACCAAAAAATGTATTGCTTACAGTTTTGGTGGAGGTCAAGCACATCCTGAATACCAAGCCCTAAAGATCATTTGTTTATTACATTTGTAGACATTATGTTAATCCTGACTACATTTATTAGACTATTTAGCAAGCTAGATAACATGTTGGCTGTATCTTTTCGTTAGATTGCAGAACACCTAGATTTATTCAGATTCTTTGTAACATTGACCACATAATTAATTTGCATTGTCAGAGTACATTTCTCATTTGTTCTTAAGGGAATAATCTCTCGATATTGTGTTAGTTGTAGTAATTACTCAGTGACCTGCATTTAGTGAAGGTAATGATCATTAACAGTATATTTTATAAGTGCTATCACACTATTGGCTGTACAAGTAATTTATATTCTGTTGTTATGCTTGTATTGCAAAAACCATATTTTAAGTTCAGCCTGAGTAAATAGTTAAACAGTATATACTGAGTACATGTCATCATTGCTTTGAATTGGAGCTCCAAAGGTCAATATTAGGGCAGAACCTGCTTTAAGCAATTTATCATACAAACAAAGTATACAAAGTATAACACACATTCAATGTATCACTATTGTTGTCTATAAGATGACAATTGAACATATTGAATGTACAACACAGAATTGTTGAGACAGTCTTGTGATGCATTCCTCTGATTCTGTCGATCAGTTGAGCTTTGTTAATCTGGTTAAATCTGTCCTTCCATTGCAATGCTTACACAATGTTATAATGGATTATCAAAGATCACCAAAGTAGTTGATCTGTGTCTTACACCAACAGCACAACACCTCGATTAGAACTGACCAAAAATGACTGAAAAATACATCAAACAATATGAGCACAAAATAACTATAGTTCAATTAGTATGGTGTAAGGTAGAGAGCGATATGGTGGCTTTAGTAGGCCACTCTAGTACAACTTTCTAAGCTCTGTCGTGTTTATGTATGTCTTCCCATTGGAGCGTTGCTCCTACTAATTGGTCTTAATTGTTGGTAATACCCCCACGTCGTTTTCCTTTAGATTGCCTCGGCTTGCGGCTGAGGAGATGCCTTTTTTATTGATGTGACAGCGCTAAATTGAGAACCTTTGGCGGAGTGTCAAAGCCTAATTAATCACTCTAATTTCATCTCTCCATGCGTCCTCAGCCATTGAGTGAATGTGATCAGAGGGAGAGCCGTCTCTGCGTTAGCTGAGCCTCCTCATGCTAATTAGCTGCTAGCCCTGATGGAGAGGCCCTCAGGGTGAGAGGCGAGGGGCTAAAGCTGGCCTAAATGGCCACATAATGACCAAGCAAAAGGGAATCAGAATCCAGCTCATTTTCATTACATATCACATTCAAGTTCTCCACCCGCACCTACACCCCACTCCCACCCCCCCTCTGTCGCCCAACTGAATCTGGTTGGTCCGAGGAATCGAGGCTAAAGCTATAGTTTTGTCCACCGTTCATCAGACTATCTACTGTTTGCCAGAGTAGACAGCATAACCTCACCACAAAGAGATGAAAATGGAATTGCAGCTCATTAAGCAGCCTCATTTGATCTGAAAAGAAAATGACCAATCAGCCTGAATATACAGTAAGAGACTCATTAGGCCTTTTGTATGAACATTATTTTTTTCTGTCTGATATGTCTGAAATTGAGCTGACCAGGTTGACTTAATCAGGGTTTTTTATATGTAAAGCATGACCAAAATTAAACTAAACCTAAACCAAAATATGGGTTATGGTAAGTATTGTGCTTATTTAACCTTACCATCCACCTGCCTTTGCATACTTTGTCCTTCTTTTAAGCGTGTGTCCATCCTCATTTTCCTCTGGGTTTTTAAAATGGACCAACCCACTCAGCCGTTTCTAAAGGCAGTGGCGTAGGTTACCCCTCCCCTCCTGTTCCTACACACACAAAAGTTCCCCAACAGTGAAAGTAGGAAGAGTGACCAAAGTTAGTTTGGAAGATATGAGCATATTATTAAACCTTAATTCAGAGGCATACTGGTTAGAATTTGTCAGTTGCCGCTTGTTAAAACACTATTCGAAGTCCGCAACTTCTCTCCAGTTAAACGAGGCAGACAGAGGTATCTCTCTGTGGTAGTTGAGCGAGTTATAGAGTAAATGAAGAGAGCAAGTGGCAGTAACGCGAAAAAATTAAAATAAAAAGGTATTTTCTGAATGTGTCACATGAGTTCTAAAGAAGAAAAAAAAACAGTCCTGTAGGAAGCTGCCTTATTGCTGGATTTGGTGTGAATTTAGCCAAAGTGTACACCTCAGCAACACCCCGCCATGGTCAAACAGACACAGACCTGCAGCTGTCAGTAATGGAGGAGAAAGGCGTTATACGTAAAGCGGGTTAGAGAGTTTATGTGAAGCTACATCATCATCACCTAGAAGCCTACGTCATGTCACATGGGAGAAAGTTTTCAGTATAGCTTGGAAAAATAACATTTAGACCGATTTTGACTCTAAAGCATAAATATTTAGACCAAAATCAGAATTTTCGGGTTTGAACACATAACAAAAACTACTGTTAGGCTACAGAATTATATAAAAACCTCAAACACACACACAAAATGACTCCCTTTTTTGGTGCCATGATAGTTACTAGAGATCAGCGCCGAACAGGAAACAAAAATATGGGAGGATGACAGTGGCTGTTGGTTGGGGAAAAAATAGCATGCTCTTTAAAGAGATTACCTTTATTTTAGTGACTGTGGTCACCCCAACCATAACCCAAAACTCTGATACATGTAGCCAGGACTGTTGTCTATTGTATACGGCAAAATATACTCTTATCAACCACAGCACAAACAAAAGCTGTAACATCTTTTGATGTGAACAATGTAGCTATAAAGTGGTAGAGTCCTAAAACCTAGAAATCTGTTAGCATTTTTGAACATCCGGTTCCCTCGTCTCAGAGTTGTTTGAACTGGTTTTCAGTTTAGCGCCTGAAATAAGGTGTGTGGTTGCCACAGACTGAAGATATTTACATGTTTTGTTCTACGACATCAAATACATCATTAAATGTCCCACAATTTAATTATAAAGCTCTTCCGTGTGTTAAAAACAGTGATTGCTAACAAGTGTCTAAATGAGACTACAGAGGTTGGACATTAAACGTCATCACAGCAAACAGGGAGACTCATCTACTCTCTAGTCCGTCTTTACAGGCCCACTTTAGTTACAAACTATTCTAACTCTGACTTCACAACTGGTACATTGATCAGTTTATAGAAAACCTGTATAGTAACTGTGTAGTCAGATGCTTAGTGGTGGTGACCACTAAGCGTCATTAAGTCATGTGACCGTGATTAGTTTATGACCATCTGTTTAGCCTAACATTAGCAAAAATACAAAAATACAGAGGTCCCAACACCACTCTATTTTAAGCAGCTATTAGTGCCCCTTTTCCTGATTACTGCTAATAATTTTTTGTAGTCCAAAACCAAACAAAAAATAGGTGTAGTTGATTTTTTGCGCTATTCTGATGAAGTATCAAATGCAAAAAAATGTTTAGAATAAAAGCCAAGCAGCACTAACGTATCTGTTATTTTAGAAAGTCAACAACAACATAGCTGACCCACTAACCAGTCACCTTCCTGAACTGTGTGTCAATATAACTGGATGACATGTTAACTGGACCAATGGTTGTGATTAAAAACATCTTTCAGGCAATGTCTGCAGGATTTGGATTTCTTCCCTTGGTTCAAAGAAGAAAGATCGGTCATGATTTCTTTCTGTAAAACTTAATGTCACATGCACTTGCCTCAGCTTGTAGCTTCTTACCAATTTCAACCAATAATATCATGAAATTCACCCATCAATCAATCTTCAATATTTAGCAGTGACAAGTGGCACAGAGCTCAGATTTCATGTCAGAAAGACCCCACGGTAGCAGAGTCTTTCATTTGTACTAAAATACAAAATTATAACTTTATTGACTGATTTGGATGAAACCTGAGCATTTTTTATGGAGACAAGTTTTCTGTTCTGTCCTCTAATGTCCTCCGGCTGATCTGCCTGAACCCTCTGTGAGTTGCTGAGTTTCCTGATGAACAAATGGCTTTACTTGTTGAAAACACTCCAAGACCAAGGCCAGCTTGACGGCATGAAATCCGGTATCAAGGTGGTTTCAACCCCCATATACAGAGTTTAGGTGCTGTTCAATAGTTACCACTTTCTTGTTTAGTCATGCAGCTAGCATTAGCAGTCCTATTGGCTGACTAGGCCCTTGGGTTAACAAGAGCCAAACCTGGCAAGAAAACCACCTTGGTAGTGTACTCCGTGTCATCAAATTGGGGGCCGTCGGTATTAGATGCTGCGTTAGGTCCCACTCATGTTTTGGTCAGCCCTCTAAACACTTAACCTGCCATTTTCTGTCCGGTCAGACAGAGCCAGCTATTTTGACATATTGCTGCTTGTCGAGGGGTGTAACTCACATTCAGCACTATTGCTATTGGCTACAATAACAAGTCCCTCCCTACCTGACTGTTTTTATACAAAATACTTACATATACAGAAGCAAATGTCAGTCTGCCTTCCATTTCAGCTCGACTTTAACATAATAGTAGGGAAAATGATGCTTCATTAGATTTCTATGACGGGTGTCATTGAATGAGATAGTAACGGTGAATAACAGATTAACAGATCAACTAGTTAGAGTTCTGATGAAAGGTGAGCCTATAATTGGCAGGCTTGTGCTTGTTTTGCAGGCGGCATGTGCATAATGCTACACCCACTGCCCTACATTTGGAGGCTCTATGTTTCCCTTTGAAAGCCTCAATTGCAGACTCAAGAGCAGTTTTGATGTTACTGGGGAGCACCCATCTATTTTTTTTTAAAAGACTTGACTCTTTCTAGATTCAGCCACCTCATAAACTGTGTGAATAATTTGATTGGAAGCAATTCAGTGTTGGCTGTGTTTTCGGTGCAATCCTCCAGAAAGTCAATATTAAATTTAGCAGCAAATAATATGGTTGAATTCTCACATATTAATTAAATGGAAACCAATATTTACCAGATGTGACAGCATGGTTGGTATTGCTTTCACTTTTCTCTCTCTCTCTCTTTCTCTCTCTCTCTCTCTCTCTCTCTCTCTCTCTCTATCTCTCTGTGTTTGTGTGTGTGTCACCAAAAATGTATGGTATGATCAGTTCCTTTCATTTAATCGATTCTATCCTGCTTTGAGAAGAGGAGATGAAACTAAAGATTAAAAGTGGAATGAATACGTTTTTAGTATGCCAGCTGGTACAGATTTTTAAAAAGTAATAAGATCAATAAAAATCATTTAAAAATTGAATTAAATGAACTTCTAGATCTTTAAGAGTTATGAGAGTCCATGGGAATGGAAATCCAATAACTTGGAAGTAAGTTTTCAAATCAATATATATATAACAATGGTAGATACATTTATAAGATCCTTACACGTAAAATTTATTTAGAATTTATTTGCATACTGTAAAAAACGCTATTTGGGGTTATTGCTGAGTCAGATGACTTGCTTTTTTGGCTGAGTCAGCTGTCTGACTCTGTTCTGGTAGACGCTGTCAACCTATTTTTTCTCTATGACATGTCGAGTGATGATAAAGAGACAAGCAAAATGATCAAACTGGTTATTCTTTTAGGAAAACAATTAATTTTTTAAGCTGCTGGTTTGGATTCCTTGAATATCAACCAATTCAGAATATTAATTACATGTCACTTTATTCTGGCAGGATAATATTGCAAACAAAAATTATGATGTCATTGAAGAAATGTGGGAAAGGTTTATTGATGATGAAGACTGCTCATATAAAGTTTGTCTTATATGTTTTTGTAATTACCATGACAGGCCATCAGTTTTCCCATGTAATAATAATATTATCGTATGTATGAAGAAGGATCAAGCTTTTCTTTTTTATATCCTCTATTGCAGTGGTTCTCCAAGTAAGGGTCTATGATGCACATCAAGCACCTTCTGTGATCAAATTCTTACCAGATAGGGGTCCTTGAGTATGAGAAAACTGCTTTAATGTTTCAACTTATTAGGTTTTTAGGCCTGCTTCCAGGTTCATATATATATATATATATATATATATATATATATGTGTGTGTGTGTGTGTGTACACACATACACACACAGTTGGCATTGTTCGTGCATAATAAACTTTACAGGGCCCAGCGTTTCTATATTGCCTGACATGTGTTGTTAAGACTGGCCCCTCTCTATTAAAACCTTCATCACACCACTTTATATGAGTGTGTGGGTACATCTGGCCAACGTATTTGGCATCCTCTGTAGATTCTGGCTCAGACACCTAACATGAGACCTAAAAGCCTGCCTGGCACCGGCTCCTCTGGGAAAGCTGTGCTGGGAGAACAGGCCATGAATCAGGACAGGCTGGAGAGTTGTATCTGTGTGTGTGTGTGTGTGTGTGTGTGTGTGTGTGTGTGTGTGTGTGTGTGTGTGTGTGAGAGAAAGAGAGAAAGTGAGAGAGAGAGAGACGCTGACCCTTGCTCTACTTACTGTTTGTTGCTTGTAATGTTGGTGATCCAGGAATTTAAGCCTCCTCTGCTATTCTGTAAGTAGTCGTAAGTGGTTGTGCGTCACTCTGCAGGCGTACGCGGCCTAAATGCCTGAAATGCAAATGTGAATCTGGCTCCAGTTCCACATGAAATAAACCAGATCCTACAGGGAAAACTGATAGGAAACAAGACAGTTATTTAGGAGGGTCAATTTATTGTCCTCATCCATGATAATGTGGTAATGATTCGTGATGACAAGTTATTATGTGGTTAATAACTATTAGCTATAATGGTTTATTAGGTTTTGTTTGGGTGGTTGTTTTTTTAAAATACAGCGTCAAAGCTCTGCATTTGTGTTTTTCATAATTGACATGTATTTTACATGACTGCAGATCACTTTCAGTAGTATCTAACAATGGATTAGAATTTTGGGGGGATGTTTAGTCCAACCTATGAAAAGCCACTGTTTCCATTAATTTGACTTCATTTTGCAAAGGTATGGAAATCAATTTGAAACTGACTTAAAGGTGCATTATGTAGTTTTGGGGAAGAAATGTTAATGTTAAATAAACAAACTCTCTTTGTTTTCATGACTGAATAAACTGAATAGACAAACTGAGCTTAAAGGACAACACAATTTATACTGTTTTACTTTGTTTATATGTGGCGGACCCAGCCACCTTTCTAGCTTCAAACTGTGTTCTGGGACCTTATTTATTATTTATTTTGAGAACAGCTTGTTTATTTACTATATTTCTGATTTTGTATTATTACCTCATTAATGTTGTAAATATTACAATTCTGAGTTTGAATTTCTTCTCCAAAACTACATAGTGCTCCATTAAAGTGTGTTAATGGATTACAATGACCAGATTTACACAACTGATACATGGTTATATGGCTGAAAGCATTTGAATGCTTTTGAATTGAAATGCAAAATACATGTCGGGCACAGACCCCTTGTGGGCTTTAAAGGTACTGCAGGTTGGCTGCGAGGTTATTTACAATAAATAAATAAAAAGGTTTTAATTAGATTAGGGTTTATTTAGTTAGATTACATGTTATTCCTAATTTTTTGGACCTGTTTTTATCTGGTGTTTCTCATTGATGTGTGCTATCTGACCTTAACTTGCACTGCTGGGTGGTATTACAGGAAACACAATTCCAACAGGAGGATAATATTATTTGACTGGCAGACAGACCTTGACACAACATTTGAATGTATCTGGTTTCACGTCAGTGACAGCGAGTTGTAAGTGCATGTGTCTGCATGTGTTAAAAGATATGTGAGTTTACAAATTGTTGTGTATGGCACTGCATTGCCTTGGGCATACGTTCACATACATTTGTTGTGAAAGAAAAAAAAATAGGGAACTACTTCATCTTAGTCTTGTGTGTTGATTAGAGTTGTGCTTAAAAGTGTGGGTGGGCCCCAGACCATTTTCCAATTTCGTATTGGGCCGAATCATACTTAAGTTTGGTGCGGTGTAATTGCACTTACAGAATTGCCTTATTACCTAAAACAGCTGCTCACTGTAGTTTTTATCAAATGTTACTCAGACAACAGGAAAAGTTGTATTTGTTGGGGAGTATTTTTTTAATCCACATTTGGTGCTTTAGTGGGTATTTTTGGCAGAAGGACAGTGTATGTGGGAAAGAGTCAAAATAAACTACAGTGTGTGTGTTCATGGTATAAAAGGAACATGTCAGCCCAACAGTGTGACTTATTCCCCAAAGCGCAGGATGGCTTTTTCAGATGTCTTGTTCTATTCAACCAATCGAACAAAACTTAGTCAAAAGATAGTCTGTTTACCATCAGGACTGTCACTGAAAGAATCATCAAACTCTTACTTAAGAGCATGAAACGAGAGAATTCATCTTAAAAAGTTACTTAAATGATTTTTGGACTATCAAAAACAGTTTTGACTCTTTTTCTGCGTCTCAGTTGTAGTTCAATTACTTTGTTAGTTTAGTTAGTTTATTTTTAATGACACTGACATAAAATGAAGTTTTTCTTTGCATTCTTTGCTCTAGGTTTCGTCATGTTGATCTTCATGATGTAGGGAATCTGAAACATCTAAAACATTAGAAATGCTCATCGATAAGAAATAAAAAAAAATATACCAGAACACCGCTAGGGTCCTTTAAAAGACACATCTTCAGCTTTATCTTTATTCTGCATTTTAACGAGAAAAATGAAAATGAAAATCGGCTGTCATGCTATTTTACACTAAACTGACAGACAGGAAGGCAATAGTTAGTGTTTGACACAGTAAAAGCCTACTACTACAGACATAGACTTGGCTTTAAAAATCATAAAATTTTGTAAAGCCATTGCTCCCCATCTGCTCTGGAAAAGCCTTACTACACAGTTTATTGTCCTTAGAATAACAATTTCTGGGAAAATAAAAACATAAGCATCCATTAACACACAGTTAAATTTCAGTTATGAGCCTGTTGTGTTATTTCTCTGTGATGCTTGCCAAGTTTCTTCCTTTCCCTGCAATTACTGGATCAAATTCACATCACACATTAACATGAAGCAGGCGGCCAAATATGTTTTTTCCAACACTGATAATTTATAGACTGAACTAGGTTTTGTCCTTATATCGCACAGAGATGCAGTTTCAGCTGGGCTTGGCAAACACATCCATATGTTTGTTTGACCTGATTGATTTCCTGGAGTGAAGTCTCTCACACACACACACACACACACACACACACACACACACACACACACACACACACACACACACACTTCATATTCTTGTTTACTGAACATCCTGACACACTCATAGAGATATGGCCAATACTCTGGACAAAAGATGAGCAGATTTTGTCGCTTACAGTGTGTTTTGTCAGTGGTCATGTTCACAAGCACCTCACACCGTTGCAGAGATAATTACAAAGTGTGTGTGCTACAAGGAACTCCTCTCTTTTTTTATGTACACCCATTTCTAATTATGCACTGCAGGGGAAGTTAAGGTCTGTTTTTTTGTAATTCATGTTTTGCTTACCAAGTGTAAAGACTGTTATTCTCCAGACCTCTCCCTCCACCACCCACTCACCACCTCCTTGTTAAACTTCCATGTTGGAACGGATTGTAAAGTGATAGTTTCAAGCGGAAAATCCTCCTACCTTTATGATCAGCTCAAGTCCCCATCGCTGGAGCCATGAGAAAATTGAGCACATTTTGCTCCAGCAGAGTGAGAAAAAGCTGCTCATGAAAACAGATTTTTTTTATGATAACACTTTCGGGAAGGCTGTCAGCTACTATCGCTCTCAGCTTTGGCACAGATGCTTATTTTAAGTGATCGGGGGAGTGAATTTAATTTTTTTTTTTTTTTTTTAGTGCCACATTTGGTGAAAGCGGTTGAATGTAACGGTCCTCATGAAACAGGATAATCAAACATAATATGCACAGAGAGCAGGCTGCAACCAACACATGTACACACACACACACACACACACACACATACACACACACACACACACACACACACACACACACACACAGACACAGTAAATACACACCCCCTGCTGTGATGCATGGCTAAGATATCCTCACCATATAGAATGAGCATGATAATGACTCATTATAACTGACCTCATTTTTAAATAATCTTTTAAAGTGTGTCTTGACTGCAGAGTCAGGTCAGATCTGTACAAGGACAGTGAACATTAAATCTGAACCTATTGTGAAGGCCTGCATGTGTATGTGAAGTTATGCTATTACATTGTTATCCGACATTTAGACTGAATGGTCAAATCAAAAGAAACTTCTTTCACAAACGAAAATCTTTATCATCTGCATTTCTGTGGTTATTTTCACAACAATTTGGTATAACAATCTGCTTTGCCGACTTTTACATTGATAGTGATTTCCTATATTCATACCCTGAGAGCTCAATATATTGAAGTTTAAAGGAACAGCTCACCCACAAATGAAAATTCAGTCATTATCTACTAACCCCCATGTCGATAGAAAGTCGGGTGAAGTTTCAAAATGGCATTGCAGCATTTTCCTAAACAAGTAGGTGAGGACATGTTTTAAAATGTTAAAAACAACTGAAAGAAAACATTAAATGGCTCTGTATAGCTTGCCAGGTATATTCCATGTCTCCAGAAGCCTCGGGGTCCGAAATTGATTTGAAAAGGCATTATTTACGCATTTTTTTAACACTGATATCTTCACTGTAGCTGCTAAACTAAAGGCGTTTTTCGGATCTCAGGGCTTCCAGAAACTTGGATTATACAAAACAAACTGTATGGAGCCATTTTAAGGATTTTCTTTTTTTTTTTTTTTTTGTTATTTTTTACATTTTAAATCTAGTCCCCAGCGACTTCAGTTGTTTAGGAGAATACTGCAACACTGTCTTCGTCATAGCTTCAGATATGTTTTGTGGACTACGAACTTCAACCACACAACCACACACAACACACACATTGACAGTGCAAGCGAATTAAGAAATTATCTTCCCCAATTTGACGCAACCCACGATGGGAGGTATTAGTACATAGATGTTGTGTTACATTGCCAGGAATATAAGATGAAGAGAAGAAGAAGAAGAAATGGACGCCCATCTCATCGTTTTTTTGTTTGAAAAATCTGTCTCTGTCAGTTATCAAACCTTTTCGGTATTAAAACACCTGGTCTCCTGGTCCAAGTGGGAAAACTAAGCTCACTAAATGTGCTTTTAAACAGGCGAGTGGTTATGAGCAGGGATGCAAATGTCAAAAGATCAAAATAAAATATTTCACATACATAACTGCATTGAAATGTTTTAGGATGGATATATAGTGTATGTGCACTCCAACCTCTCAGTGGCTGAATATAACTGAAATTCCACTCATAGCCTCTGTGTTTTAGAAGCATCAGTGTACCACAAACCCCCTTGACCAACTGGAGCCATGCACCACTGTGTGTAAACAGTACTCTGTGACCACATCAGTCAATAAAGAATGCTCGCATGTTGGGGTACAAATTATCTTTGAAAGGAAAAGTGATAAAATTGGTAGTGATTATATTTCTTACACAACAGAACAGGGATGTGTACATGAATGTGCAGAAGCAGCACAGCACGATGTGATCAGTGTGTCTCAGCAGCAGCTCTCCTCCCATTCACAGCATGTCTTTTACTGTCACACAAAAATATCCACCTCGACAACATTCCTTAAAAAAGTTCACTAATGTGAGATAATTACAGTTATATTGAGTGAAATGCTCTGCCTTGTCTTGAGGGACATGAATAACAGTATTGCACACTAATGGCAGATATATTTGTCTTGCTTCTTAAAAAATGTTGACCATACCACTGGTCTAACTGACATTTTCCATAAACACAGATGAACTGAAAGTTTGTCTAATTTTAATGGGATATGTTTGATGCCAACTAAAGCAGGATATTGGATTATTATTGGCTGATCGTAAAGCTAAGACACTCCTCAAACAACATATGTACTGTCAAAAGACAGAGAGAATATGTTTGGCCCCACTGAAAATAATTATTTTAAATAAGTCAATTATATACATATAGTCCAAATTCAGATCGAGAGCTGTTTTTGGATACTTCATGGTTTGTTTTATCACTTAGGCTTGGAAAATTGACACTTATGACACACATTTACAATAATCATCATTAATAAATGATAAATGTATAATTGATAAAACTTTAGTCAATAGTTATTTTACTTTTAACAAACAATTAAATGCTTTACAAACCATTTATTAAGCAGTTGTAAAGTTCATAAATATCGGTTGCAACTTTATATATTTTATATCCAGGTAATGTTTATCGTGAACTACACAGTATTTATTAACCATTTTCAAATTATTATAGAAGTCCATGGTAACTTTACAAGAAACCGTTGCTTAATAAATGGTTTGTCATGATGTGAAGAGACCATGTCAAACTAATACCATGTTTACACCAATATTAATGTGTATGTGGGTTTTTCAAATGTTTGTAAACGCGGTAAAAATAGTGAAGAGACAAGTTTTCCTTTCTGTGTTTTTTTTCCCTCATGTATCACGAATGGCCCAGAAATACGGGGAACAGTAAAAAGCATCAGATCATATACCTCACCAGAATACATCCAGAAGACATTAACCTTGTTTTAATAAGTCTTAATCAATAACATTCTGAATTAGACACATCTTTTTTCTCCGGAGCTGATGATGGAAGTTGATAATAGACATCTCGCCCTTTTCCTCATCTCTGTTGAGAGTCGCACATGTGCAGTACTGATCAGGCAGCTGGTACGGATCGGTTAGTGACACAAAAGTTAGTCACAGGTTACAGTGTTTACTTTTACTGCAGTCTCACTTTCAAACTCATCACTGGCTGATGGATGTTGAAGCGTTGCTTGAACAGAGACAGATGGAAAACTATTAACTTAACTTCAGCACATGTTATAGCATCGGTTCTGACAAGTGGTGTAAATTAGTTTGTCCACCCGGGTGTTGTGATTTCAACCCAGCTGATGAGAGCTGGAGCTGACAAACACCCGTGATTACTGCAGAGTCATTTGATGCAGAAGTAAATGCCAATTGTACCCATTCACATTAAAGACAAAAGCCAGATGTTAGCGGGTGTTCGTGTTTTTGTTGTGTGAAAGGGGGTATTACAGTGCAATTAACTAAATGAATTACTAGTGCTTTAGCTCTGTTAAAATCCTGTTCTTGACAAAGTCAGTTGAGGGTTCTACTAGGTAAATTTTTTTAAGATTAATGACATGTTGAAAAGAACTAGAACTAGATCTAACCATGACACACACACACACACACACGCACGCACGCACGCACACACACATGCAATAGAGGTCATTACCCCTAAGCTCTCTTCTGAATCAAATAATTTGTCTGACATTGGTCGATTCTATTTCCAACAACAGCAGTTACGATAAAATGGACTGTAAGGCACATGGCAGTCAGAGGATATTGTAACCTGTGTTTAATCTCAGATTTTCAAAAAAAGATTTTTTTACAATCCTTCTAACAGTGACTCTTGTACAACAACATAAATACTGTGCTGGAAAAAAAAAAAAATCCAAAAATTAAGCAGTTTTCCCCGCAGTCTCTTTCTGTAAACATTGAAAAATGCAAATCAAGTCTCCTCAGTTCTCAACAAGACAACAACATCAAAATAACAACAACTTCCATCTGTAAGGCTTGGCCGCCTCACTATGCAAATAGTCTCTAATGGGCTCAGAGCGAAATGAATTTTTTATCTTTAAGTTTCCGTTACCTTCTCTTTACTAATCCATTTTATGTTCGAAGGAGTCAACAGTGCTCAGTTTTAGATCCAGCATGGTGGAGCAGAGGTGAGGGGGAAGGGGGTGGGGATGAGGCTGAGGTGAAGGGTTCTGTCCATCAGAAGAGGCTAGTCAGCGTGGTCTGTGATGGGCTCCGGCACTCGTGGACGTCCATGCCGCCCGGCACTGAGGTGAGCACAGAGGTGACAGTGGGCATGGTGGGGTTGGTCAAGTCTGTCAGGGTAGTGGGGGTGCTGGAGGGGCTCATGGAGGCGTTGGAGATCTCTGAGGCTGGGCCCGACGGCGTACCACCTTGCAGCGTGGAGCCATCAGACGCCTTGTCCACCCCAGTGCTCTCCTGCCGCAGCAGGTTCCTCCTGAACTTAGCCCGAGCGTTTTGGAACCAGACCTGTGGAAATAAAATAACCAAAACAAATCCTGTTACTACAGACACTGATCCACACATTTAACTAACACTTAACGCAGGTTTCCACACTTGATGTCCATGACATTAGGGATAGTGTTTCTGATACTGTGTAATAAACTAACATACAAACTCTCATATGAAAGCATTTAAGAAAGTCAGTTCACTCAAATTAGACACACACAAAAAAAATGTTGCAATGTTGAATAAAAAATAAAAAGGTTCTGCAGTGGCATCTCTTTGTCGAAAGTGTCCTTGTTGCTCTAGATATCCCGCAGGGTGACTCACAGGGGTTATTGCTTTCATGTCCAGTGATAACTGTCCACTGCAAGGTCTGTGGATTATGAAGAGCAACCAGGTGTTGAATTATAAATGTAATTTTTCCAACATTTTGGGTGACATTTTAGTCTAACTTTGTTGAACGAACTCTTTAAACATGTCCCCAACTCACAAATACCACTGGCCGACTAACTTTGTTTAATACGTGTTGGTTAACTGATCAAACTTGTGCTTTAGCATATTTGATTCCAAATGACTATAAATCATTTAATAACATGACAGCACTGACAACTGTTTTCTAAAGCAGACTATTACAGTTTCTTCCTGAGAGGCATTGATTTAATTTCCATTCTGATTAAAGACTGTATGGAAATGTTCTTACAGAAATATGATTTGTCACAGTGAACACACAGAGCATCATGTCTGCTTGTTAGTTTTTGCAGTATGTAGGCTTTTTAGTGCAGTCTGCACTTACAACTACATGTACACTATCACACAATTATAATAAAAGTGACACTAATAAAAGCAGACATGATGTGCACTCACTGTGTCTCAAGCATATTTTCTGTCTTTGGAATTTCACTACTGTGGTGAAATTAATGGAAGCTATGGCTGCCTGCGAGGAGGGAAAACATGATAAGAAATGACTGGTTTGTGTTGGAGATTGGTTAACTGTGAGTTAATGATAGCTGAGACTGTGCCCAACTTGACATAGATCACTGTTTGTTTTCGTCTTTCTACTTAGTCAACATCGGTACATTTTCACAACAATGACCAGAGCTGCACAAGTCACTATTTTTTTATTGGCTTTGGTATGTCATTCACAGTGATAAACCCACAGAGAGTTATCACCCAATGTGCAGTTACTCCCAACTCTACGGAGCCTTTTAGCACCTTTTTTTCTCATTGTTTTGGTTTTCTGGCACACAACTTTGCTGTTTTGCTTCACTCTCTCTGCTCCCGTCAGGTTTGTTTTCAATGAAAATCACCTGGTTAACATAGAGCATTTAGCTGCTAAATAGCCAGATAAATCTCTTGTAAGAGGAGGTGGAGACCAAACCAGAGTTACATTAAAAGAAGCGTAAATGTTGCTAATGTTGCTCTGTTTGATAGATGTGTAAATAAGCAACTGTTTTCCAGCACATTGGCCAAATCAAATTCATATGTCAAATACGTATGGTGAGTTATGCAGCCCAGTCACCACGATAAAATGTTTGCAATTCATGTTTCTGCAAACCACTGACACGTGTCATACATACGACATTGACATTTCTACAGCAAATGTGAAATCACATCCACATTACATATTTATGACTAGACTGTCATATCAGGAGGTGGACTTACAGACAATAAGGTTGTCAAGCCAGTGACCACTATTCAAGATTGTGGATCAACATTTTAAGGATCAGACCACTGGATATTTTTTTAGGGAGACCTCGACACAATTTCAAGCTATGTTTGTAGTGACAAAGAACAGATATTTTTTATGAAATGTCAGGACATCTCTAGCTGTGTTTGTGTCAACCAAAACAGGTATATTTGGCCTATACATGCTCTTTTCCTAACTCTAACCAAGACATAAAACACAATAAAATTGAAAATTGAACCTAAGGAAAGGAAAGTTTGCAACATAAAGTAACGTGAAGTTTCAACATGGTTTACTGAAATGTACATTGGCAACATTTATTCTTGCCATTGGGTCGGTAACAGATGAGGAATTATGAATAATTTTGAAAGGCACCAACAAAAATCCTGTTGTTGGGATGTCAGATGCTCATACGGAGACGTTTTCAAAGGCAGTGAGAAACTATGCATTCTGTTGTTAAGTTTGGAGGACCTGAGAAATAAAAGGGCTGAAATATGCAAAAAATAAATAATTAAAAAATAAAGAAAAATAATACTGATATGGTCCTTGAAACAGTTTGATGTCACAGAACTCCAAGCAGACCCACATTATCTCCACCTCCACCACCTCCCTGCCTCATTTTGCCGTTAGTGAAGAGCACACACCAGCCCTCGTGTCTGTTTAAAGTCTGTTTGCAGATGCTCAGACTGGAGTCAAGGATAAAAGAACACTTAAAAACACAAAGCCAGGGTGCTCTTCTACTGTGTACAAAAGTTATAAAAGCCTTTACTTTTTATGGCTAGTCATCAAGGAAAAGGCAGTGGTAGCCACAGAGAGGATGTGTTTGCACATCCTTGGCTTCCTGCTTTCGTTGATACTGTGAAAAGATAATTATGCATCTGTCCATGCTGTGTACAAGGAGGAGCAGCTACAATTTTAGTCATTCTCATATCTGAAATGGCAGTGAAATGTATGGTTTCTTCATCATCAGCAATGAGCAATGAACCAAGATGGGTCTGCATCCCATTTTGGAACCAGCATCCTGTTTCTCAATGCCCTTGATGTTCATTTATTTTCATATTTGAATTTAAATTTTTACACTTAATATTTCACTTTTTCAATAATAAAAAGAAGCATGTGAGATGTAGTGAGTGAGACGCGGAGCTGTGTAGGAGCGTGTTAGCCATGGAATCATGACAGAGCCGTGGGAAACAGGCAGTAGGGAGAAGCGCTTCAGCTGGAATAACAGGCATGAAAACTCGAATGCATCAAAGCAAAACGACTGCTTTGTTTTCTGTGAGCGTTAATTAAAGCAGCAGGATGATTTTTTTTTCCTTCTCAGAAAATTTTTGATTCAGAAACCTTTTTGTCTCATTTTCTTCATTCTTCTCCTCAGTCCCCCAGATAATTTGCTGTCGTCTTTTGTGAAAATCAAACGCTCCATTGTGCTTTCTCTGTCTTCGTGTGTACTACACAGCTTTGTGTTTTTCATCCCTCAGTCCTCGCTGTAACATCACATCATGCACTGAAATAGATTACATTTCTTTTTTATTGCTTTCTTTTCATTTCCAGGTAATTTTGCATTCCATTGTGAACACACATATTGACTTTTGTTTTTCCTGGAGGAAATTAAAAACGGTTTCTTTTCACTGCAGCTCTTCAAATCCTTTTTTTTATTTCCTTGATTGTGATTTTATTAAAAAGAGAAAAAATAAAAGGAAAGAAAGAAAAGAAAGAAAGAAAATCCATTTCTGATTTTGTTTAGATTATTTGCACTTGCCTGAATTTCTTCCAAGAATTTCAGTGGAATGAAAAACAGCACTATCTTAGAATAAAGCGGCTGATTTGGCTTCTTTCAGGAAAACCTCACTTCGTATATTTTACGCTTGGAAGCAGGCTAATTTACATTGGAAAAAAGTAAAATTCTTTCACGCCCATTGGCATTTGTTTTTTTTCCCCTTGAGCAAAGGAAACCGTGGACTCGTCTGAAGAGGAAGGCTGCTGTGGTTACCTGTAAGACCCGCTTGGTGAGGCCAGTCTTCTGGGCGAGCTGCTTGAGGTCCTTGGCGTCTGGGTTGTGGTTGATGGCGAAGTAGGACTTCATGGTCCTCAGCTGGTGGTGCTTGAAGGATGTCCGCATGCGCTTGGTCTTCTGACTGGAGCTGTACTGGGAGTCCCGGTCCATGGACTCACCGTCGTTCTCATTACAGCTGAGCGCTACGGGCCAACAGGGATCAGGAGAGAAGAGCTGGTTAGACAGAGTTAGAACTCGATCTGATCACTAATCATCATCATTTGACTTGTTTAGTCCTTGAATTTGTTTAGACCGTACTTTTGATTGGTTGTTGGTATTATTTTTACTTCTTTTCTAACCCTGTTTTTTGGTACCAACATTCTCAAGACCCCACTAATCATGGAATATATTTAATTTTTGAGAGCATAGAAACACCACCAAATGCATTGTAGACATTTTATTCTGTGTTTTAAACCTTCTGAGTGCAGTTATTTTCTCCCACATGAGACACAGACTCTGGGGTGCAACAATGCAATGTGATGAGAAAGGCAGGTAAATCCAATGTTTAGGTGCAAATATACTTAATGTGGATCAGGGAACAAGAAGGAAGAAAGAAAGAAAGAAAGAAAGAAAGAAAGAAAGAAAGAGAATTATATCATTGAGGTGATCGAGGCTGAATATTTGTTTTTAGAAATTGTACTTTGTACTCCATCTTTTTTTATTTTATTTGTTGAGTCTATAGATGAGTTTTTTTCATTTGAATCCAACAATCAATCTGAACCAAGGTGACACTGTGACCTGACAGCTGTTCTTCCAGCTGCAAGTCATCTTTCCACACCTTGTCTGTCTGTCCCTGTCTACATGTCTCTCTTTCCTGGGAGGAGGTGCTAGCCTGGCTTCAGTAAACACACGCGCGCACACACACCCGCACGCACACACACACACACACACACACACACACACACACACACACACACACACACACACACACACACACACACACACACACACACACACACACGCACACACGCACACACACTAGCATTACACTCAACAACAACAACACACATGTATTTGTCCCAGCCTGCGAATTTCTTGGCAACATTCAAAGTGTTGCTGCATGCATAACAGTTCGTGTTCAATATCAGAACGCTGCAAATGATGAATATGAAGTGAGTGAAAACCATCAGAATAACACTTCACTTAATTAGCCCATACACACCAGGCAGAACAAATGCTGCTTTCTGTCTGAAGCATATGCTGCAGCATTTTAACAAAAAGCAGCCTGTTCTCTGCTCGTCTCCTCATCCTCACATACAGCGTCTTATTCTCACTGTTAACACCATCTCAGAGCTGCAGGCTGCTCCAGGTCTCCACATGTTCTCATGTGATTGTTCAGGTGAAGCTTTGATGTTATATCTGGCTGGAAACAGAAGAGGGCGCACTGTCTCTTCACTCCCTTCCTGACTGTGCTTCAGATTTATGCCCCTGTTTATGTACTAGAAACCCATAATGAACAAAAACCAGGATATTATGTTCTTCAGAAATTAGGCCTCTTTTCTTCCTTTTATCCTCATGATGAAACTGTGAGTTCTTAAAATTTTGAGATTGTATTTTCTTAAAGTGTCACCAATCCATAAAGCCCAGCACTGAGAGGTGAAATAATTTGACTTGTTTTTAGAACATTCTCACTTGTATGATCAATTCCACTGATTAAAAAAAAGACAGTGACAGTTCTCCTTTAAAGGACGAGTCACTTGATCCAGTTGGAAAATAAAAAGAAAGAAGCTCATTTGCATTGGAAACTGGTGAGAATATAATTATTTCACTTGTTGCACATTATTTAAACTTAACTGACTGAACTGTCAAAAAGTACAAATAAATGGGAATCAGCAAAACCGACACACAGAAAAGCTTTGTTGCTGTTTCTGTGAATAGTCTTAGATTCTGACAATGTTTTCCTTCTTTTTTTTTTTGCTTTCAATGTGTACAGTTGGAAGGTTAATTATCTAAAGTCAAAGCATTAAAAAATGAGATTCTGGCAAGATAGTTCTGCTGTAAGAAAGTTCTTGTATTCCCTGCTCTCTCTTCCAGTGAATAACTCATCAAATCACATTGATCTCTGGTACACACCCAGTTTGGCCCGGTCCCAATGCAAAAAGGCTCCAGTAGTGTGTGTGTGGTGGTGGTGTGTGTGTCCGTGTTTGTGTGTGGTTGGAGGGGGTGGGGTGGAGGTTGGGGTTTGTAGACATCTATGGAGCCTGACAAGTGGAAAAGGGCGAAAGCAAAAGCCGGAACATCAAAAAACTTTTCTTTTTATACCCAAAAGAGGACATGGGAGAATTTTTTTTTTAAATATATAACAGATTGTCCAAACTGAAACATGACAAAAAAACACCAATTATTAAAAGTGAAGTTATCATTTAGAAAGATCCTGACTACATGAAAGTTTTTGTGAAGAATGGCTCGACAGCTGCAGCTCTTTGGCCGAATGAAATCTATATGAAGCTGTATGAAAAGTTCATCCACACATTTAAGCTTACATTTGTCAGCGGTGAACATAACTATGGTCTGAATGTATTTCTTTTACATAATTAAGTTAGATGCCTGATTTCACTGAATAACCTCTTGCTGTAGTTATTCGTGCACAATGTTTGCCTCAACATGAACTTCTGCTGTTAATCCAGATTGAATACATGAACTGGGTGGAAACTATACACACTGCCATAATTAGAAAGATCCTATAGGGACACAAAAGACACAAAACTAACTAACGTAAAGATAATAGGGACTTTTAATTTAGGGTCAAATTTAAGCATTGCAATAAGGTCGCTACAAACTCCATATTGAGCACAATACGTCTCTTCAAGGGTGTTTAAAATATATTTAAAGCATGGTGTGTTTACACCAGGCCTGGCATTATGTCATTGTGGTAAAGTTATGATATAGTAAGCTCCCTATAGAAATATTATAGATTAAAAAAAGAGGGAATAAAAATACCGTACAGTTTTCTATGTTAAACTTGTGATAAAGTTATTACCGAGGAGAGCACAGACACAGTATCAGCCCCTATGGGAATGTTAAAAAGATTTTTCATTAATGAAGCCTGTCAGTTTGAATCAGCTCGTATTCATGCTGTGCGGCTGTTCATTAGCACTGTGCAGCGACATTTACTCTACAATAGGCAGCGATCACTCTTTTTTCTCTTCTTTTTTTCAGTTTTCAACTTTTCTTTTTAGACCTAATATAATTATATTTGAAGGGAAATCTTCGACAAATCCGCATCAACTAAAGCAGTTCTTGTTTATAAAAGCTCTACTGCTGTTTCTTCACCTTGAATTAATCACAACATCTTCGTCATTAGGTGAACATCCTCGTCTGGAAATGTCCTTCTTACCTGCGTTATAGGCAGCCAGCTCCGCTCCTGGCCCGGGGCTTTTCCTCTTCCTGGGCCGCCCTTTCTGCACTGTCCCCACGCCGTTGAAGTAAGATAGTCCGAGCGTGTTGGCCGGGCCCAGGCCTTTGTGCGGGACAACGTCCGCGTGGTTAAAATGTGTCTGATATTCTCCCTGGATGAGAGTCTCAAAGTGCAGCCGACAGTACACCAGACTGTCCTTCATGCCAAAGTGGTCCCCGGTGGTGAGCATCTTGCTGCAGGTGGTGCAGGTGAAGCAGTTGAGGTGGTAGACCAGGTCCCGGGCCCGCATCACCATCTCCGAGGCTGAGATCCCCAGGTGGCACCGAGCGCATCTCTGCACCGAAAATCTTCTGCGGACAACACAGAAACCTCATCAGCGGCTGGACACGGGGCCTGGCAGGCCGGGACAGGCCGGGACAGGCCGGCAAGCTATCTGAGCTATCTCATACAACACCGCTAAACTTAAAAGAAGCTGTATATATATATATATATATATATATATATATATATATATATATATATATATATATTATATATATATATATATATATAATTTATCTTTGTGGGGTATTATTGTGAGTTTTCACCCCACAGACTTACCCACAGTATTCTTTCTTTCTTTCTTTCTTTCTTTCTTTCTTTCTTTCTACCATACAGTACTTTGACAGCCGATGTGTGGAAGTGTCTGGCATGAAAACTATAGATTTTGTCACAAATTATGAGCTGTCATCAGTGCAGAATGTCTGCGTCAGTTTCGCAGCCATGTTATCCAGGCAAGAAGGGTCTTGAAAGAAATAATGTGTGCGTTCTGCTTTATTCTGAATTGAACACAGAATTTTACGAACCTGACGCGTTGTTGCATTAAAACAATTATCTTCAAATACTCTCTCCCTGTCATCTCTGGTGTTGCTTTAACTTCTATCACAATACCCATAATTTGAAAGCCATATTTAACTCCATTCATCTTACAATTAAAACCCCTCCAACACTCCTGGCTCCAGGCCGTGTGCGCCCTCCTACCTGTAGTAGTCCTCCTTGCAGTAGATGCTCCCGTCCTTGCTGAAGCAGGTGAGCTCAGACTCCAGGTTGAGTTTGCACTCGCAGCACTTGAGGCAGCGCATGTGCCACTGTTTGTCCACGGCCAGCAGGTAGTAGCGGTCCGCGATCTTCCTGCCGCAGCCGGCGCACAGAGCCACGCGCTCGCTGGTCATGCACGGCATGGACTGCAGGTCAACATGGAGGGAGGCACGAGGACACAAGCGTCAGAACATGATGTTGGAAGAACAACGACTTCAAGTGAAAACTATTCCGTATGATAAAGACATCCAACAAGAAAAAAAGCCCTCTCTAAAATCCTGGAAAGTCAGATGGCTGCTGCTGAAGAATAATGCGAGTTCCATCGAAAATAAGCTCACTGCGGAGAGCCACAGCCACCAGTCACATGTGGCAGGATTACAGACATATTATAATAAATATAACAGTAATTAAAAAAATAATAATTCGTCTCAACAACCTCGATAATATTACACATGAATATTGTAAAGATCTAATTCAGTAAACTTCTAAAAGCGTAATGTGAGAAATGAAAAACTTTGTGGGAATATTTTGTCACAATTACAAAAAATTGCTCTGCTTTTATAAATGCTGTGAATAATGTGAATTACACTGCGTTCACAGGAGGCTAGAGGAGGACGATGAGGCCATTGTTAGGATTTTTCTGACAGCACAGACCAGAACAAAAAACACAATCAAATCATTTTACATTCAGCTAACACGCCGTGTGTCGGCGCAGGGAATTCTTATAATTCAAGTTATTTTCGGTCAGGACGTCAGTGACATCCCTGCTCCTCAGTTCTGATGGAAATAATAGTTATTATAACGTTGATTAAAAATAGGACAACAGACGGAGGTTTATGATACAGGATTGCCAGTAAATTATTTTTTGAGAGGCCTGTAAAATAGACACATACACGCGTGCACGCACACACGCGCATACACCCTCCACAAGTAATTTGCAAAAGAAGACGGAAGCTGAGCTAAAATGAATATAATCTCATCGCCGGCTTCTCTGCTTTTATTTTCGTGGCAGCACATTTAAAATGACTACTTAACTTTCTGACCGTGGGTTTGATGTGTTTTATTCAACTGAACGAACTGTTTACAGAATGAACAGAATCTAACGCTGCATATTTTCCACATTAGAGTAAAAGCTGCGGCTGTGTGTTGCTGTCAGTGTTTGAGTTCGTTTGCCTGTGAAAAATGTCTCCTTCTTCTGTGAACCACTCAACATCTAGTTCGATTATTCACTGTGTTGTCCATGTTTAACGTGTGATTTGAACGCATCACACAAAACACATTTAAAGAAATAAATTGTTGAATTTAAAGATCAAATGTCGTCATGTTTCCTGGCTAATTGCACAGCTTGTTCAGCTCAGGATCGTTTAGTTGAACCCTTGCTGGGAATTAAACAAGTTTTAGATTTCGGGCTGAGGAATCACAGCGTTAGGCCTCCTGGAGGAAGTTTGCCGGCCTGAGAGGTGTTTTAAATCAACTGAGTAATAAGCTGGGACATTTGTTGGACAATTTTTCTGTGTGAATTAGAAGTAAAAAGTGTTCTGAGCTAAATCAGAGTGCTTGGAGCTGCAAGAGTGCAGCCACTGTCACATGTTTCCAGGCTGCCATGCTGCCTGCGCTTACAAGGCGAGAGGGCAAAATGGATCTCCTACCGTCTCTGATTCCCCCATATCGATGGCTGAGCTGATGGCTGCTGACTCGCTCTTTCCTCTCCGGTCCATTTCTTCCACCACACCGTGCACGTCGCCTCCAGGGAGGCCATGGAAAAGCATCGTTGCCGCAGACGGTAGGATATTATAACTGTTCTCTTCGGATCTGCAAGCCAAGATGTCCATCAGAGGCAAAATCGTGCGCAATTATGCCACTCAAAATTCTCGCTTTTTTAGGTTTTCCTTTCTTGCCGTGACAAGTGAGAAATCCAGATCAGGGAGGAAAAAATATGAGGGAAAAATTGGACACGTGTTCTCCACACTACGTCTCATCTGCCAATGGAAACCGTCATCCGAATCTCTGCAGCTCTCATTATTAATAAGCTATGATTAATTCATAAATAACAGCACAGATTCCGCTTCTCTTACGGGAATCTATTTTTTTCTCAGGTATGATATTATCTTTCTGTTACCAATTACTCGCTCTATATTTTCTTTTCCATTTACGGTGAATAAACATACCAACTATGGAAGCCCCGCTGCATGGGTCTCAGCACCGATGCCTCCTCCTCGCCGGGAGTAATATTTCAGGATTTCGACAGTCTGCAAGGCACTGGCAAATTTCTCCCCTTTAGTGCAGAACAATAAGTAAGTGTTTAAAAGTGGCACTGCAAAAGCGGGGCAGCAGTCTTGTACTGCATCACACAGTCACAAGGAACAAAAAAAGATATGTCCAAAAAGCCTGCAGAAAGGCTTCCTCCCCTGCTCAGGTTCAACAGTCCAAGTTGATGCTTACAGCAGCTGATTTATGTCGCTCAAACTACTTTTGCTCTGCAGAGAAAATAGAAAAATAAAAAACACTCTTGGCTGTATAAAATCCCGCCGGCCTTCTGGGAGACGCAGTTTTCCTTCACAGTAGTCTGTTTAGTTAATGTTTTGTCTTTTGCGAAGGAGGCTGCATACATGTGCGTAACAGCAGAAGAGGAGGAGTTGGCTTTACGTTGACTGATGATAGGCGAGTGTTTGCTGGCCCCCCAAAACCACCGTTCCTCCTTCTCAGGTCCCGGTTGGACTCTCCGCTCCTTATCAACGGGGCCCTGTTGCGTCACGACGTACCAGTTATGTTCATTGGCTGTTCCGTCGTCACCGAACTGTTCGGCTGTACTTTTACCGACTGGTCGGAAAAAAGCAGCCTCCGTTTTACACGGACCGCCGGCCACCGTCGTCCCTATCTGTCACTCCGGAGCTGCAGTTTGAAGGGTCTGTTTTACAGGAGGAGAAGAAGAGTGAGAGCAGGACAAGTGTCAGTCCTCTGAGGTGTTGAAGCTGTCGTCTGTCTGTCTGTGCGCACTGAGGAGGTCTGCTGGGAGCTTCACTCCAGTGACGCGCAGAGAGGGTTCCACACAGCACCACACTGTTGCTGCTCTCAGCCTCTCCATGGCACCGAGGGCTCTGCACAGAACCTGCAGGGGTAGGCAAAAGTGCACGAGGTCTTCCACAACAGCCATAAATAAAGAACCACACAGCTTTGGAAAAAAAAAAAGAAAGAACAAATCCGATCTGTTGGTTCTGATTTGTTTTATTAGATAAAAGATTATCAATAGAACCACAGAACAACCATGAAAACCACTTTTACTGCAACTGAATGTTAATGTTATCTTCTCATAAACTGTATCAACAACTTTGACTTATTCATTTCATTTCACATGTGTCCTATATTGTACGTGCAAGGCGTAAACGGGGATAATTTCAACTCAGAGTTCATATAAAAAGATTTAATTTGCAATACAATAACCGTGGAGCGATCGGAAAGCCAGGCCCTTAAAATGTCAGAGGATGCCACCTTTCTCCAGAGATTTTAAAACTGAATCAGGGAAAATATCCGACCTGTATTTATTTAGAACTTTATTGATGAGAAGGGAAAGCGTCTTTAAGTCACAGCGTTAGTTGGACTGTTTAACTCAGCGTCCATGTAAAAAGAAATCCTGAGCGTCATCTTAACATTTTATCATCCTTGATGCTATTTTATTTTTGATGTATTTATTTCCCACAGAGAGCTCCATCTCCTGAACTCCACTCTGTCATTTGATGTCATTTGTAAGCCAGCGGCTTTAGTCTTGTATTTCCAGCTCAGACAGAGCCAGCAGTTTGGTTCAGCAGCGTGAGGCTGAACTGATCCCGGATCCGCTCTTTCTAATTAGCTCTCTGCTCTTAATTGGGAGGGGAAAGTGGACTTCGTCATCAGAGGACGTGTTTGAGGACCGGAGGAGAGGTTTGATCTCGCACAAAAGACGGCAGTTGCAGCGGTGTGGGAGAAAATTACACGTTATCACATCACTGCTCTCTCTGGCTTTTGTTGCTAGAAACTGAAGTCAATTCAAGCAGTTAGTGAAATGATTATAAAGCACATCCATCCAGACAGCCAGCTGGCTTTATATATGTATATAGGCAGAATATTTGAACGGTGGATTTATGCGCTAAAACAACATGTGAATGAAAAATATTTTGCGTCTGTGATATTTCTCGTCCCTTTTATTTTATTCGCTTCTTTCCAAAATACCTGTCCTGCCCCTCCCGCGCATTACAGCGTTTAGGCTATTGTGAAGTTTTATAGCACAAATATGATGTTAAGCTCCTAAATCCTTATGCAAATCAGCTCCTCTGTAATACCCTTAATTGAATACATGCATATTTATCATCTGCGTTTTCTATCTGCTATAAGGCTGAGTTTATACATTAAACATAGCGGCAGCGAGCATGTCTGCGGGCGTGTATGAAATATGATATTAGATGGTGGTGTAAGATTAGGGCAAAAATATCAGTTTGTATGTATTTGTATCAGAGGAGTCGACCGGCTTGTTTCTCTGATTTGATTGAAGTCACCTCAGTTTTTAGAAGAACACGTTTACGCAGAATGTGGAGATGATTTATGCTAATGTAGGCCGAGGTCTGGGCTATATGTTGGAATATTGTCAGTATAACGTGTGTTCACAGCAGAGGCGGAGAAAACTCACAATATGATAATTAAAAACAGTATCAAGCGTGTTAAGGCAGAGCTGCGCTGGTTAAAATAGTCCAATATTTAATTCATCTATGGTACATTTATTTAAAAAGGTAAAAGTGAATTAATTACACTTCACCAACACATCCTGCTCCCCCCCCTCTCTCTCTCTCTCTCTCTCTCTCTCTCTCTCTCTCTATCAAACACACACACGCACTCACACACGCACACTCTGTTTTTTTAACATGGGGGCAGTAGACTCACATCTTCAATGCTGCGAGATAAAAAGATGCAAGAAAGAGAATCAAAAAGCAAATCATCACCAACACCAGTCACCGGCCTGTTGTCAGGGAAGCGTTATTTATGCGTCACATGCGTCCGTCTGTTTGTTCCAACTCACCATATACAGTATATTACAAAAAGGCATCCTCACACAGATTTCAGTATAAACAAGTTGAGTAACTCTAAATGAAAAAGGTCAAAACTACCCTACTCTGCATGCTCTGTGCGGAACATTTCAACTGGGAATAACTGATTCATGATCAGTTTCAGAATATTTCACTAAAGTGTCGCTGATTATTATAACACAAATATTAATGATGAAATCTGAAGCAAGGACCACTGTATGGCCTTATTCTTAAGTAAATGATTCTGAATAAAAGATGTTTTGTTGCTACTAAATTTTTAACTTTTTTCTGTGAGCTTTGGTTGAAACAATTTAAGAAAACTCCAGATTTCTTTGGTCAGAATTTGGGATTTTATCTTGTAATTGCAGGAGGGTTCATATTAGATTTGACAGTGGACACATTTATACCATTTTACAGTTCATAACATAATATTGTCCAGAGATTTTGTCATCATGTTTATATCATGTAACTTACCACTTCATTATTTCTGGTTCTACCAGCCATTGTGGACAATTTTGTGGCAATACTGGATTTCTATGTGGTTTTATTAATTCATGTGAAGAGGTATCTGAATTTGTTTTTTTAAATTGCCGCCACAAAGATACATCTCTAATTCTCATAGTTCAAAATGACAATATCGCAATACATAATAGATTAATATTAAGATCAGGGCCATAACTAGGACTTTCGAGGTCCTGAGGTCGTGAATAAGTCCCTCTGACAGCCCAAAGACAAGTTTGATCAGACACCAACAATAAAACCACTAATTTCTAAAAAATGTATTTGTGTTTTGGATATTTTCTTTTAGATTTAATTAACTAATTAAGAACATTTTCTGTTTGTTTTATTTCCAGTAATGGAAGTCTACAGGCTGTTTGGAAGGCCTCTCCACATTGTCATGTACCATTTGAAATTTGTTTTTATTGTATTTACATATTTCTTTGCTTGACTAAAGGCAGTCACATCAAGTTATGCTGAATTCGAAATCAGAGTATGAAATTTTTACCATCTTTTGTTTGCTTTTTTTTACTGTAGAAAGTGACCGCTCTTCAATTTGATAAAACCTCCTTATTCCTTGTAAAGGTACCAAGGACATGGCCTCAGTGTCCAATTGCAACGTAAAATTACAATTAGGATTTTATCAGCCACCTCTGGCTCAAATAATGTGGCACTATTTTTTGATTACTGAGGTCTCTGATACTTTCCTGTTCCAGTAATGACACTGTTGTTTGAAACTGCACAAAGGAAATACACCCTTATGTCAGCTTTTACTGCCAAAACATATTTAAAATGATAGAAGTAGTATTATAATACGACCTGATATCAGGCTCATGCTATTTTAAAGCTGTTGTTTAATTGTTTAAATCCAACAACAACAAGTTTAGAGTGCACTAATCCCCAAAACCACTATGGAACTAATAAACTAACAGTGTGAGCAGCTAACTTAAAGACTTTGTGGAAGCATATGCCCTGTGTGTGTGTGTGTGTGTGTGTGTGTGTGTGTGTGTGTGTGTGTGTGTGTGTGTTAGGGAGTGGTGTTGCTGCTTGTCGACGACTAAAATGCTGATGCAGCTCCACTGATTACTCCTTGTCCCGTAATGATTTCCAAACAGGGCAGCCATCAATAACACAAATCTGCATTTTTCAGAAAAACATCACCCTCGTCAGGCTCCTGGCATCTTTTTGATCTCTCCCCTTTTTTTAATTGTATTCTGCATAAAGGTAGAGGGGAGGCATCGGGTGCGTGGCTTTAATGGGATGCTGCTGTGGAAGTGGGGAGTGGGTTACACGCTCTCTGAGGAGAGCTCGGCTGTAATTAAGAAAGGGAACAAAGCAGAGGAGACTAAAAACACATGAAAGGGAGGAAGCAGATCACCTAATCACTGTACGTGCACTATCCATGCCGCTGCCCGCATGTAAACACACACTTTTAACGCATGAAAGAATCACACATGAGCATAAACACAGAGCAGTTCAAACAGCACTACTGAGCCTCTCAGATGGCAGTGTCATACATGTAGAGCCTGCGAGGAGGAGTATGTACACATATCAATGGAACCATCAGACTTACTCTCATCTACATAAATTACATTTAAAACTCTCTATGGCAGTGGGTCACTGGAAACAAGAAGAAGGAAAGAAATGTATAGAGCTTGAAATTCTTGGTTTTGGAAACACTAGTGCGCCAAAAACAAAAAAGTCTTAAATCAAGGTGCATTTAATACGTGCACGTATGCAAAATGCAATTTTCCCGGTTCAACTCCAGTCCATGGATCATTGTTTAACGTGGTGTCCCATCTCTCTCCCCTCACTCCTTCTCAACTTTCTATTACTTGCACTCTAACAAAGGAATAAAATGCCTGTTCAGATCAAAAAAAAAAAAAAATCCTGTTTTTTGGTTTGTGATCCAGTGGGTTTGGAAGGTTTGAACACCAAATCCTTGAGCTTATCTGAACAATTTAATATAGATAATGGGGGAGATAATGGTTTTCTTACAGCTATTTCTTGTGATATAGTGGATATTTTCACTTCTTAACGCCTCTAAAATTATTGAAATTCTAAAAATTATTTCATTCACTCAAACTAGTGACAAGAGACTGCAAGTATACATCTTTCCAGTAAGCCACAAGCCACAGCCGCTCTATACAGTAATAACTCAGCCTGTATCCAGATTTGTTTTATCGCTCATTCCTTGTCCAACTTTTCTATCACCTGTCTCAGTGACTTAGAGAGGTGAAAAGGGAAAGTTAGGAAATGAAAGGAAGGAGGGAAAAGGAATTAGTACACTTGCTTCTGATATTACAGCGTCCGTCCGGCATGAATGGTAACTTAGATTCTTCCCTTCTCTTGATATAAACTGCATGTTTTATGTAAAATTCCCAACCCTCCCCTATACATATTAACTGTATGACAATTTCTCTTTATTTCTATTTGATAAAGTTTGTACAATGTTTGAATAAACACTTCCTGAGTAATTTAGGTTTATATGTATTAGTTTAGGATGCTCTTACATCTGACAAAGCTTTCTAGAAGGAGACTTCCTAGCTACTTAATTCATTTCCTACCATGTTATGATGGCTGGTAAGATGGCAGCACTGAAATTAGTTTCTGTTTCACAAAGGAAAGGAAGTGAGAGAAGGAAGTTAGGAAAGGTGGAAGCATTTTAAATGTAACTGAACAAATGTAGTTAGTTCAAAAACTCAAACTCTGCCAAGTGAAGGAAAAATCTGTCATAGTATCACATTGTTCGACTGACAGGTGATCTCCGGGATGTGCTGTGGAAAAACACCACTGACTGAAAGGATCCAAAAATACACAGCAGACAGTGATGTGAAGGACAAGCCAACAGGAATACCACTGTAATGACCCATCCAAAATTACAGGTAGTCACAGTAATGGCAGGAGGAAAGCACATTGAACGTAGGAGGGCAGCAGTGAAGAACACAGCCAGTCTGAGTTAAATGTCCCAATGCCTCTTTATTCTCCACTTTTCAGCACAACATATTCCAGGAGCCAATGCTTACACTGAGGCAGCACATGCTCAAACTCACATTGTATCGTAAAATGACAAGAGAGGGTGTGGTGTTCTAGATTCAGCACAGAATTTATTCTATATGGATACACATTAGATAAGTACAAAGGATACACTGCTTACATGACTTAAAATGTATGTATATGAAATGCTATTTAGACCATGAAGAGTGTTTTTAATTATTTAAATAAAGTATTTGAGGAAATGTGGACAAAGTATGGGGTTAAACGCTATGACAGTATCTGACTTCAAAGTGTGAAAGATGCAGAACCAAAGGTTCAGGCCCACATGAAAACAGACAGGTCTGAGATGGAAAGACAGCAGTAAGAAATTCTGAATTCTCAATTCACAAGTGTTAGATCACTTTAATCAAAACTGAAACTATGTGGGTTAAATGTCAATAGTCCACCTCCTTGTGATAATTTGCAGAAGCCACACCACATCTAAACATACATACAGTCACATTCAAAGGCATAATTTGATTCTAGTGAAGTTAAAAGATAAGGTGTGGGTAGGATTATTAGGCAGGTAAATATTATAACCACACGGGTTACAAGAAGAAGTATTGAGTTCTCTAAGTAAATCCACCACAATGTACAAAATAAACACGTCCCACATTCAAAAACATGTTATCTAAAATGATAATGCTTATATTATGATATTATATAATTATGTTATTTCTGATGTATTAATATATTACTAGCATGATAATGTTTGCAACTTTAAATAATGTTTTGTGGTTTAAACTACAATAATGGATACATTTTAATCTGCAAGTATAGATGTCAGATATATACAGTGAAGTAAAATTGCTCTAAAATGTATTGTAGTTGAAGTAGGTAAACAAAAATGAAAATACTCTAGTAAAGTGCCTTAAATTTGGACCTAAGTATAGTATTCGTACTTCTTACCACTGATTTTTGGAATATGGCTTCATCACCGAACTGTATTCTGAAATGGAAAACAGAGTGGAAAATGCAACCAAATATGAAGGTCATCAACTAACAAAGGTCCTTGACTGGGATCAAACCGAGGATGTTGCATTAACATGTCTTACACATCTATATCTTAACCGCAGGCTTCCAGGGCACCTCTCATAGATTCTTTATGACACATCCTACTGTACCTAACAACTATCATAAATTTGAAAAATGATATTCATAACAGTGATGTTAAATTCTAATTAGAGTGCAATTTGTTCTTCATGCATTAATTAAGGTCTGACCGATATATTGGTTGGTCAACATTGTGGGCCGATATTTGCCCATCACAGATATATTGCTGTCAGTGTATTTGTTGCCCGATATGAACATTTGTTGTAGAACGCAGAAGAACTGCTTTATAAAGATTATTTAGGATTATTAAACTCCCCAGTAAGTTTACTGTTTAGGTGCACTGATGCCATTTGTAGACAATAAAGTTTACTGTTAAACAGTCAAATATCATGCCACCGTTACATATCTTTGTTTGATGACTATATTCAAGAGATCATTGCAAAAAATGTTTATACTGTATATTATAAATATATATATTGGCCGATATCAATATCAGAATTTTTTTTTTTTTTTAATATTATCTGCCGGGCTCTAGCAGAAAAGGTACAGAACATGGAAATGATGTCCTGTTAAGGACAGGAACAATGCCTTAAATAGAGCCCAAGTTTGGAGTTTCAAACGAACAGAGTAATCATTATATTAGCTACAGTGTTGTCAGTCTGAGGCTCAGCATACAGTACTGTACTGTTCTGTATATACAATACCTAATAGGTCTGTTCAAAGAGGTGGTGCAAGTCATCTCTCAGTGGGGGGTCAGTTGATTCTGGCCCTCCTCAGATAGACTCTGATCAGAAATTGTGCCATGAAGGCTTTTAATGGTATACCATCGTAGGAGGCTGCAAGGTGTTTGAGCAAATAAGAAAAACAGCCTTTAGAATTGATGTCATTCTGAGAGTAGGACTGTGAACGTTTTTAATTCTGGTAAAAACATTTAAAATCATTAAAATTGACAAGATTACAAGGTTTTCCCTGACAACAGCTGTATCCTGGATGGAGATAATCAATAATTAACATTGTCCGTTTGTCTTCTTTCTCAGGGCAGAGTTGAGGTACTGTTTTTCTCCCGGTTTTGTGTAGCACCGCGCTCCCACCCCAGCCCCTGTCAATCAGCCCCAGACTGCAAGGATTACAAAAGAAGCTCATTCTGCCCCAGGAGCCCCTCTTTGGAGAGCAATTCTAAAACTTACATGCCTCTTATTTGTTGGGTCAAAGGTTAAATTGCTGACCCTCCCCTCCATTCCTCCCTCTCACTCTCCCCACCGTGGCCAAGCTGTACTCGGAGTCTTATATTTACATGGATTAGAGTCCTTTCACACTGAAGAAAAGAGCTGGTTCACAGTCAAAGCCCAAGGAGCAGTCCATGCTGCCCGAGTGGCCACATTATTCACTGGCAGACAATGACCATATTGTAGTTATGTGGAGAAGGAGGGGGCAGGAGGAAAGAGAAATCCCCCGTTTGCCATGGCAAAGTCCTACACTTGTGCCACAGAGAGGGGAGGGCCGAGCCCCATCCACTTTTTCAAGCAGAGCAAACAAAGCCTGCCCACTGTGAACAAGATGAAGATGTCAAAAGCTTTTAGGCAGGGGGGTGAGACGGGGTTTAGGGGATAAACCAACAAAACAAGTGAAAAGGTCTTTTCTCAAATGGATAAATCCTACTAAGTCTACATTTCCCCATCAGATTTACTCTCTCCTCTAACATCCTCTCTCCTCCCCCGCTCAATAACCTTTTCAAATCAAACCATATAGAAAAAGAAGAAGGACGGAAGGAAGTAATGCTTTAGGAAAGAAAGGGAGGAACTTGGTAACACAGCTTCCACTTGATTTTTTATTATAGTTAATAAAAAGAAATTCACATTTGAAAATTTGAAACTTCTGAGATTCAATCCACTTACTGCAATACTGAACAGCAAGCATCTGGAAAACAGCTAGAAAAAGGAGCAAAACAGCTTTAAATGATAAATCCTATAAAATGAGATTTTGAAAAATTAACACAATTAACACGCTTAAATCACAAGCTCCTGGCTGCATAAAATGCACATTGGAAAACTTTGAACAATCTATTTTTCTTGGTACAGACTGGAACTTAAGTCACCTCTCTGGGTTATTCTAGATTTATTAACGGCATATCTCCTTGCAGTATATAAGGACGTACAGATATTTCTCCCCACCTATGGCAGAGTGATGTCCCAATGGACAGAAGCCTGAGGCATTGAGGAATGAATGACATAAGGAGGCTTGGTATACAGCCACAGCCAATTCACATGCAAATAGCCAGCCTTGCACTGACTCTGATTAACTCCCTGTGAGTTCATAGTTTCCCTGTTAACAAAGATTTAGCCGCTTTTGAGTGAAGCGGTACATTAAGTAGGGAGAGACAGAGGCAGAGAGAACTGGTGGCGAGCCTTACAGTAAAGCCCCCTCAGGACATAATGCAACCTCCGTCTTGTTGGCCTAATCCGCCTTGCAGATGCAGGACAGAGCCGGCGCTGGTACAAGGAACGAGAAAAAGGAGACAAAAGAAAGCAGCGCTCTTGTTTCTCATTCCATCTCAGCAGCAAAAGTCCTCCAAAGGCCCATGACTGAACTCAGTGAATGACTTGCGATTGAGCCAGTCAAGAGCTGTGTGTCCAGTGGACCCCATGAATGAGAATGGGTCATACTGCTCTGTAACACTGCCTGTATTTGCTTATCAACAACATCCACAGAGTATTGCAGTTGTTCAGTGACTGCATGTAAAAAAGCAACTTCACAAAATTAAATGTTTGTGAAACAAGCATAATGACTTAAAAGAAAATTAAGTATTCAAAAAAGTCAGAGGAGTACCACAAAAATGAAAACTCAAAGCTTTGCTGAAATTAGTGTAAAAAAAAAAAAAAAACTATTCCAAGTTCTTTCTTGTAGAATTAAGTGCACAGTTAATGTGTTATGTTTGGATTTTTAAGAAATGATTTCACTTCTTTCATTGTATCTCTTGCAATTGGGAATGATTTTTGTACTCCGATCCTCCGTTACTTAAGTGTGATATAGGGAGTTTATTATATCCGGATGTGAATGAATATGACAAATATACTGCAAAACAAACAGGCAGCTGAGATACACATGGATCATCTACATGTGCAATATCCTCCAAAAGTATGGGCACAACGAGGTCAGGTTTTTTATTTGTGTGATATACTGAAGACATTTCGATATGAGATCAAAAGCTGAATATGAAACAAGAGAGCAAAATATCAGCTTTTTTCCCCAGTGTTTAAGTGCATATACAGTGTGTTTTACAATTCTCGAACATGGCACCTTTTATTTCATCAATCCCAGTTTTTGGTTAGCAAATTTCCCTTACCCATTTTTTTCTTGTGGCTCAGGTGCTTGCAGTTGCATTGTTGCACCCTCACAAGTAAACGACTGATTAGTTGGTTGCCAGTGGCTCCCAAAACTACGTATATTATAGTGCCAAAAACAACATGACTGTTGCAGTGTACCAGCAACAGGCAGACAGCACCTTCATCGTATGGTTGCAGTTTGGTTAGGTTTAGGGAACACAACTACTTGGTTAAGTTAAAGAGAAGATTATGGTTTAGGTTCAAATATATGTTACTTATGTGACTAAACGCACGTGCATAAAAGTGGTACATTACATACGTAACTTATGTATGGGATGTAGAGCCTATCAGAAAAATAGCCATATAGGTCAAAAATGAAAGCAGCTTTTTATGAACCATATTTATGTTTGTTGTTAGGCAGCAACCACCAGTGTCTGGGAGTGGCTAGGAGGAAGTGAGGCGTAATAATGTATGGAGTGAAAAGTCTGTATAGGAAGGAGGTTGGGGATGGGCAGTTGGGTTTAACAAGCACAGGACTCTCATTCAGGAGTGCTGTTTGTGTCCAGTGTTAAACCAGAACTCAAGCATGACTTCTTTTAACCTATTACACTTAAACAGTAAAGTAATGTCACGTACATAACGTAATGAAAGTTACAGAAGTAACACACTAAACTGAACCAAAACATCAATGTTTCCTAAACCTAACCACGTAGTTAGTGCATTAAGTAGATTTGATGCCTAAACTTAACCAAACTGTGAGCATATGAAGAAGATCTGGAACGCCTGGCTCTTTTACGCTGCAATGGTTATGTTGATTTGGGAACAGTGATGTGTCATTTTGAAGCTGACAATCAACCTATTCAGTTGATTAAATATGAGAATGTGTTGGCGATGTACATTAACTACGGTATGTTAAGGTATGTAAGTCAAAATAACTCACATTTGACTCCTGGTTCCACATGGAACATGAAAAGCAGCCTCCTGGGTGAAAGCCCTATGCTTATCTCTTTACAATATATCACCTGACATCCTCCTCTACAGCCACTACAAGTTGTCACCTATCAATAATCGTGAATATGGGTTGCAATTGGCTGGATTGTTCAAACAAAAAACAGTTCTGAGTGAATTTGCAGAGATGTAGTACAGTACAGAGTACAGAGATGAGTCAGAAAAGTTCTTGTCTTGAACCTTGATAAACCTTACAAAAGCGATGGCAAGGACAAAGTGTGGCGATAGGAAGGATCTGCACATGATCGGCATCATGTCATCGGTCAATTTCCAAAATAAAACACCCTGTGCAGACTCTGGAAAGACAGCAACAAAGTCTGAGATATTTACAATAAACACAATTGAAACAGACAAATAATGAAACGATTTAGCTGCTTAGACTACTCAATCACAGTAGAAACAAGAAAATCACAGATAAATTATGAAATAAACACTATCTGTAAGCATCTCAACTATAACAGGCAGGCATGACGCTTCACTACTGAAACACTCCCAGTTGGATATGAACCTGCGTGGATGACATAACAAAACAGCTTCGAACATGCCAGGTAACAGACATATGCCTAGTGGAACAAGGGTAAAGGGTACAGTATAAACGTTCAGTACCAGCAGCAGGCGAAAATGACAAGAGCAATGGACAAATGTAGTAGAAACCGCCAGGAAGTCCACAATGAGAGATGTTGGGAATGGTTGAGCATTTCATTCATAAGACACCAAAGTGACTAGGGTTAAAAGTGTTTTAGCCACCAAACCAAGGGTTTTCTACTTACAAACAAGTTCTGTGTACAATTCTTGGTTCTGTCACAACTCATGGTCAACAAATGCAATTACTGCAAAGACTGTGCTAACTTTAAGCTTAAGGTGTTTAATAAAATACCTACCAGTGATGTGTGAATTATTTTCGCATCTGGATTATATACAAAGTCAATGGAACGACGTGTATAGATGCAAATTTGCGTTTATTTGCTCCAGGCATTGAGTTGAAAATATTGAACTCAAGCAGGAATTTTGCGCATTGCTGTGTTATAAAAGCCTATCGCTGTTTACATTCACAGTGATGTATGGGTGTTAACATCGCTGATGTCTGGACATTTGTGAATAGCAATGGAGGAGAGGATAATAATCACTAATCTTGGCCATTTGCAGACACCCAGAGCTTTACAATAACACATCTACTGGTACCAAGACAGGACAAAAAGTGAGCTGTTGTGGAGGAAAGTGAGTGAAGAAGTTGGACTACCTGGTAAGTCATGGAAGTATGTCAGCATAGCATTGCCCTGATTGTTCTGAACTCCATTCAGGGAACAAGCATTTTAAAAGTTGTTTGCTTGTCGTCTAGCTGACAGACCTGATGAAGCATGAGTTCAGGCTTTTTACACGGCGGCATTATGATATGTTTGTTTTGCCGTCCTTCTCATCCATTTATTGCAGTTAGATCACAGAGAAATCTCTCTGTTTTGGGTTCATACCGATGTGTTAAGACAGATTAATTCAGTCTACATCTACTTGCTGATCACAGTTAGTATTTATTGATTTTAACACACCTATTAAGAAACTGCCACTCGCTGGACACAGATGGACAGGCGCTCTGCAGCTGAGAACTGGGCACCGGTCAGCCTCAGGTAGCGCTGGTAACGTGAATAAAAATGAATAACCCCACGATCAAACTCGTGTGTGTAATGCAAAGCAAATATTTTCTTCGTGTTTGGTCTGACACACCATACAACTCAAAGGCATGATTTGGAGTTTTATGGATGAATGTAAGAGGTGCATAATTTGAGTGATTCTGCATGAATGTGTCATTTTTGTGCAGCTTTGATTCCTATCTGGTAGCTGTGCCAGCCCTAGCCTCAGCAGCACCCTGCATGGTACTGCTCTGCTGGTGTGAAACCAAGAGAATAGCCTTTGTCAAGGTGTACTCGCTTCAATTCTCACTCATCTCCCCTGGCATAGGGGTGTTAAATTATATGCTCCAGAGGACTCCACATTCATATTTTTACAAGACCCAGGTTATTAGGCAAACAGGCTCTGCACATGTCCCCCGCTATGACAGTTTTCACAGTCAAGGATTTCGACCTTTATTTCCATCCAAGTACCGCCTGCACTCCCCTTCGCACCCCCTGTGATACACACACACACACGCACACACACACCCACATGTACAACCACTACCACCCCTCGCCAATTCCCGCTGCCTCTCTCTCTAACTAGGCGAGAGCCCCTAAGTCTGTAGAGGGTGTGATCACAGTATAGTTGCTCTGGGTGTAAGACTCCAGGCAGAACGGCTGCAGATCCGAACCTCCCAATCTACTCCATGGATTGACAGCACAGCCCTCAGCCCCCTCACCTCTCACTTTGCAGCTTTATTTATAGTTCCCCGCTGCATAGTTCATAGGGGGAAAAAAAACTGTGTTTCTGATGACCATTTGTTCCTGAAGAGGAGACAAATTACAAATGTGAGCTTCGCCTTTGTACTTTGAAAATGCCTTTTTCATAACCAAAAACGGGCCTGATGAAAAGACCAAGGAACATCAAAGTGGTTCGCCCTCCGACAGAAAGGTTAAAAGTTGAGCTTGAACACTGATTCTCTCGCATTCTTCCTGGCTCGATTCTCATTAGCCACTCATTTTAATCAGATGCACCATCAATTAGTATGACTTTTCTGTGCGTTTGATGCTTGAAAGTTGGATCTCAAGGACGCAGAACTTTCAGCGTACTCAGATGGGAGGCAGGGTTAGTGAGGCATCCTGTGCTTGCTTTCCTCATGGCTGTGTTTTTTTATTGTCACCACAGAGGAAGTGGTTAATTCTGAGACAGCCAGGGTTCAAGCCAATAGAAAAACGTATGTTTAAGTGTGTAAATGTGAGCGTTTTGTGAGGGTTGCCTCAATGAATACTTTCGGCAGAGGAAATAGGACTAGTTTTGTTTGGGGATAGACTGTTATCTTGATTTTTTAAGGCACTATTGCTCCCTTATCAGATACTGCCGATGAGTGAAGCTATAAATATGTATCGGTCAATACGCTGGTCTTCCCAAACTGACACAAATACAATTTTGAGATAAAACCTTTCATACCTGGGGGATTTCTTTGATTTCTTGTCATAAAAAGATGTGGAGATACTCGCTACAAGCTGAAAATATTAACTACCATCAGCTTTAATTAAAAAAATATCAGCTTCCAACCTGACTTTCTATAACACCCAGGAGCTAAACCCTGGTATGGGTTAACTATGGAAAGTGTTATAATGTAAATATATACATCCCGTTTGGGGACTTGCAGTAGGCTACATGTTGCAGGTATGCCAACACCTGACACATCTATACATGTCAAAGCTATTATGGCTTTAACATGTTTAAGATTTACAAAAATTAGAATGTGGATGATTACCAACAGCCAAAACCTTATGTTTATTAATTTTGAGGGCTTAGATTTTCTTGTGTCAGCAAAATTTTGGTTATTTGCTGTCTGGGATAGAACTCAAACACACACTATTTCGTGCTTATAATCTTCCGGTTTTACTACGAATTTTGTTCCAGTGTATATAATAAGTGGATGTTAACTGTCCATGTTATAGATTGCAAACTTCTCTTTAAATTAGCCAGCATCAATGCAAAAAAATGTCTTCAATGTCTCTTGTATCAGATTTTTTAATCAAGTGTAGACACCCCCTTCATACCTAAACGACTGAATAGGTAGATAGCCAATGATTCCCAAAACGACATATATGACCATACCAACGACAGGCGGGCCAAACTTTCATGTTCATGTGTTTAATATTGTTAAATAGGTTGCAGTTTGGTTAGGTTTAGGCACTAAAATTTATTGGTTTGACATAGAAAGAGATCATGGTTTGGGTTAAAATAACATGTTAACATAATATGAACATAATGTGTTACGTACCTGATGTAAGTTACGTTACATAATTCAATATCATAAGTCAATGTGACTTTTGGTTTCACACGGGGCACAAACAGTCTCCGTGGTGAAAGTTTGGATGTGTTCGACCCATTCATCCACCACAACCTTCTGATTCAAGGTTCAAGATGATTGATTTGTCATTATACAACACAGGGTTGCATAGCATAATAGTTTGTATATCCTTCATGCGACACAAACATAGAACATATACAGATATGTACAAACATATATATACATAAATATGTCACACATTTTTTAATCTGCATCAGGGTGAATGTAAACAGCAGCAACAAGATGGGGGTGATAATATGGTTAGCATCTTCATATTAAAAGTTCGACTGTCCACCTCCCCACGTCCTGCGTCAAGTGCAACAACTTGATCCAGAACGTTGTAGTGTGGGAAAAACAGCCTCGGTTTCCCATTGTTTGACCAGCCTGAGTTCCATTTGTCCATTTAATTTGTCCTGCGACTGGATATTAGCCAGAAGCAGCCTGAAATCCAAGCCAGATTATCATGGCTCCCATCCTGGATCACCTCAAAATCTGCTGCTCTTCATCCAAAACCTGCACTTTCTTTCCAGTGCTGATGAATATATTTCTGTCATAGCTAATACGCAGAGGTGTGCATCTCTCCCTACCAAGACGATCCGATACACATCTTGGTGCAGGGGCCCGATATGATTCAGGGACGATACATTATTAATAAGAACGATTCGGCATGATTTGATGCGATACGGTACGATGTAGTCTAATACAGTTCTTAACATTTGTTTCATTTAGTCATTCATTTTCCATTATAAATTAAAACAAGCTATTTCTATAAAAAGTGGCAGTACTTGGGGTTCCCTGGTCTTTTATTGAAGTATATCCTTCATGAAAGTCCAGGGAACCTCAAGTAATGCCATTTTGACTGGAAAAAGCTTGTTTTAATCTATAATGGAAAATGATTGACTGTGTTTCTGACTTTTGCAGTAGACACAGAACAGTAAAGACTTCTTGTATGAACAAACATTTTGACATCATGAATGTAAGCTGTCTCACACAGCAAGGCCCAGGTGCCTCATTAGCATTACGTTATGATTAGACCTAGCAGAGTTGTAGCAGGAGAAACGGTCTGATATTCGTGTCTTTGTGTTGGGTTTTCTTGCTTGTGCAGGCCAGAATAGCTTTTACATAATTACTCTTCTTTGCCTGCATATGTTTCATCATACATATTGTAATGCATTACTACATACTATCCTTACCATTAACCACTACTACTGTTATTACTAGTAGTCACATTTCCATTATGTGCATTTCATTATTATTGCTGTAATACCTCTTTATGTACTTTCATTCCTGTCAACCATCTATTATAATTGTATACATTGTGATCTCGTTGATCTGCTCTGTACATGCAACATCTATTGCACGTCTGTCCGTCCTGGGAGAGGGATCCCTCCTCTGTGGCTCTTCCTGAGGTTTCTTCCGCTTTTTTTTTCCCTGTTAAAAGGGCTTTTTTTTGGGTCAAGTTTTTCCTCACTCGAATCGAGGGTCGAAGGACAGAGGGTGTCGTCTCTGTACAGATTGTAAAGCCCTCTGAGGCAAACTGTGATTTGTGAATTTGGGCTATACAAATAAAATTTGATTTGATTTGATTTGATTTGATACTGCCGCTCCAGGTGTGTGTTACTGTCATGCTATCGGTGAACGTAATCGCTCCAAACTTTAAACTTAATGGTGCAGTGTGAACCATGTCAGCAATGGAGGTGTTGTGCTAACGTAATTCTTGTAAAAGTAACGCGTGAGTCTCGTGCTAAACTTTAACCTTCCTTAAACAAGATTTGGAAATGCTGTGCAGAATTAGCAGCTAAGCTAAGCTTCAACCGATTATTAACTTTAAAATTGGGCCATTGTCAGATTCATAGTACATTTATATGGATGCACATCAATGTACTCGCATCTCTAATGTAACAACCATTTTCCGATTTATATCGGTGAATCTTTACAACCCTGCTAATATGTGTTGTAGCATTAAAACAGAAAAAATAACAGTTAAAAAAACAAACAAATTGGAGCAAGATTTGAATTGCTGCATTTGCATGTGATGTGCCGCCACTGCCATAGCAAAAAAAAAAATATATGTTTATATATATATATATATATATATATACAGACTTCCTCACTCTTTATAATATATATTATAATACATCACCTGACTTCATCCGTTGCTCCCATCATAATTACTATGGTCTCTAGAGGTCGCCACCTAACAATAAACATAAATATGGGTCATAATAAGCTGCTTGCACAGATGAAAAAAAAAACAAAACTGCTGTTTTTCTGTTGAGGAAAAAGTTTGGTTTGGTATGAAAATTACGCTCCACATTTTGATGCTTTGATACTGTATCAAATGTTAATACAATGGAATCCATGCTTGATTAGCAGAATACAGGACATTGAATACACGGAGATTTATAGCAGAGAATTATCTCTGGGAGAATAAGAACGTGTCAGACTCTGGCAGACAGACCAAAGTAGTGAGGTTACAGCAGGTCAGAGGGAGATGACACCTCGTCTATCACAGTATGCCTCAATAGTGCAGAGGAAGAAAAGAGAATAATATGGTAGAGTACAGAGAGGGAGCAAAGCTAGCATGAAAGTTGACAGAAGGCTTACATTAACATACTGTATGGAGCCAGTATCGACCTTTTGAAAACACAGACACTGACTGGTTAGAGTTAATCAATATACAGAATGACTAAATATACTTAAAAACTGATTAATATTGACCTTCAGGACAATGCTACAATATTATTTGATAGTTTTCAATATAGCTGAATAATTTCTGAGAAATTGTACATTTTTAAAAAGTCACATTTATGTGAAAAAGGGCAATAATAAGGTTAATGCCCCACTTGCAAACTTATCAACCACAAAAAACAACTTTTGATGTTTTTGCTTTGTATGCTGGAAACATTATTATTATGTTATGTCTTTCTGACACATCTAAAGGCAAAAATTCTCTAAGGTGGCGCAAACCTTTTGTCAAAGAGAGAGGCCAGATGGGATGTATCAGATGAATTGGCATAATGGTGCACACATTTAAAAGTCTCCAGTGTCATTGTGTATTAGTCACAAAGGTAGGGGTGTGGAGATAAAAAAAGAGTGGAGTTAAAACCCTGCCTACCTTCTCACTAACAACAAGGTTTCAGGCATTGTGGGTTAATGGGGCAAATTTTAAGCAAATTCTGTTGGGGTAGACTTATGAAAAAAAAATCTCTGTTTATCACCTGCTTCTTTTCCAGTATAAGCTTATGGTTAAAAGTATTTTCAGGGCCATGATGTTGTAATTACACGGTTTGGCCACTATGTCAAATTGGCACAGAAGCCTGGCACACTTCCTGGAGACTTGGACATCAACAATAGGTTTCTAAAGAGCTCAGACTGTGAATCTCGGTGTGGATGGCTCCAGCCATCTCCATCTTGGCAGTGCCTGACACCACCGAACTCCTGGACTAAACAAAAATTGTTAAAGAGGTGGAGCATGGAAGAGGTGAATTGTAATGCAAATGACTTGTCGATTTCTAGGTGAAAATAAACTGGGCTAAATTACTCAAAGCAGCCACACACTTATTTATACATAAGTCTCAGGCTTCATATAATTTAAACGACTGATTTATATAAAAATGTACCCCCATACACTTGTCATGGGCGGGGAAATTAGGTATCGAGACCAAAACCATTTTTGTCCCAGGCTGTAAATTTGTTTATTTCTGCTGTAGAGTTGGGCATGGTCAATGGAGGCACTTCCACACTTCCTTCATTATTCAGCCCCCAAGGTTGTCGCTAAAATAAGATGAAATACATCATTAAATCAGATATGAAAAATATAAAATGAAGTATTTTTTTTTACATCCATTCCATCCATCGATTTATGGCTTATCCTTTGCAGGGTCACGAGGGGATAAGCTGACATTGGGCTAGCAGTGGGGTACACCCTGGGCAAGTCTATCACAGGGCTGACATATGGGGACATACAACCATTTCAGCCTTCGACAGTTTACACATCAGCGCTAACCACTGCACTGCCGAGCTGCCTGTTTTTTACAGACAGGAGGATATCATGGAGGTGAGGTATGAAAACTGAAGTTTATCACTGAAACGTCTAACAACAGTGCAACCCAGCCAATGTGGTTTTGGTGTTTTCCTGCTGAAAATACATTAAAACTTAAGCTAAATTTCAATTTCTGGCACCAGCAGTTAACATTTTGAAGTGTCCTTGGGCAAGATGTGAATCTCATATTGCTTGGTGTATGGGCACCGATGGGGAGAGTGGATGTATTCCACGTCTTGTGCTCAAATGTGCTTGGTGGGGCACTAAAGGAGAGTTAGGGGGTCCATTAGCTAGACTTAATATTGTATATCAACAAAAAAAGTATTGTATATGAGCTGTTTTGTAAAATATATATATATATATATATATATATATATATATATATATATATATATATATATATTGGTATTGTTCTTTAAAACTGGCCACATCTGTAGTGCAGTTAAGTTCGGAATTGTTCAGTCAAAAAGTGGTAGGAGTAGAAAATTTCAATTTCAGCACGAAATATAAGGTGTTGGAGGCAGAGGGAGCATTGACAGAGGTGTTGGAACAGGGATCTACTGGTGGAAGGCAGGTAGCTGAACAGAGTCGAAGGAGTTAACACTCAGCTGTGGTTAATCTCCTCAGGGGGACTTTGGGGCAATATCCAGTTAGACTGGAATGCGTATGTGTGTGATTCTGACCAGGGGCTGGCACAACTGTCTCTCACTCCTCCTGCAGAGAGCCTATGGTCGCTCCTCTCAGCAGTGTTATTTCTCCCCAGCACCCTATTAAAACTGCTCTCAACACATGGAACTGGCTTCGACTATGGCAGACAAGCAACTCCCTAGAGCCTAACCACTGACGCTTGAATCCAAACCACACAAGACCTCAGAGTACACAAGTGTTGTACTAAAGAATTAACTCCACTACACATGTCAGAGAGTCAGAGATTCAAACTTTGTCAGAGGAAAAATCCAATGAGTAGGATTCCGAGAATGAAACCTAGATTGTTGAAATGCTTCTGATACTGACGCATTAACATAGTAAGTGCTGTAAATGCCTCACAGTTTTAATTCAAACATGCAAACTTTTTTACATGGACACATCTTTCAAAAACAAGTGCAACAAATACATAATTGTCTAAATAAATGTGTAGGGGTTACACTTGAAATGCAAAGTTGCATTTATAGTTGCTAACATGCTTTGCTGACCATCAGCTAAAACTGACAAATAACACTACAAAAACAATAGCTGCCATTTAGTTTCTTTGGTTATTTATTTTCAATGACATCATATGACTAACACAAGACTTAAGTGTAAGGCAATAAGAAATTGTCTAAAGCTGCAGTGTCCTCTAATGGTTACTTGAAGTCAGTGGATGAATCACTAAACTTTTCTTCTTGATAAACGTCTAAACGGTTGATAAACGGTTATTCCGCTTGCTTAACAACAAAACAACCATGTAGGTCCTATTGGGTGAATTGGGTATCCACTGCTTTGATAGATAGTAAAAAGTGTATTTACCCATGGTGGCTATGACATACAGTTAAGTTAGCCCACTGAATTTTCCATTTTGAAAAAATAATGCTAAAAGTAAAAGAAAATAATTTCCTTTGCAAGCAAATTATTTTTAACCTTAAAAACGTACCTCAACCTGTTCTGGTATATGAACGAGTTTATGAGCTGAGCCAGCTCCAGCATTTACAGCTTTTAGTAACAATCTTCACAGCAACACGAGGAGCCAAGACCAAAAACAGCAATATATTAAAACTGTCCTGAAGAAAAAGCTTTGAAATGGCTCTGCATCTAAATGTGCTGTTTTTACACGGTGGTTAAGGGGTTTAGGCCGACTCTTGGTGGGTTCCTCTTAGTAAACTTCAGGGGGTGTGCCTCCACTTCCGTTGTGAATAATGCCAACTTCAGCAGATGGTAGTAGTCTTTGTGTTAAAGGCAGAGCTAACACTGTATTGGTAATTTTGTATTAAGATGCCAGAAGCAGAGAATAGAGAGCTACAGGTTCATTACGTGGTGACAGAAGAGAAAACCAGTGTTAGCTCATTATTTGAGTCTTTGTGAGAATATAGGTTGACAACTGAACCACAGTTTCATATTCACTAGTTTAGTAAATGGGTGAAACAAAGCACAAGCCATAGCCAGGTTTGGGGTTACAGTGTGAATGAGGTCACACAGGCTACAAATTAATGCAGATGCAATATATCTATGTATTAGATATGTTATATATATTAGTAGCAATATATTAATTCACTACATGAAACCCAGTGTAGACATCAGTATGAAACCACTAAGTCTTGTTTTTATGTTTCTACTCTATGAGGCCACGAATCCCCAGGGTTGGTTTCCCCCCCTGTACAAGCATGTGGAGTGTTATGTAGAGCGATGTGTAGCACAGAAAGCATTCCCCTGCAGTTTACTGTGGGCTTGGCTGGGTATGGCAGATGTCTGCAACACTGCTCCGCTCCAAGTTGAGGGCTCCATTTCAAAGGCCTGTTTACTGGCAAGCCTTAATAGGAAGTGATCTTAAAGTGTTCCTTTAAACATGTCGGAGGCTAATGGTTTAATTTGCTTTGGGTATTGCTCTGTCTAATGAGATTTAGCATGCGTTCCCAACTGCACCGCTCAAACACTCATCTTTTGGAAAGAGAGACATAATTTCCTCTGTTCATTTATAACTCTGCATGTCTTTTAATTTATCACATCATGGATTTTTTTTTTTCTTCGTGTTGCTGCATCAGACTTGGTTTTCCTTAAGAGAGTGATATTGGCTATCTGATGAAGCTTGTGTCTGTGTAGTTAACATGCTGTTGTTTATGTATGTGTGTGATATGTAGACTACCATAGGTACATGTATTTTGAAATGTCTGTTTCGAATCTTATTTATATTCCTCTAAATTGCAGTATATATGTGTGTGACCTGCTCCTCAGTGTACAGTATGTGTTTAAATCTCTCTCTATTAGCAGCAAACAAAGAGCTTACATCAGGTATCATTATACTGTAGCGCTTAGCGACGTATTAGTGAGCTGCTAGGTCTGCAGATTGTGCCATTAATTTGTTTGAGCACCAAAGAGTGTGTGTGTGTGTGTGTTGCTGCATGCACACATGTACCGCACACTACAGCAGAGCGAGTGCAGGACTGAACAGTGATGGATTGGGTCCCACAGGCCTCTGGTGTGTTCATTTCCAGTGTCCAGCCGGTGGCTCAGGTCATCCCAGGGATCAAAGGCTACGACTGGATCACAGCAGCATCCCTCCCTCTGGTCCAGGGACTTACACGCCTTCCCCCTCTGGATGAAGACAGATAGAAAGTTGTGTTCTCCTGTCTGACAGCCTCTTCATTTACCTCTCTCTGATGGAGGATGCCCTCCTGTACTCTTTGCCAGAGGCAAGATATTTCTCTGTCATTTCCTTTCTGATTTGTTGCTCATGTTATCACGATGCTTTCACATCAAATTCTCCTCAGAGACTTAACATTACCCGGTTGCTGTGAAGCTGGACCCCATCATGCTTTTCTCTTTTTCCGACACCTTCTCTCAATCCGACAACTTACTTTAACATTTACCTGAGAGGAAACATGATGCAGAGCACTATGTGTGTTTCATACATTCTTTTTTTTAATCTTTGATATTGTGTTTGATTTGCGAAAATCTAAATACTTAAAATTGAACTGTAGGCCAACTCTACTGAATACCACAAACAGGGCAGATATATTTTAATCACAGTGTTTCTCCAACACAAATTGCCAGGATACATTTGATATTATTCAATAGACATGGTGGTTTAAAACCACTAGTCCATTGCCCGTTCAAAACATGCTGTTTTTTTTGGCACAGATTATCTGATAATGTGAGGGGTTTACAGATCCAGTCTTGAGCCCATGAACTGCTCACAGACCAGACAGGGTCAGGATCGGGGTTGGGGTCACCCCGATAATATCAAACATGTTTGATATTTACAATTTAAAATCTGGATGATTACATCAGTACTTTATGAGCCAGACCACAACAACCAATGAGAGGAGCGGCTGCTAGGCTAGGCTTATGTTAGCTAGCACACTACTGTTAACAGAAACTTTAAATCTCACCTCAAGTTCTGGCTGAAGTTTAGAGAACCTGTGTTGACCACGTCTCCCCACTCATCCAGACTTGTTTAACCTTCTGTTTCTGCTTTTTTTCCTCACTGCAACGTGTTACTACAGCAAGTTGTTGCACCATGCTAATCTCCAATTTGTTTATCTCTGCTTCCCCATGAGTTCACGTGAGATGGATCACGTGTGAGCCCAGCTTCAGCCTTCAGATTGCTGAAGCCCAGCCCCTGCTGCTGCACAGAACAGTGTTCGCTGTTTAATCAAAATTTTGTTGAACCGTTAGGGTGTCCAAATTGCACCAAATTCTACACTGCACTTCCTCAGCAGTGCTGAGGGTACTCAGCAACAAACCCGTAAAGTGTGAAGTAGATTATTTCTTACGTTCTTCGAAATATGGGAATAAGATACAGAAAGACAGACAGAGATTCCTTCCTCTATGGTTAAATTTACTGCACCTCCCACAAAGCTGCTATTTTTCAACACACTATTGTTTGAAAATGTGTTTCTTCTATATCACATGCAGCAGGTAATTTACAATAATTATACTATAGTATAAAAAAGGACTTGGGTCTTAAAGAAGTGTCTTCTTTAAAAGGCAGTTTCACACCTGCAGTTTGTTTCATTTGGTCTGGATCAAGACTCAGAAAGGATACAGTTCTGCTCTTGTTTGTTTTCATAATGATATGAAGTTTTACAGACTGGCAGGTTGTTGTTGGCTGGGTCGTTTTACTGATGTCATGATCATGATGATGATGCCATGCACAATTAGCACTATGCACACATTTTAGTGACTGGCAGCAGGTCATGCGCCAATTTACTGCTTCTATGTGTTTCCGTTGTTTATTTTCTCTGTTGTCACAAAAAAGCCATATCTACCACCAAAACTCCTGTTGTTGGTCCGTTTGCTTTAACTCAAATGAACTGTACCAGAATCTGCTTGGCAGTGGGCTTAGGCCCTCCTTTTCATGCAGTCGCTGTGTGGTTAGTTGGTATGCACTGAGTTCGATTGTCAGCTTTCACACCGGCCCAAATGAAGCTTGTTTGTCAGGTTAGGTATGAAAGCACCCTCTGAGAGGTGAAATGAGACAGGATATTTTGGGCTTGTTCAAGAACTATCCAACCCTCATTCAAAATACTAAAAGTCCCGTCCCATGACAGTATTTTGTGTGCTTCCCTTACGGGGTTACTATGAGAACTGAATGCTGCACTCCATCCTGCTCCCCCAGTGCAAAAGCCAAAAAGTTTTCTCACGTCCTTTTTTTTTGTCAACATTGGTCTAGAGGCCGCACATTTTGATGATGTAAATGATGATGGAAAAGTTTCACAATGACTGAACGTTTACGGTAAAAAAATGAACAATACAAAGACTAATAATTAATCTGGTTTGCAGTTCAAGGTGTTTTGTCAAATGTTTTACAGGCCAATCTTTCACACTGCTGCCACTGGGATATGGTGGGGGCAAATTCTGTGGTTCTCTCTGTTGAAGTCTGCTGAATAGAAATTAGGTTTAGCATATAACCCACTATAACTAAACCTATTGTATGCTTAAGTATAAGGTTAGCAAGCCAATGGGCCACCCTCCAAAGCATATCCAATTTGATAAATTCACTTGTAGATTTAATTAGAGAATGTATAAGACTCAACAGTCCTCCTCAGGAACTTTCCCATCAGTCCCAGGCTTTTTCTTAGTCTGGTTTGCATTTTACCAAGTGAGTATGTGAGGGGTTAGATGCTGGGGATAAGCTCTTCTGGGTAAAACTCCATGAAATGGAGCAATGGGATTACAGGGTTCGTGCACAAGTCTCAAGCAATCCTCTCTGAAACAGATTGTCCCTGTTCACGTCTGCTTTTCATCTCTTTGTGTTTTCTTATTTTTCTCCTAAATCCATTGGTTTAGATGATTACTTCCAACTTTGATGAAGAGTTGTGGTCGACAGGCAGAATGTCTCAGCAGTAGGCCTAAAGGGACAGCAGTGTTGTGATTTCAGGGTTTCCACAACAACTCAATCCAAAACCAATCTTTGAGCAGTAAAGTGATTAGATTCATTTCAACTGCAACATCGCCACTATTTTTTAACATTAGTGATGCAATAATAGAGTACTAATTTAAAAAAGCTACTCCTGTCCATGTGTTGAAGTGTCATTGAGTGAGACACTGAACCCTGAGGGCAGGTCAGCATCTTGCATGGCAGCTCTGTCTCTATCGGTGTGTGATTCTGACTGTGAATGATGAATACTGTAAGCACTTTGTCTGCTCTGGTAAAAAAACGTGCCACCGTTTACAAGAATCAGTTTGGTTACATTTGACCAATAAGAGTGGAATTGTTTTACCATTATATTGTTAAACTTTCAGGTGTGACTTCTTAGGTGTGATCAGACACTTAACCGCACAGGTGCAGGTTTTATATCCAGTGCCATGGATGCAGATAATCGGATACTGTTTCCTAAGACGGGCCATACTCAGTTATTCCTATAAAAGAGTATGAGCACTGGAGTCCTTCTCTAAATGACCCAGCTGACTTACTGCTGGCTCCTTGCACACATGAATGGCATGAAAAAAAGTAAGAATATAAACTTAATAACGAATAACTGAACACTAATGAGAATGACACTTGGTAGAGTGCATACCTCTGCCAAGACCCAGCAGTCACCTTTAATTAAATCAGCCTAATCATCATTGGAAACTCTCTGAATCCCCACAATCTTTGCTGCTGTGTAGTTGCAATGGGGTCTACTCACAGAAATCCATCCAGTATTTTTTTTGTGTGTAAACCAACCAACCAACCAACCAACCAACCGGAAAACAAACAGATACATGTGAATACATAACCTCCTTGGCATTTAAATATAATAAAGTTTCATAGTGGATTAGTTTATTCTTTTTATTTATTAATTATTCGATCTCCTTTTAACTTGGTCTCCAATCAGGTTATATACACACATTACTTGTGTATTTGAATGTGCAGCAGACAGACCTTGGTGTGTATTTGATACTCTGGTGTATACATACATGTACATTATTTGTAGGTGTGTTGCATAAGCATGCAGCATCACATGCAGTAGTGACCTTCTAGGAGTCATGCTGCCTTGTTTTTTTACACATCAATATACCTTCATGTCAAAGGATTATAGCAACAGCAAAGAAAACGTATCATAACTAATATCTCATCATATAGTGTACCTCACTATATGTTTGGAACCAGTGTGAGGTGTTACCTTTTTTAATTGTTAAACACTTCTCTAAGTCTCTAAGTATAAAAAATATAGTAGTTATTTTTTAATTTGTCTTCTGCTGCTTGCAACGTATTGTGAATAATAATACTGTTGCAGCTTTGTGAACTCCTCAGAAAACAAAAAAAGAATTAATACATATTGGAGAAAACAAATTGTTATCTCTTTGTTAAGTTTATTTGGCAGCATCATCAACAGTTACTGAAGGTGCACATATGTACTGATATAAGACCGAGTCTAACACCAAAATGTATAACAGCTTCATTGCTCCTCAGCACAGAATTAGTTTTACAAGATAATTACTTTTTTCCGCTTTTTGTTTTCTATAGTCCTGCTTCCATCTCACGCGACTGTCAAGTTTCTGTCTGTAAAACAAACAAACAAACAAAAAAAGGCAAACAGTTCTTTCATTCTCTGTGGAAAATGCAATATTTTAAGAGTTTCTATTTCATACTTGCACATTTAATTATTGTCTTTGCATTGTGTAGTTATCTGAGCTGTTATTTGTGTTATGTTGTGTACCTGTTCGATGATGGAAAAAAACAATGATTTTAGAGCTCAAATTTCTTTCATGCTCAATTAAAGAATGAAAGAAATATCTGCCATGTTTTGTTTCACATATAGAAACATGACATGGATGCAGCAGAATTGAAAAGCATAGGCAGAAGAACAGTAAATATCTTGCAATAATTCTAGAGCCATTATGTGAAACTAACCCTTCTGGCAGTGTGGACAAATGTAGCTCTTACTTTATTACTTACTCTTACTTCTTTACTCACAGTGGATGTGAGACTGGGTTGTTTTGAACTTTGATTAAACGGTACATATTTTACTATTGCATCTTTCCTAGTTTTGACTTTATTTCAGACAGGGAAAATGATCACATGAAAGATATCAGCAACTAAAATTGCTAGATTTGTTTTGCACACAACAGAACTGAAGCAGCTCACAGCTGGAAAGTAGGGCTTTTTCTCTGAATAGTGGTGCAGCAGCTCCATTAACTTGACCAACAATCTGAATAGTTCATTGTTGGTAGTAAATGATAAAAATAAATACAAATACAAATAGAAGTAGACAGAGCCGGTCCTGACCTCTCTGGGGCCCAAAGCAAAATTCTTATAAGGGGCCCTCCTACCTGACCTGTGAGTCATGCAAACTTTTGCCATTGCCATACAATCACACCTGACACCCCAGTGCTTTCACTAAAGTCCTCCCTCCTTTAAAACAGTATGCTCCTGATGGGAAAAAAATAAGTAGACCTGTACAGAAGAGAATGAGGTATAAACAAGGAATATTTATTGAATAGTTAACCAGCAACCAGTGGTAGAATGTAACTCACTACATTTACATTAAGCATTGAATATGAATATTAAATATGAATTTAAGGAACTTGTACTTGAGTATTTCAATTGTATTCAACTTTATACTTCTACTCCACTACATTCCATTCCATTACTCCACAACATTTGCTTGACAGCTTAAGTTACTAGTTACCTTTCAGATTACAATTTTACATCCTTATGGGTTCAGAAAATTATATTTTTAAGCTTAGTAAACTATTTAAAAATCCTCTTGGATCAGCTGAAAAATACATTGTCACAAAGCTGAAAAGTGAAAAGGTTGACATTTTAGAGATATGTTTTTCTCACTGGACAGCCACATTACCAACATATGATGATCCTATAGAATATGATAGCAGCTGCTGATTAAACTACCCAGCAGTGTATAAAGTAAATAAAATGAGCTCAACCTTAAAAATCTGCAGCAGTAAAATGACACCTACACATTAGTGCAGCAATAATAATAATCCAGCACCATCAGTGAGTAGAAGTTAAATGCAGGACTTTAACCCATATTGGACTGTTTTCACAGTGTGGTATTAGTACTTTTACTGAACTAAATGATGTGAATATTTTTTCCATCCCGACTGAACCTTGACTGAGAGACAAAAAAAATCATTATCTTGTTTGGGAAGTATCATCACACCCATATATTGTCTGGACTGAACCCACAGAGGTTGCTGCTGGTAAGCAAGAGTTTCATTTCGTGCACATATGACACAGTTATCTTTTTCGAGCAGCAGTTACTGAACACCGTCGCCTGTTGGTGTTCATCAAACATAATAAGAAGTTGTATTTCACTCTCACTTCTGTCAGACACAGTCACAGAACACTGAGAGCAAGACACCGACAGAGAAGCCCAGCCCAGCTAATGTTAGCAAGACAGACAGACTGCAGAGAGATGCACTGGAACTCCAAGCTCGCACACATGAACTTAATATTGCTGTTAACTGCTGATATCACACTTGGAGAGGGGAAACACACAAGTTTACCTGACTTCTGTTCCTGCAGTTCACTCTGGTGTCGTTGCTTTTCTTCCTCTCGTGACCAGAAGGATAGTTAACGTTACGCTTCATACTCTCATCTCTCAGTTGTAGGTGGGGTCGTACCTCGCAGGGCCCTACACCACATGTGTAGTTGTGCGTATAGGGCAGACTCTGGAAGCAGTATAAGTGGTAGATATTTTGAATTCTTGCAAACTTACCAAAGTATGTGCCATCAACATATACACATTTGGTTCATATACATCATGAATCTGGTATGAGTGTCAGGTGTTATAACAACATATTAATTAGTAAACTAGAATGGCACTCAGTAGAGTGCATACCTCCACTGAGGCCCAACAGTCCCCTTTCATTCAATCTACTTTAATCCAATATCAAACTTAATAGCTCTGTATCGCTCAAAATTTTTAAATCACCCATAATTGCTTAACCATAATTTAAGCTCATCAGCTCTAGGATCAGCATTAAATTGTACTCATACAAAGATACCAGCTACCTGAATATGCCTGATTTGTTTTGTTTTTTTAAATCAATATCCATGCATCAATCCATGAGAAGTTAGTAAGAAATATAAAACCAATATTTCTCAATGTTAAAGAAAGTGAAAAAAAAATAAATCTGTATCTGTCCCTTCATCTGGGTCCACTCCAAAGGTCAATGGGGTCTATTCTAGGCTGAGACCCATCCTCCATCCAAGTTTCATATAGAGATCCTGCTGACAAACCAACTGACAACCAACAGACACAAGTGAAGCGTTATCTCCTTGGCAGAGGTAAATAGCTAGAGAGACTAATTGTAATATCGATTAAATATCGAGATTATATGAAACTATTGGCAATGTTTTGTTTTTTTTTGTTTTTTTTTACATTCTAACATGAATTAATTAGGAAGCATCACAAAAAGCTGTCCTGCAGGCAAATACACTAAATCAAGCCCACATTGAGGATGTTCAGGGACAGGCAGTGCTGTTTTGATCGAGGTCTTCTGTTAATGTTAAGCAGTCATTTGTGATCTATAACTTGTCCTATCAGTGCCCTCTTCACAGCATGGTGCAGAGACAATCTCCAAGCCAAACTAGCCCTTCTCTCCCTCTCCCCTGCTATCTTTATATTGAAATATTGTGATTATTCCCTTGGTTCAGGGGAGGCTAGCTGTAATCGCCAGACAAATGATGTGGAAAAGCAATAAAAAGCTGCTCCCAGGGGACTCTTCTAGCTGGCCGAGTGACACGGCCATGAGGGATAAGAGCTGCCGATGTGTCTATGGAGAGTGATCTAAGTTGTAGCAAAGCACTGCCTCAGAGCCATAGATCTGCACTGCTTAAAGGGGATTTGACTAAACAAATGGCAGCATATGGTAGATGAGAGAGAGGAGGCGAGTGGAGAAAGGGAGAGGTGGCATTGTTTTCAGAGAGAAAGGGAGGGGGGTGTAGTGGCGTAGGGGGGTCCTGTGTCTCTCCTCCCCTCTTCAATCTTTCATTATGTTGTCACACTCTAGCTGCGTGCTTCCAGTAACACTTTAATTAGCCTCCATGAGTTTAATTGTGCGTGTATGTCTGCCAGCTTGTTTTGCTGCGTAAATCTGTCTTGTTTGTTTTTTCACTCTCTGAGTATCACTGCTGCTGCAGGAAACACTGTGCACCTTCAAGTTAACTCCTCATCTTTTATATTTTTATTTATTTATTTACTCAAAAATGTGCATGGTTCTGCACATCGTACTGTGAGCAGAGGGTGTCTTACAGCTTCAGGGTACCTTTATACCTTCCTTATAAGCTTTGGCGAAATTTCAAGAATGCTTTTCAAAATTCCTTTCCATTTTTGTATTAGTATTCGTGATCTTGTACAACAGATACAAGTGAAAGAGGTTTGAATTTCCTTATAGTAACATTTGATGTATGTGGATGCGCAGTGGGATTTTTAATTTAATTTAATTTAAATTTAATTATATTTTCATTTTACAGACAAAAAGCTAAAATTCAGTTAAAAAAGCAAACATTTTCTCCAAAATATTTTCTCCCTATATTTCTAGTTTCATAGGCTAGAAACTCCTGTGAGTCAGCATTTAGATCATCATTGGACTTTTAAACTCTCAACTGAAAATCTGAATAAATAATAATGACACTGCATACCATTTTTACTAGGTGGCTAATCTTGACACAGTATACTGCAGGTTAAACAACAGTAGTCTTAGCTGCCTATCAGACCACGCTCACACATCCTAATAAAAAAAAAAAAAAAGCAATCAAAGCAGCTCCGGAAGTCCTCCTCCTTTTTTTTTTCTTTCCTTATTCTTTGTGGCGAAACAAGAAGCAGGCAGTTTGCTGGCAGTAGGAGGTTTAGCAGCCTGGAGCTAACGGGAGCATCAAACCACGGCTGTGTGTTTCCATCTGTGTGTGTTTCCATCTGTGTGTGTGTCTTGTGTGTGTGTGTCTGGAGCTACTGTTGTTGCTGTTGCTGCTGCTACCACTTGCCTCCATCTCCTCCCGTCTCTGGCCTAATCAACAAAACAGCCTCAGCTGCCCCTTCGGATCCCCTGCCAGGGTCCCTATCATCCTCTGATCAAATATTAATGTGTGATACTGAGCTTGCTCACTAATCCAAAGCCAATTAATATTATCTGTCAATTATTTACAGATCCTGAGGTGCGGAGGCAGATCCCTGAGGACTATATCGGCCAGGTTCAGAATACGAAATTGACTTCCTCTTTCGCCCCCACCCCCCCACCCAGCCTCCCTTCATTCTTTCTTCCTCTCCCCCTCTTGTGTTTTCTTTCTTTTTTCCTCTTTTCATCTCCTCCTTCCTTTTTTGTTTATGTGTGTCTTTTAAAGCCTAAATGGTTGTCTTTTCAGTGGTTCAGGGCGAGCGGCGCAGGATGCTGCCTGGGCATTAGCATTGCTGATATATCTGACATTGCGGGATGGGGTGCGGTGGGGGGCTGCGCTCTGGTAAGGCTTTGTGTCTGACTCTCACTCATACAGTGCAGTCAGGGAATACTGTTATTAGTTTTTATCACTGATGCGCAACAACATGACATATGTTTCAAATCCCCGCGCCTAGTGATTCGGATTGTTAGCTCCAATCACTTCCATTGTTATTCCAATAGACACTGAATTTGCTCTTTCCACACATTTTCCCTTTCGCAGGCGGCCTCGCAAGTGTTAGCTTGGTTGAGTGACACACACACACACACACACACACACACACACACACACACACACACACACACACACACGCACACACACACACACACACACACACACACACACACACTCCAGTTATCAGTCATCACTGTTTGTCACTGGCTGTTTTTGTCCTTTACTTTCTTTCTCACTCATTTGATGGCTGAGAGAAGCGGCGGCTCTGTGGTAATGGAGTTTTCACCCTCAGAAGTCTTCATTCCACACAGTAAAGAGACTCTGCTGCAGCCTCTGCCTCTAGTAGCTTATGTAGTTCTCTGTGCAGGGGGTGGGTGGGTGGGTGGGTGTCTGGAAGGCCTGGTGGTGGTGTTTGGGGTGGGGGTGGAGGAGAGACTGGCATCAGAGGGGGAATAATGATGGCCGGTCGTTTGGATCCCTTGAGCCACAAAGCTAGCTCTTCTCCCTCTACAGAAGGGGAGAATAAAGACCACAGAAGAAAGGCGGGATGAAAGAAGTGGGAGTCATTTCTGACAGTGTATTTGTGTTGCAACTAAACTCCTACCACCTCTCATAATGCACTTTGACCTGCCAGGGCCTCTAATTGGCTGGCTCGGTGAGAAGTCGCGAAATGTTGAGGTTTCAGTCCAGTCCTCTGTCTTCCAATTTTCCAAAATTGTCTGCTTCGCGATGTGATGTGCTCTTGGTGTTTGTTGGCTCACTTGTACGGTATATGTTGCGCTAACTAGCTCTTCTGCTTCGAGTTCTGCCTTCATCAGGTCTTTGTGCACTGCTCTTTTTAATAACTATAGATGAGTTGTTTTGCCAGTGTTATTCCCCCCGCCAAATGTGAGCGAGAAGATGGCTTCCTCTCGTTAGCCGTGCCTTCACAGCTCAGATCTCACCGTTTGCGGGAGCGGTTTAATCTGATATGTAAATATAGCGTTTGATCCAAAGCGATAGTCTAACGAGCAAAAATCTCTGCTTTTCTCCGCCTTTCCTGCACCAGTAATTAAAACAAAGCCTGTTTGGGCTTTTCTCTTCCGTCTCCTGTCTTTTTTGTCTGTCTCTTCCTCGTCTTTCTGCCTTCCTCTTGTTCTCTGCCTCTCTGTGTCTCCTCTTTGACACAAGCGCAGCGCAGTCTTGATTTTTACACGTTTCATCCTTTACGTTAGGCAGCTGCTGCATATTTTGTCAGAGCTGTTGCTGTGAAGTACGTTTGTCATATTGGAAACGCAATGTTTGAAGCCGGGCTCTTTTGAAGTGGCTGATGTGGGGCTGTTTTAACTGGAAGGCAAAGGGACGGCGGTAGCCCGTAATGGGGGAGTATTTAAATGACTGACCTCTAGATGACAGACCCAACCAACTGCGCTATGAATAAACAGCAGCTTGATGTGGTGCTTTACGCTGCGCTTTGTTCAGGTGTTGATATCATGTTCCTATCATACTGCCTGCTAAATGACTGAAGGTCACTGGTGTCTGTGGGATGGCGCTGAGATCCATTTAGCTAAGAGCTGAACAGTGAAAAGACTTCGAGTGAGTGCACAGAGCCAGTCCTCCTGGTGAGGTGTGTGTGTTTGTGTGTGTGTGTAAATGGTGATGAGCAGGTTGTCAGTGAGTTCTCAAATCCATATGAAGATATATTTGCCTTGAAAATAATAAAGAGGACGAATTGCTTATTTCAATTCTTTCTAAGAAAGAGCACATTTAACTTAGAGGGTTCTTTATCAGAAGAAGATGCAGTGTTGTGTTTTACATTTACATTTCCTCTGCTTTATGAAGCTATTCCAATATTAAGACTACATTGCACTTTTGTTTCATTGTCATGTTTTTTTTTACTATCCTTTATGGCAATTTGATCTGGCTTGAATTGAACCCAGGATGTTGCAGTTTCATGGCATGTGTCTTACCCACTTGACTGCCAGCACTCAGCATTGTCTTCAACTTAGCTGTTCTCTTAGAGGATGGGTTGGATTTTTGCCCTAACCTATCACTATCGTATCTGGCCAATCAGTTTTCAGATGACACTGAAATCACATTAACTGGAATACAGTTGGCATATGTTAAAGATATAATATGTAACATTTTTCCATTAAAATGTCTAAGAAACGACAAGACTTTTGTTATATATTTTGTTGAGTTGTGTACTTATATGCTGCATTTCATTTGGTCACCTGTCGCTATAATTGCAGAGTCAGAGTGAAGAAGAAAGTCAGCGAGGGAGACTAAAAGTAAAGTCAATAAAACTTTAAAACATTCCCTTATCTGTGAACATTTGTGCCACGTCACCTCACATAGATTTTCACCAGCAATGGTGGTTGTTTAATGGTTTGTTCACCAGCAAGGTGAATTTGATCATTAGTGTTTATTTGCCCCAAACAGCCAGCTTACTTTACTGTACAATAGCCATAAGCTAGCAAGCAACAGCTAACACCGAAGGTAAGTGTGAATCTGTGTGTCTGAACTGAGGTCAACCAGTCACTAAACTCAGCACTCACCAGACACTGTGTCTCTCTCTTGTTTTCCCCGTCTCTTGTCTATAATGTTATGTTCATGAAGTAAAGTACAGTACAGCAAAGTTCCAGTTGGCAGTCAACATTACTGTACTTAAACACCTGACCGTGTACGTCACCACATCAGTTTGTGTGGATGGGAGTATAAAATAAAATAAATCCATCTGATGTGACTCCGGGTGTTTATTCCTCTAGAAGGTCTAGCTCTCCTAGTGATTGTCCTCCAGAGCTGGCCAGCTTTGAATGGCTCTTCCCTCAGAACACTCTGCACTGTTTTGTTTTGATTGAGACCCTTAGTGACCTCAGCTCCGTGTTGGAGCATAAAACCATTATGACAGAAGTTACAGTGCACAGCAGCAGCTTTGACTAAACAATCAGCCTACCTACACTCCAAAAGTGTCCTGCGTCAGGCTTTGTGTTAAGTTCACAGTGATAAATATGGAAGCCCATTACCGCAAGTTAAAGAAAAGGATAAGGATTAAACTTTGATTAATATTACCATGGTTGATCATGATTATGAAAGAAAAATCCCTAATCATGAGATTAAAGGTAGAAATTCTGAGATAAAAGTCATTATTATGAGATAGAAAGTAGGGCCGGGACTCGATTAAAAAAATGAATCGCATATAAATATTTGACCTGAGAGCAGTGAGAAGCACTTTTTTTCATATGGGTTTTAGTATACCATTGAATAATGACTGAATACATAAGCTTAAGCAACAAAACATTGTTTATTTTTTTTTCAAGGTGGTACTTAACCAAGACCAACAGACTAGGGATGCAAATTATCGATTAATTCATTAATCGTTAGTTGATGGACCTTATCGATCGATTAACGATTACCTGATAAGATGCGATTTTCCCGAGAACCTAAATTTATGGGGAAAATTTAAGCTGAACATTCCTTATACAGGACGCTACACTAGTTTGTTAGTTTATTTTTAGAGCACAGCACAATGAAAAATGTTGAAGTAACACGTTATTTGGTAAATGGTCTTTCCTGCCACTACACTATGATGATTACTGTATTTAACTAGGCTACTTAAATCGCAGTAGCATAAATTGATTTGTTGAACTCAGCCTGATGTAAGTAAGGGATAATGTAATGTAACTATACATTATCCCGCTTATTACACGGCCTTACGAGTGAAATAAATAATAAATAATCACCCACAATGATTCAGCAGCTACAAGGATTTTTCGGTAAAGTTTTAACTTTCACTTTCACTTTCAAGGCCGGCCTGAGAGAGGAGCTGGACAGCGTGCTGTGGTTGGTGTTACGCGTTGAAAGTCCAGCTGTCTTGCTTATGATGCTATATGTTGCCAGGGCAGATCAGAGCGCCGTCCCTAGCTGCTCTCGTGTGTCCAGTCACAGACATGATCTGACAACTTTCAAGGCCGGCCTGAGAGAGGAGCAGGACAGCGTGCTGTCTTGCTTATGTTGCTATTGCCAGGGCGCCAGTGTTGGCGGCTTTTTAACTCGTTAATAAAAAATCCAAATTATTAGATACAAAATCATAAATATGACAAAAAAGTAGAACTTGAGATACAAAAGTCATAATTATGAAAATAAAATGTCAACATTAAACTGAAGATTCTTTTTTTTATTTATTTCCACAGTGACATGAACATGACCAAATATGACTGTTGGTGGGACAGGCAAACCAACAAGACCTTTGTTTTCATGTGGTAAACGTTCGATCATGGTTTGGGTTAAAATAACTAAACTAGGTTAGTAACATAAGATACGTAATGCAGTCTGAGTAGGTTCCATAAGTTAAAAGAACTCACTGTCAACTTGGTTTCACACGAGACACGATCAGCTGTCTCCTTGTAAAAGTCCTGTACTTGTTTGTCCCAACCAACAGCCCCATCCACCTCCTTTGGTGAACTTTGTCACTCTAATACTGTGTCACCTGATACCCTCCTTTGCTCTCCTTTATAATTACTACGACCACAAGTCGTTAAATTTGGTGGCAATAATCAACATTTTTATTTAAATGTCCAGTTTGTATAATTGATTGTTGAGTCTCATCCCCAACTCGTAAAATACCAACGCTTTGGGTTGCCCAGGTCTTCAGATATCGATGCTTTGGTTTGGCCGTCCACCAACAGAATCAACTATCTTGGACCTTTAATAGTGGTTTAAATGGCTGTATGTACAAAAGTGTATATGTGAAAGGGGTCTCCAGTGTTCTGGTGTCTTTCAGCTCATTATTTTGTTTTTACTGCCGACAACTTTACTGTTCTGATTCACTCTCAATACTTTCATAAGCACAACTTGGATTTGTGATATTCCAAGTTGTTGTTCACTGAAATCAAAATTTGCCCAAATGGACAAAACAGACAAGCACAAAAATACAAAACTTGTCTTTTCAGTCAGCTGAGGGACTTTTAGAGCTCCTAAGTGCATTTATTGCTTTGTTAATTTTCCTGTTCCCGGTTACAGATACTTTGACATGAAGAAAACAGACAGTTTGCATCGCAATCAACATTTCAGGAGAAGAAGATCTGCTGCCCAGAGCTTTGGGAGAGGGAGGTGAAGAAGAGATTCATGGGGAGATAGGTAAAGAAAGAGACAGAAGCCAAGGAATCTGGCTTTTTGCTTTGATACCCCACCTTCAACTTCTGTTGACTTGATATTCTCCTAATTAATTTGTCTGCAGTCAGGTTACCTTGATGAAAGATTGCGTTTGGAGGAAGAGAACACCTGGTAGCATATGCTGCAGGGACTGATAGCAAGGCAACAGAGTGCCAGCTGCAGATAACAGACAGGACGATTCAGCAGATTGTGTATATGTTCAGGAGCGAGGACACACACACACACACAAACACACACACGCACATACACACCTGAAATACTCATCCAACCCTTTTGTTGGTTTACAGATTATTTAAAATAGCGAGTATCTTAGAGCTTAACTGGAGATATGCAAATGTTGATTAAATTCTAACAAAAAAATCCAAGTAGTAACTTTTACATTGGACAATTTATTTTATTGAACATTTTATAATAAATATATGTGCAAATGCTTGCACCTCCCAAATTCGAACAAAGTGATTAGATCCTCCAATCATCTTGTTAAGAGTCAGGGTCAGTTACTGTCAACAACTTCATGATCTACATCCAATGTCAGTATTACCTACAGGACTACATCTTTCAAGAATTTACATCCTTTGTTCTCAGTAATCCACTAAATGTTCCCAAAGTCTGTACTGAACTTGGAAAAAGGGCAATTACGCTCCCATTGTTTGGAGTCAGTTAAAAAAATTGTCTGAATCTGTGGGAGCTGGTCTCACTGGGTACATTTCAAGTAGTTCTAAATAACTTAGAAGAAAGGACATCAGCCGTAGATATTTTGAATGTTGATGAATGTTTTGATAGCTTATTTCTCAGCAAGACAGGTAACAATGTCTTCATTCTAATTATTATACGCTTGTTTTATGTCTGACACTGTGTAACTGTGCTGCTGCCTGTCTTGGCCAGGACTCTCTTGAAAAAGATATTTTTACTCTCAATGAGCCTTTTTTCCTGATAAATAAATTACGGTTAAACGATATTCAGTGCCATTGCAGGAAGCAATGTGCATGTATGAAAACAATGAAACAACATGCAATGAAACAATGCAGGAAAATAAGTGTGTGGAAGACAGGGTGGTTGATGAGCGCCAGCCCAGCTCTAGAAAACAAGGGGGCCCTATGCAAGGTTTTCTTTGGGGGACCTGCTTACTCTGTCTGGAGCTGAGGACTATGAAATAAAATACTATAGTATAAAGTTTAGGTGTACATGTTTATGTGAAATTATTATTCATTTTATGAGGACAGCAATATTTATTTGATATTATACAACAGCAACATTTTGCAAGAACATTCCTGCAATCTATAAAGTTGGCAAAATTCTTGCATGACATTAATCGACAAAAACCACCAACATTACCCACAATGCCACTTTTTCACTGAGTGGCTTCACTGGAGGAAATTTATCAGATTACATGCAGCTTTCCTTGGAAAGGGGGTACTACTTGTATACTACTATACTACGTTTACTATGGTACTCCTTAAGACAAAAAATGTTGGCGTACACTTTAACCTTAACTGAAACATTTTATTTTTTTTCCATAACCATACTTAGTCCCCTAACTAGTGCACCCCCCTCCCTATACACACAGACAAGATAGCTTTTAGTTTACTGACTGTTGCATCATCAATCATATTCGTATCAATATCAGTGCCAGAAAAATATTATTAATTCCTTAGCTATTGTGTGGAGCATTTTATTCAGAGCAACTCTGTAGCTAACTTTGTAGGAGGCAAGTTGAGCATTGAAGGGAATAGATTCTGCTTTAGTAAAGCAACTCCATTGTGACAGTTAAATAGTGTGCGCACACACACACTGTCACATACACACGCACACAAATGTTGGTCATCTGTGTTGCAGTTCGAGTCGTTCCACAGTCCAATTTCATGCATTGCCTCTGTCAAAAGATCTGTTATAAACTGCAGTGAGCTGGTTTTAATATCACTGAAGTGTTTTATATGTTGTGACTAAAACAGTGGTCCATAATGTCTGCATCATCCAGTAGTGCGAGTTAACGTAAAAATTAATTCAAAACAAAAAGTGTCTGTTCAACCTCAGACTTTGAGCAGTCTGAGCTCCAACCCTCCACTGGCAGCTTCCTTCCAAAAATATCAACAGCGGTATCGGCCTGGAGTAACCCTTCATCAGCTGAACCGTGTTGTTCAACAGTCCGGATCAGGTTTCTGTCAGGGCAGTGTGGAGCAATGGGATGGAGCTCGGCTGGGGTTTGAAGATCGGCAGGTCCGCTGCTGAATACCACCTTGTGTTTTGGGTCCTGAGAGGAGTGCTCCAGCAGCTGCCCTCCTTCATGCCTGTTTGTCAGGAGCTGTCGATAAGTCCCGCACTCGCTCCGCTTTAAAGGGGAGGGGAAGAAAAGGCTGAAATAGGATGCTTCCTGCCCTTTAACATGCCAGAGGCTTCGTTAAGGGAACCTGTGAAATCAGTTTAATAGGCTGACATCACCCCTGGGCCTGCGTGACCCGGCCCTCCTGAGACCCTCCTCTCCTCTCCTTTTTTTCTCCCACTTTCTTCTTCCTCTTTCCTCTCCTCCGTCACCTCATCTTTCTTCCGCTCTTCTCCTTTTCTTGTTATTGATTGCTTCATCTTCTTTGCTCCTACATGTCTTGTTTGTTCCTTATTTTTTTCTCACTTCCTTTTTTGCTTCTTCTTCTTTTTTCTTTCTGCTCTCCTTGTTCTCCGTTTTCTTTTTTCCACTTCATTTCCACTTTCATCTACCATTTCTTCTCTTACCATTCATGATTATTTTTTTTTTATTTCTTCTTTGGTTTCGCCATCATCTCTTCTTTCCCACCTCTTACATTTATGCCATCCTTTCTTTTCCTCTCCGATCATCCCTGGTTGTCTTCTCATTTTCTTTCCTTTCCATCACTGTCCTCTCCTCTCCTTTCTCGTCCTTTTCCATTGTCCTTTACTTTTCAGTTTTCTTTCTTCTCCTCTCCTCCTCTTAAATCTTCCTCTCTGTTCATTTTGCCTCAGCAGCAGTGTTTTGTAGTCGATCTAACAGGGGGATAGCTCTATTTTTCATCCAGCTGACCTTGATGAAAACAGCGGAGCGGGCCAGTCTGAGGACGACCCTGAGTGTGCCTGAACCCACCTGACATTAGTGAATAAAATATAGCATGGGCCTCCTGTTGGGGACGGCTGCTGAAAGGGAGATCACTCCACCTCCTCTTATTTATTCTCTTTTCCTCCTTCTTCAGACGCTAACGCCGGGAATGTGACGTTAATGTGCATACCGGCTGTTTGAACCGCCGACCACAGGTCAGCCACTTTAATAGAGAGGTTCAAGCCTCTCTCAAAGGGATAGCAGCCCGACGCCTCCATTAATGTAGAGCAGGAATGTAGCCATAAAACAGCACTTCCTCATGTAAGGTTTCCCTGGGAAGCGCAGGGACCCTGTAGTTTTATCCTCTATCCTGCCAGGAATACTGCAACCAGAATGAAAGAATCAAGTAATCACTATAATTCTTTAGCTGTTTTTATTGTGTGTCAAATGTTTCATGTTTGTCTTGGATTTTTGGTTTCTGACTGGGAACAACTCTGGCAGTATCTCTAAGTTGCATCACAGGAGGCTTGTGATGGTTGAGGGTAGTCTCTGCCTTCACTTCTCAGGGTTTTGCATGACTATTTATATGCTGTGAATATTTTGTCTTCTGGATATGGTATGAGGAGTGTGTGTGTGTGTGTGTGTGTGTGTGTCTGTGTAAAAGTGTTATTGTGTTTCTCTATGCTGTGTGTGTGTGTGTGTGTGTGTGGTGCAGTATGGGTCCTGACACTGCCTGGATGGTTATGGCTGCCCATGGCTGTAGGCAGGCCTTGGGGGGTGCAGGCCCTCTCCTGGTGGGGATAAAAGCAGGAGGCATCTGGCTCCAGCGGAGCTCCAAAAACTCAAAGTAGCCTAAGATCCCCCTCTCCTAGTTTAGCCAAACAAGCTGGACTAATCCCAACTATCAGGGGATGCTCTGTCAAAACAAGCAGCAGGGCCCTAAGGCAAGCCGATCCACTGAGCAGTGAAGGGCCGCGGAGAGAGGGAGAGAGGGAGAGAGGGAAGGAGGCCCTCCCATTAGCATAATGCCTCTCGGTAGCGAGCTGGTGTGCTGGCCTGACAGCCTGAGCACAGGGGCACAGCATCTCACAGGGGGTTTGGGCTCAGAGACGGGGCAGCAGGGGCAGAGGGGGCCGCAGTGGAGATGTGGGAGCTTTCTGGCTTAAATCAGTGAGGGGCAAAACCCAGCCCAGCCTGCTGATGGCAGCTCCTCCTCTTTCTCTTTCTCTCCCTCTCCCTCTGTCTCTGTGATTTCTGCTCTTCTGGCTTATTTTTAGCAGCCTTCATCCTCCAAAAGCAGGTTGAGTCCTCTTCTCTCTGAATATGTAGGCCTATGCCCTGGGCTCGCCGTCGTTCACCCAATTCACCAGCTACATCACTACCTCACGGAGCTATTCTGGTGCTGCTGATCCTGTGTTGTGGCTACCTGCTGGAGAGCAGCTAAGAATGTGTGTCAGGAAGAAAAAGAACTGCTTGACACACAATACACTATAAATCTCACTCTTCACACATGAAATATTGATTTAGCATGCTCATTATCATCCATAGATCTCTTTTGATATTCAGATGACTCTCTTTTATGACCTGTGAAAAAGCATCATGAGTTGAAAATGTGCGCGAATCAAGTGAAACCACTCTGTCTGCTTTTGTCACCATCCGGTGTCATTTAATTTTGTATATGCAGAGTGGCTAAATGAAACAAATGAGTTAGCTGTATATGTTATTAGTCCTAATGTGAACATAATGGGGTTAGCTCAGGCCACGTAATAATGAATATCAATATCAGCAGCCTGGCCTTTTATTAAAGCCTTACATCATCTCTTAGACACTCAATTTGAGAGGGGACCGCGTATCCGGGGGGAGGATAATTTTGGTATGTATTTGCCGTAGCACTTCTGCCCTAAGTAATAAATCAAATCATTGGCTCTCAGATATATTATGTTGTTTTAAGTCACAGACTGATTGGAAGTTATCATAAAAGTGCTACTTTGCTAGTGATTCTTGCTCATATTGTCATATGATTTAATACTGGGGGCTTTCCAATAACCATAGATTCAGTATTTATGATTCCTGAATGGTTGTTGGAGGTTACAGCTTAACTAAAAGATCCTTTTAAAAATAGGAAACCCTGCCGTCTGCCTCAAGTCCAGCCAGTCCTGCTGGGATTGTACTTGGACTGGATCCAGTTGATTATCATTTCAGCCCACTGTCACTCATAAGGAGGCAGGTTCCTGGGCCCAATTATCTTTGAAAACCCAACCGTGGAGGCTGGATGTGATCAATGAGGCCGATGCCAGCGTCGATGTGCTCCGAGTCAAGCCTATTGATCAGCGGACACGTATAGACAGATGTTGTGAGCTGTATAATGTCAGCAGGGCAGACGGGTGTGAGGCTGGAGGGGTGGTGAGGTGGAGGAGGGGTGTGTGGAGGGGAAAGGGAGGGGGTATGGCGGCAGCGCCGGGAGCCTCAGGTGTGCAGCGTCAGGAGGAAGAGGTGACAGTTTGCTGGGCCCCAAGGCCCCCAGGGAGCGGATCAGGACCTGCCCTGACTCCCAGCCTCCCAGCTCACGGCAGCAGGGTGACGAGCCACCCCAACAGCCCCTCCCACCACCTCTACCGCAATTAAAAGTCTGGCTCAGTTGCAGGCTGGAGCGCAATAAAACACAGAGCACAACAACCCTCTCACCTTACGCTCAGGGACTGGGACACACACATGCACACACACAAGCTGGGACACTTCTGCCTCTACTCTCGCTCCATTCTCAAAAGACAAAACCTTTAGGTTAGAGGAAGATCATGGTTATGGTAAATAAAATATGGTTGAGGTATGGCTAAGGTTAGGGAGCTTGGTTGAGAGAATAGTTCTACATTTTACGTTAATTTACTATCTCCATTATTCTCAAACGGATGTACGAGCACCACTGGTGGTTGCAGGATCCCTCTAGTGGTACATAAAGGAAATCCCAGAAATGATTTTTGGAAATAAAATAAGTTAATTATATGCAGATTTTTGAAAATAAAAGATGTAATTTAAAGTAAGTTTTGTGTTTCCTGTAATATATTCTTTTCGGCCTGATATGTGGTCGTGTCCACGGACGCTGCACACGCATACATCATCCATGATTAGTTACAAGCTAAACTCAAACTGCGATGGCACGACGGCAAAAAGGCAGTATTACATGTTAAAGAAACAGTTCCCAAAATGAAAGTTCAATTATCTTCTCAACCTTGTGCCGATGAAAAGTCGAGTAAAGCAAACATTTATGGAGCTAAACAGCATTGCAGCGTTCTCGGAAGCAACTGAGGTAGATAGGGACATGTTTTAAAAATTAAAAAAACAAGACAAAAACAAACATAAAATGGCTCAATACAGCTCGTGTTAAGTCTCCGGAAGCTCAGAAATACCAAATTGATTTTAAAAGATGTTATTTACACCCTTTGTAAAGTCCAAATCTTCATTGTAGCTGTCTGAAGTGGGTGTACGAGGTGGACCACGAGTCAAGGGTGTAAATAATATTTTCAAATCAATCTGTGATCTCTTCACTTCCATAGACTTGGATAACACCGGATGAGCTTTATTGAGGCTTTTTAAGTTTTATTTTTGTTTGTTTTTTTTCACTTGTTTTTGTCCACATCTCCTTCAGTTGTGTAGGAGAATGCTGCAATGTGTTTTTTCTGTGAAGCTTAATAACTTTACAATAATAATAATAATAATAATAATTCCATTTTTCATTGACCTTTTCCTTTAAGCACAGAGGAGACAGCCTGAGTGTCCACATTGCCTCTGGACCTGGTTTTACGTACCTAACTTAGAATTTTAAAAAAGTGGGCCAAATAAGTTTTTTGTTTCTAACACATATTAGAAAACATTACATCCGTGTCAGACATGAGTCTAGAAATCCAATTTCATCCTGGTTTTGCTGCAGAATGAACAGAGCCTCCAACACCTCTGCCCCAGCCTGAAGGAAATCTGTTTTCCATTCTGCCGCCGGGTCCCAAAAGGAGCGTCGTCGCCTCAATAATGATGAACGATTATTGCCCTCAGATTGCCTTATGATATATACACTCGTTAAAAGTAAAGGGCCAACCGTTTCACTAAAGTAACCTTTCTGCACATCATTCTGAGTGTGAAACTAATAATGGCCTGTTTCATGTGACAGACTGGAAACGGGGACATTGTCTCTATATCTGTGGCACAGAGGAATTGAATTCAATACATCTTAATATGGATAAAGCAGTGGAGCAAAGCAGGGTCGTGATGTAATGACCATAAAACTATTCAACAGTGGCATAATGAGATCCATCGTCCCGCCGAATCAGTCTCAATGCTCATTTTAAGACAAACGGTATAGGGCTCACATTGTTTATCTCCATCAGATGATAAATACCAGATTTTAAAACTGCATATAAACACTCAGTTTTTTTTATTAACATAAATAATCTCCCGAAGACTAGCTCAACAGGTAAAGCAGAGTTCATTCTGTGGTTAATAAAGGCTGAAGCCACATTCCTGCTCTGTCCTCATATTATTTTACCTCTTAATTCTTATGAATATAGTGGATTTAACATGAATTTTAATGAGTGGAATGTATGCATTTTGGTTCATATTGATGTATGAGGTCAATGGAGAGGAAGAGCGCCAAAGGCTAAAGTTGAGGAAAATACAGACAAGAAGGAGGTGAATGCGAATTAGAGGTGTGTGTGCGTATGTGTGCATGTGTGTGTGTGTGTGTGTGTGTGAGAGAGAGAGAGAGAGAGAGAGGAGAGGAGAGGACAGCATATACCGAAGTCCACAGCCGAAGTCCTCATGCAAATACTACCAGGAGAAAAAAAATGAGCTTCATGAATTAATCTCTTCACTTCCACTTCTTTTTTTGCTAAAGGCAGTCTTCCTCCCCAGCTTGAGTCTTGCTTTTCCTGGCGTCAGGGAAATTAATTAGCTGTTTGTCATCCTGAGCTGAACTGGGGGAATTGGGAGAAGACTTGTGACTTAATGGCAGACAGGCAGTACAATGACTGGGATAGATTGGAGGCTGATTGATTGGTTGGTTGGTCGGCTGGTTGAATATTTGGTTGGTTGGCTGGTTGGTTGGTTGACAGGCAGGCTGGGCTGTGACACTGCAGGTGCTACCACTGCGCCCCCCCCCACTTCCACCCCCCGCCTGAGCCTGAAGGAGGTTTGCCCATCAGTACGACCTCAATGCAAGCTGTAAAAGAGGCAGCAGCTCATTGTCTTTGTGAAGATGGAAGGCAGAGAGGAGGGAAAAGCTACTTTTTGTGTTATTAGAGGAGGACAGGTGGTACTCTGTTTCACTGAGCCCTAGGAAATGCAGCCTAATGTTAGCCAAGGCTGCTTTCATGGCCTCGGGCTACAGGAGGGACGGAGATAGCAGGCAGCAGGTACTCGCTGCCATGGGGAAGATTTAGCAGCGGTGTGAAGCTTCCGATTTGGTCCCACACACACTACCCCACTCCCTTATTTGATCAATGCAGGTAACTTTCACTAGCTCGATCACAGGGTAGAGTTTTAGAGGAGGGTAGATTAAGTTTGGTTGTGGGCTTGACAGGGTCTTGGCAGCTCGCCAGAGCAGGTGGCTAAAAAAGTATCTTCTCCATGGTTTTCTTTTACACCATCGGAAGTTATATACTGTTCTTTGGCACAGTTATCCATCATGACACAAGTGACTGGACACTGGAATTGCTGGCACCTTCTGCCACCGTGTCCAGTAATTGTGAGAGTGTGTAGTTTGTTAGACATACACATAGGATACACCCCACTAATGCTATGCAGGAAGAGAAAAGAGGGAGATATCGATAAAGGAACACTCAAAATAGATTCAGGTAGGAAGATGTATTACTGTATATTTCTGTAGTGTCTTGGTAAGTCAAATTCATGTCATAAAATATTGGGGGGGGGTGGCTTCCAGTAGTGTTAAGACACAAACATACTGTACAAATTACCCTAACCCCAAGAGTCCATGATTGCCCTAACTGTGTGCTGTACATCATGACAGATTAAAGACCAACTTCCTGCTTCAAATATCATATTTCTTTTGTAAATATGGTGACTTTCATTTTGACCTGCACATAAAGTGGTTTAGATCATTTAGACGAACTGTTGGCCTGTTTTACAACCTGTCCGACTGCCTGACTCCTTGTGTTTTCAAGTCCATTTGCAGTTACATGCTGACCAAACGGTATAATTAAGTCACGTGGGACAAAAAGACTCCCATAAGCTCACACTGTGAAAGAAGTGGCTGTAAAAACAGTTTTTTTGAGCATCACAACCGTCCCAAAATGATTTGTTTCACTGTCATAATTTGATCCATTTGGAAAGTCTAGAAGAGCCCCTTGATTAAATAATTCTACGTTAGTCTTTGATTATCTTGAATTTGTCCATTCAAATTAACAGAAGGCTAAACCGGACGTTTGCTGGACTACTTGGAAGATCCAGGTCATTTTGGACTCAGACATGTAACTTTTTTGGATTCATGTGCCAGCAGCTTTTAATGGAATAACAGTGCCCTGCCTCCGACGCTGTATCCAGCCCTCATTACACGTCCATGTTTCTCATGACTTCTTTTGTCATCGATATCCCAGATCTCAGCAATTATCTCTTAATGCAATACAGTGTTACTGTATGTGTACATTAATGACATGTACGTGCGTGTGTGTGTGTGTGTGTGTGTGTGTGTGTGTGTGTGTGTGTGTGTGTGTGCGTGTGTGTGTGAAACATACAGTAATATAGGTGTGTTATGGTTTGTCTGGTTGTACCTGTTGGTAGTGCGTATTGTGTAGCCTTTGTGTGACACCCATCATTTAGACCATAAGTGGATTGAATTTGGCCTTGCCACTTCCTAATGCCACTGTGTCCGCTGTGTGTGTGTGTGTGTGTGTGTGTGTTGTTCAGTGTCTATGTTGCAGATGATAAGTGGATGGACTCTTAGCTTTCTGCTTTATTTTGGTAGTGCATCCATTGTGTGTGAATGAGTTTATATGTGTGTGCGCGTGTGTGCCAGTGTGTACCTTTCTTTGTTGTATTATAAGTGGATGGACTCCCTCCACTAGCATCCACCCTGTGTGCATGTGTGTGTTTGTGTATGTGTGTGTATTGTCCTGTATGTGTTGTCTTTGTTGTGTGCCTCTAATCCCCAGGTCCCCGGGGCTCCAGGGGAACAGCTGAAGCAGGGGCAGCGGTGGCTTGTCAGCCCGGGGCTCCCGCTGCTCCTCTCCCTTTCACTGCTCCCCATATGGTCCTGCAGTGCCGGGTCCCTGGGGGCCTGTTAGCGCCGCACCACCCAGTCCTGGGCCCTGCCACCAGGCCCCTCTTGCCTCCTGTCTCACCCCTACACCGGGGCCACCGTCACCCCTCAGTCTCCTCTACCCTCTCTCCTTTCTCCTCTCTCTTCTTTTGATTGTCTGGATTATGTCTCGATATGAACCCAGATCTTTCCTCCTCGTTTTGTTGTCTCCTGTTAACCGCACACACCTCCCCATCCCCTTCCTCTCTCTCTCGCTACCGTTTAATTGATGTTTCTTTTTTTCCCTGCCCTCATCTGTCTCTTATTTCTCCAGGCCGTGCCCTTTTATGCGGTGCGGTGAAGTTAATACAGGGATTTATGGCTCCCATTAGATGTATGAATTATCTCCCTTTCTTTCCTGCATGAAACTTTTCTGGATCAACTCTGTCCACCCGCTGCAGACACCATATCGTGGTGGACAGAGTACATTAAGTTAATGTGGCCCCACAATACCTGTGGCCCCTGGTGACACCAAGGCTCCCTGTCTCTTTAAGGAGTGATTTAGGTTCTCTGGGCTCTCTGCAGACTTCATTGCAAAAAAGTACCTCAGTTTATCTTCACCAACAGAGCCCCACGTGTCTCTAAATCAGCTGTCACTACCTCTTGGGGATTACCAGGGATTTATAAATAAACAGGGAGTGCTGTTTCACACAAGTTATCAAACAGATCATAAAACACCATCTCTGGGATTTGACTGTTTGGTTACACATGTTAGAGCTGCGCCTTATGGTAATGCTGCTGGTTCGCTGACTGTCGGCACTAGAGAGAGGATGTCTGTGATCTTTTTTTTTTTTTTTTTTTTTTCGAAAGTGTAATCTGGCTGCATCTGAGCAACTGGATCTCCCCTCACACCAACATATGACTGATCCATCTTACGTGAACCCATTTAGACATTATGCTGTCTATATGTCACACGAGTGGAAATCATTTTTTATTTATTTTATACCATCTGATTTATCACATTGATTTAGTCTTTTTCAAAAGAGTTTTACACATCAAATATTAATCTACCAAAACATGCTTTTCTTGTTCAATTTCAGTGGATCCACATATTGAGTTCTAGTGCCCTCTGTTGATGGCACGGGGACAGTGTCCTATACTGACCACATCGCACCTCGAGATCCCCACAAGAACCAATAGGCCAGCTGCACATGGTGATGTGATGTGGAATGTGAGCCAAGTCTATAACAACAATAAACTGAATTCTGCATGCAAGAGCTCTGAGTACAGTAATAATAAAACAATGATTACTCTTCATTCAGATCAAAATGAGGGATGGTGCGAGAGAGCAAATGTGAGGACTAAAAGCTTTTCTCTGTTAAATATGATTGTGAATTAAATATTTGGGGTTCTGATTCTTGGTGTAATCAAAAGAAGATGTCACCTTGGGTTCTGGAAATCATGATGGGCATTCTTTTGCTATTTCTTGAAACAAATGACTATTAGTCATTTAGAAAATAGTCATTTCTTGCAGTGCAGAATCTTCAACTCTCCCTCTAACTAGAAAACAGAATGCATAACGAAGGCTAAGAAACTTTATGCACCAGTCATAAGCCATTAAAAAGACCTTTGTTTGTGACATTGTTATCACTCCCTTTGGCTGCTGTTTATGAACCTTCATCATCATTTTTAGCAACCTAGAAACACAACCGTTTTCTTATTGACCGCCTATAACTGATCTATAATGTATCATTACATTATTTATGAATAACTCATTAATCGTTGTTTGATATAAACCTTTTGTAAAGCATGTCTTTATAGTAAGTGGTACCATAGTATGTTGGGGTCTAATAATGTGCTACCATAATCATTTGGTGAGTCACATCCTGTCTTGACCACTGCTATCCATTTTTGGATGGTCTGTGGTGCGGAAGTGGATCAGCCAGGAAAACCTCCACTCCTGCTTTGAAACTTAATCTCTCAGGGTCCCCATGTTGAGTCTTTGAGTGCAATATCCTCTGCTGCACTCGTGCTGTCATCAGCTGCCTCTCTCAGGTTCTTTCTCTCTCTGTGTCTTTGCCTCCATCCACCAGAACACACCCCTTCCCTCCCTCCCTCCTTCTCCTCCACCCCCTCCACCTCTGTGCGCAGGGCTCCAGTGAAGCCTGCAGCTGGCTGAGGCCTCCCCTCCTCTGGGCTAAAGACTCAGCAGGGGGGCAGGGCTCTGGATCCAGCTTAAAGAAAAGCAGGCAGATCAAGGACAAGAAATACTGGGGGAGAAAAAAGTAATGTATGATCCTCTCTGTGAACAACCCTCACCAACTATCCCCACCTCCCCACTAACCTCACCCTCATCCCTGTTTCTATATATCTCTCTTCTCTCACTCTCTCTCTCCCCTCTTGTCTCTCTCCTCCTGTCCAGTTTGGTTTACCGCTGCTGTTTGGGCTAACCAGTTTCAGATGCAGGACAAAGCAGACATCCTTCCTTCATAAGTAGAAACAGTGACTTTTTCATGTTGTGGGCAGGGACTCCGTGTTTACTGAGGGTATAGTCTACGGTAGGAACAGACAGAGTGATGTCAGTTTGGCCTTCAGGTGTCAAGATGACACTCTTGTCCAGAGTGACAGGGTGTGAGAAGAAAAAAAATCAATGACTGACTCACCATAAGACTAAGAACAAAGGACAAGAAGTTCAAAGGTCAAGGCCACATTTTATTCCAGTGAACATTGAGCTGATATGGGAATGTCAGGAAAAGACATAGATTATTAGAAGCAGCTGCATGAAGGGTTGTCAGTTCCATTCTGTACAAATTCTGACTTACACTGTGTAAATTCATGTTAGCATTGTCTGCGGTTAAACACATACATTTTTTTCCAATTTTTTAATTTCCATGACAACGGCAGTACATGTAGATGCAGCGGCCGCTAGTGCGTTTAAATATTGTTGTTGTTTTTTAAAATATCTCTTTTTTAGTTTTGTTGCTGAAACACATATTACCTCTGAGATAAACACATTCACCAGCAATGGAGAAGAAGGTGCAGGGTTTGCATTTAAAGCAGCTGATTTTCTGGGATGATCACTACCCATTACGTGTTTATGTCTATTCACAGTTTTCACGTGACGTCACGGTCCTAGGGGAACGCCCCCTTGGAGGGCAAAAGATCATTTCCAGCTGCCTGCCAACACAGGAAGCAAGCGATAAATTTCGTTTGGAACCAGTTTCGTTTTGCCAAAATGCCGGATAGTTTTTGTGCTATCGGATGCACTAACAGACGAGGAGACAAGCCTGGGCTATGCTTCTACCGAATTCTGTCCGAAAAAGAAAACCCAGAGAGGAGGAGATTGTGGATTTGTGCCATAGGACGTTCCTCTGTCCCCGGGGAGGGCAAACAATGGCAGCTGTCCAAATACACACGTATGTGCAGCGAACACTTCATCAAAGTTAAGCTCAAGTAAAAACAAGTATATACTTTTATTAATTAATTATCGTTTTTTTAGCCATAAGTCACATCTGTTTGTAATCATTTTGACATGGTTTGTTGTTGTATCGAGGTGACCAACTGCAGTGGTCTTAATGAATTGAGGAGTTGGGATGCTGCGTTAGCCGCAAATAAACTCAAAATGCAATGATTTGGAAATCCCTTTAAACCTTTAAGCTTGTGTTTAGACTGATAAACTTTGTTGGTGATTTTTTTTGGTGATGTCCAGGGTACATATACAATAATAATATTAATACAATTACGTTCAACATCTAGTGTTAGTTAATTAGCACTCACCTTTGCTTTTATAATGAAGATCTTATTCCTCCTCACCTCCCAAACGGCGGCATTACTGTCCCATCTAGATCGAAAATACATATAACTGTCCGAACTTTTATAAGCTTTCATCCTGGCAGCAGTATAAGGTGAGGGATTCTCTACAAGGTACACTAAATGTCACCGAAGTGGAACTCTGGCAGGGACGGGTGCGTATATGTGCCAGGCACTTGCAGTTTATGTCCATATCTTTTCTTTTCTATGATTGACAGGTGATCTAAATAACTGTGCGAGGGGAAATTTACCAGCTTTTTGCCGTGTCTCTACAGGAAGTCCAGTATGAGCCGCCATCTTGGTCTACTGTTTTGCCCACCAGGTCAGTGCACGGGTCACGTGACTGAAAACTATGAATAGGACAGAGGTCAAATGTTCCACAGTTGCTGTCTTCCTCATGTATTAACATACAAAAAAGACGAAGCAAGTATCCAGGAGGAGGATAAAAAATATATTTTCACAATCTGGCAGAGGTGTGGACTTTGATTCACTGGTGTGATTGGTGACTTTAACACCAATGACTTGTGACTTTACCTGGACTTAAGCCTTTTTACTTATAAAATACTTGATACCTTCCAGTGTTTATTTTGCAGCCATTTTAGATTTAGTCATAGTCTTAGTCTTTAAACGAAAATGTTTATTAGTTTTAGTCACATTTAGTCATTTTTATCCATCATAGTTTTAGATGACAAATCAAAATATTTGAGTCAACTTTTAGTCATCGCTTTCAGTCAAAATGTGTTATGTTATTACTAAATGTGTAAGGTTAGTTATAAATGTTACAGCCCCATACCTGATGAATTCTGTACTTTGTCTTTGTTACCTCTTTAAGAGAATAAATGTAACAATTTAAGAACAGAATGAACAATTGCTTTATTTTCTTGTACTCTATATAAACATTCTTGTATACTAAGCCAGCACTATTTTGAACAAATAACTATTACAGAGTATAATGTAATAATAAATCAAATAAACAGTTATTTATGAACATTTTTTCTCTTAGTCTTAAAAGCCATGTTCAACATATTCACTATTAGTGACTCTATAATGTTGTGATTAAAGAAATGTAAAACAAAATAAATTATTACTCACAACAACAACAACATAAAAAAATACAGTGGTAACACGTATGAGACTGCTGCAGACTACAGTATATACATACATACATACTGTTTGTATATACTGTATATACATACAGTATTTATGTATATAAATATCTGTCGGACTACAGTATATACATATATATATATATATATATATATATATATATATATATATATATATATATATATATATATATTTATATATATATACTGTTTGTATATACTGTATATACATACAGTATTTATGTATATACATATCCGTCTGACTACAGTATATACATATATACATGGGTTAATAACCATTACTATTATTCAGCTGAATATTTAGCCATGCATTAATACATTCTGTCTGTGTTGATGAAAGCATCAAGCTGTCTTTCAGAAAATAACTAAATTAGCAGCTTAATTACAGGATGTAATTACACTTGAGTCTGAAGGACAGTTTGGATGATGCTTTCACCATGTCTATAGCTAAACATTCAGCTGACTAATGGTTACTAATCGCTATCAACCCATATCTGTATAATTTAATTAACTCTGTGTGGGCTCGTGCTAGCATATCACACCTGAGGAAGATGGGGAAATGGGAGAGGAACTACGAGCTAGGCTGTCAAACTGTGCATTACTCCATCTGTACTGTATGTGATACAGATGTTAGATGTTTTGAAAGATTGCTCATGTTCCTGCCCTTACATGCAAAAGACTTGTTGCACTGTGGCAGCGAGCATTGTCTGCATCGATTCTCGTGAAGTATAACCACACTTTTGGATGTTTGCCTCTCTCCGCCATTGCCACTAGGAGCAGGGTGTCTGTGCCTCTGTCTGTGCCATCGTGTGTGTCAAGCTCATCGTCACGTCTTATTCATGGAAAAAAGGTCGCTGATGAACAGTTTTTGTTATAGTTTTATTTAAGAAGAAATTAACACCTTCCCCAATGTCCAATGTCCAAAGGCTAAAAAGTATGTTGTTCAGAGGTCCAGTGTGCAGAACTTAGGAGGACTCTGGTAGAAATTTAATATCACATTCATAATCGTGCTTTTCATTAGTGTCTGAACACCTTAATCTAAGAATCGTTTTGAGTTTTTGTCTACCTAGAATAAGCCTTCTATATCAAGAGAGGGAGTGGGTCCTCTTCTACAGAGTCCGCCATGTTGCATTGCCATGTTTCTTCAGTAGCCTAGAACGGACAAACCAACAGTGGCTCTAGAGAGGTCCTTTCATGTTTTTCATGACAAGGGGTGTACAGTTGTTTTTTGCAACCCCACTGCTAGATGCCACTAAATCCAACACAGTGGACCTATAAAAAGTGGCAAGGAAAAACTACCTTTGAACAGACAGAAACCTGTACAGAACTGGGCCCTGGCGTTACCAGCATTTCTGTTACATCTTCCAAATTGAAACATGTTGTAACGGCTAAACAAAGTTTTAAGTATTCAAATGTCACTTCAGCACTGTTCAGACAGAGCCACCTTTAGTTAACCATTGACATAAAGTCAAAGTACCATATCAGAATTATGACGTATGTATATGCATCATTATGCTGACCATTTTCAAATGCATCCTGCACAGATTTACGTTTTACAATATTTTTTTTTCCTGTCATCCCTGGCAGCCATTGTTTTGTTTTTTTGCTTTTTTTTTTGGCCACTTGTGGGAACTCTACGACTGAGCTCTACGACATTATGCACAGGTTTGCCATACTCAACAAATTCAACTCACTCAACAAAGTTAGTATGTCTAACATGTTATCAAACACTTGCCTACTTCCACATCCAGCAGACACAGAGGAACATAAGAATTAATTTGAAGTTGTGTGTGTTTGTCTCCATCTACAGTAATATAGATGGATATAAGTCAAATATTAATTCTCCTTTTGGCTCGGATTTGGTCTTCTCCAACTGCTGATGAAACTGTTGGACTGTTCAACAGCTACATGCCACACTATGTTCACCAGCTAGTTGTGTACGTTGGTGCTGGGAAGGCACAATAGAACAGCAGTGGGTTTATCAATAGTGGAAGCATTTTTACATAAATGATGGTCATGGGCTTTTTGCAGACTCTGTAACGAAAACGATGAGCTGAAAGAGGCTAAACAGCTCTGTAGCGATGCAAAGTTGTTGATAATTCTCTGTGGGTTCGTCACTACAAGCAACTTCTTTCACATGTCACATGGTCCTTTGACCCATTGTTTATACAAAAATATTTATCATGCACCTTTAAGTTTTATTATCTACCAGTCTCTGTGAACCTTTGTCAAAGATACATAAGTATTTCATGTTATTTCTGTTTAAATGGCATTGATTTGAAATGTCTGAAGTGACTGACCATAGTTATTATTTAACTTTTTGTATAGTATGCACATAAGGTTCACTGTACTGGATTCCACAGCTCAATATAGTTTCAAGTGTCTCAAAATTAATCTCATAATGAACAGAAATCAGTGAAAACCAGTGACTTTCTGGGTAATAAATTGGTTAGATAAAATTGCTAGCTGTGATTTAAAGTACAAGCAATATGAAGTTTAATTGGATACAGTATGCAAAAGCATTAGTGTGGTACTTTAAAGAAATATTCACCAAACTAGATTTTCTTGAATATATGAATTTCTAACACACAGATGATAGAGTAATCTCAATCTTTGTTAAAGAGAGTCAAAGATGGATTTCATGCATACTTCGCTGTTTGGCCAAAAAAACAAGCAGGTGTGTGCGTGGGTGAGTATACGCTGTGTGCTGTATGTGTGTATTTGCTTTACCACCATGCCAGTCATGCGTCCTCCATCAACTATTGAGCTCTTGCCTCCGGTGTTTCATCAGGTGCACAGACCCATGTGTTAGTGCCTTACACGAGCAGATTAATAATTCCATTATCCACTCTCTCTTTCAGTCTTCATGCTCTATTCATTCGCTTTTCTCACTTTCTCTCCTCTGTTCGTCTTTGCGGCTGCACTCTGTCCTGCTTCCCTCTCTTTCCCTCCGTTCCATTTGCAAGGTGTGATATTGCTTTAATTGAGCAGAAACATGTGGAGAGATCAGACATATCTCAGGGGATTAGAGGAAAAGCTGGGAGTTTGTGCGACTGGCAGCCTGTGTTTGGAGCAAGGGGTCTGCTGGGAATGAATGTAGTTAGTGTGACCCCTGACCCTGCGAGCTGTTGACGTGGAAGCTGGCCAAAAGGGGTCCAACAGAACGCTTTTGTTAATCTCATTCAGGGCTCCCTGTGAACTGTGGGCAGGGGGAAAGCTGGCAGCTCAGACCTGTGGAATGCAGAGCTCTTTATTCCCATGCTTTGGAAACAGAGGTGGGCCCTGGAACTAGCAAGGCTCCTTTAGCAGGACCTCCTCCACTCAGCTCAATCGACACTGACAGTTTCCTGGCTTAGGCTTGCCAACTGGCAGGGCAGCGGTGCAGGGAGGACAAATGCGCCCCATCAAGGCTGCAAAGGCCACAGGCAGCAGGACAGCACTTCTAACAGGCAGCTACAGTAGTGTGCCACTGTTTGGAGAGTCCTAGTTAACTCACTGCATTAACTGTTGCTACACGAACCTTTCTGCATCAGCTTTGGATGCAGTGCAAGAACATAAGTGGGCATAAGATCACTGACTTATCTTTCTACAAAAGTAATATATGGGAGAGCAGTAAGAGTGAAAACTCATTTTGTCATATTGACAAAATAGTCCGTGAGAGAGTTTCACAAAAGTCTTACAAGATTTCAGAACAAGACTTCTCCTTAAATGAGACTTGAGTTTCAGGGTAAAAAAATTATCTTGTATAACAAAATGTTGTCAGACACTAAGAATAACAACCTCAGCCTGTGAAAAAAAACCAGGCACTATTGGACGTAACTCTGACGGTCAGAGTCGCCCTGAAGGATTATGTTGCAGCCATTGCAGCTGTGTTGCAGTTGCCAGCTGAGGCGATGTACTGGACCAATTCCAAAACGTTTGGTAAGTAGGAATCATTTACACACCACAACAAACAAATATAGTTAACCTTGTCTGTGAAGAAACAACAGTTTCTGAAGTTATGTCGAAGATGTCTATGTGCTTTATTGGAGATGTCTACCGAAGTTAGCATGCTAACCAGCTAGCTCCAGTCTCGTATACAACTTTGTACAAAAGGCAATAGTCTGTTAAATGTAAAAGTGGTGGATTTGCTACTTAGTCTATTATCTCTAAAAATAAACTCAAGAAAGGAACTATTTGTACACCTATTTTCCTTACTAAACAGAAAAATAAAACTGCACACTCTGACGTTAGGTTTCTCTCTTTTACTGGACTAAGACAAACTGAATCGCCTCGTTAACTCATCTTAGAAGACACTTCATTCATCCTCGTCATAAACTAAATGAAACTAACAAAAACAGTCTTAATTTGTCTTTCCACAATCACCTCTGGTTAAAATAAATCCTTGGTTAACAGAGATAGATCGTACAATATTCCGCCTCTACACACCGTCTTCACCGGCTGCTGATGTCCGGCTCTCTCGGTTCTCTACAGCTTCACACCTCTCCTGTCCCTGTCTGCCGCGTCTTCTTATCCTGGTCCTGGTCAGAGCTGCTGTAAATCAACACTGTTCTGTATCCCCTGTCTTCAAATTGGCATCTGTCAGTCTCAGAGGCTGTGCTCAGTCCCTGTCCAGTGTCCGGTATAAGAGTATAATTAGCAGCGGTTTTGCTGCTTTCTGTGGTTTTGGTGCTACCTTCAAATTTTGGGCATTTCTTATAAATTACACCTTTAGGATATGTTGCAGTTAATACAATGGCATGCTTCCACCTTTACTTGGAAAGGACCGTACTTGCTTTTACACAGGCAAGAGGTTGCTGGTCAGAAAAACATGCTGCAGATCCAAAATGAGATATTGATTATTGATTGCAAAGGACTTGTTGGAGCCGTCACAACATTTCCCTGGCTGTCCTTCTACCTCACTTTGGGAACTTCTTCTCTAAAGGGTGCAGCTGTGAGGATCAGAGGAGGCCCCCAGTACACACACACACACACACACACACACACACACACACACACACACAGGACATTAACCACTCACTGTTTAGGCCAGATCAGTCAAGATTCAATAAGTGTACCCTTCCACTGGTCTGAATGGAGAGCTGCTGGAGACTAAGTGGTAACCTCTGAGGCTAAGGATGGTTAGGAAGGAAACAGACAAATACTTTAGCACACATACACAGACACTTCTCTTGCACACTGACTTTGAAATGTGAATCTTAGGAGCAAAACGGTATCGGATTAGTGCAACAAATAGCATTGTCTTCATTATTCTGTGTTTCAAGAAGAGCCTGGCTGACAGACAGGAAGTAAGGAAGTCAGGCTTCGAGGAGGAGAACTCCTCCTGCTCCCACAGCGCTGCCAGTCAGCTGAGTCCGCTGCTCAGCGGAGGCGGGGGAAATACCCGCCGGTCTGCACAATGGTGCTGCTGGGATTACAGGCCCCCCTGCTGGTGAGCAGCCCGGCAACGGTGGGAGCAGGGAGGGAGGGAGGGAAGGAATGGAGGAGAGGTGTGCACAACATCTACTAAGCTCAACCTGGGACTGATGTGTTGAGACTGTGTTTGAGTTACTGTAAGGTGCCCGTCATGCACAACAACAGCATTACACAAAGGCTAAAAGTCTTTCAGTCTGGCTCATTTTAAGTCTGAGAATGGATTAATTTACCAGATTTTTTAGATAAACAATAATCAATATTTGGCCTTTTTGTAGTGTCAACTCAGACAGAACATTAGGAAGTTTAATAAAAATAAATAAATAAAAAGATGTACTTGGATATTTTAAATGTGAATTTACAGCCCTCTATTTAATATTATCCAGTGTAATTTTATATGTCATTTACTGATCATGTAGATGTGTCCAAAAAGTTGTGAGAGTGAATGGAGAGGTTATTAATTCATCACAGAAGACACTGAAGCAAAAGTGACATTTTTCAGAGAAATATTTTATCCATAGAACATGAACAACAATAGTAGCTTGGCTACAATCATTTCCCATTGGCCCAGAGGAAGACACTACGTGGGTTTCCTTGAGGAATCATGATGGCGTAAACAACACGTAAACATGTTCACTACTGAGCCCCTGAATGCACAAATGTACATGTGTGATAGCACTCTGAAAAGCTGAGGAACTTTGCTTTACATGAATTTTAAAGCATATGGATAGGATTAGTGGTTCAAAGGTTATTAGACATTTTAGAATAATAGGTATTTTTAGCTGCCAGTGGCTGTCTAGGTCTTTGAGGGTTAAAGGTTCTTCCCAGGGAATACTCTTTTCCAAAATGTTTCTAAAAAACATTTGTACTATTTATTTATTATTGTGTAACTTTTCAAACTGTTTTGTTTTCACCAATACTGCCCTCACCTCACCCTTCCAGCCAATCCCAAGCCAGCAGCTTCTGATCAGCCTTATTTTTTTAAATTTCATACTGGCTTTGTGTTCATTAAATCACAAAAAAAATTCATCAGGCAAAATATATCAAATGAGCGACATTAGGGAAGCAGACAAGATGTTTTAGCAACAAATCCACCCCACATTAATTCAAATGGAAATAAATAAATAAATACTGGTTCCCAACCAGCCTCAGCCTCATTACCTTGTCCCAACCGATAAACACAGACACACAAAAAGCCCCCTCCACTATGCTTTTCTCTTTTTACCTGACTCTCTCTCTCTTTCTCTTACACACACACACACACACACACACACACACACACACACACACACACGCACACACACAGGCAGGTGGCCTCCTCCACCGGTCTGCTGGTTGCAGTGGCTGCTGGGCCCAGGCCTGTGATTTACCTGCTGTCCCTGGCTTTAACGTGCCCCATATGGTGAACAATGGCCCATAAAGACGCCTCTAAACGAGACAGGAGTTATAAAGGCAGCCCAGACCTCAGCTCCAGCTCTGTTTATAGCACAGAGCATGACTTGGTTGGCTTCAGTGTTTGGACTGCACAGTGCTCACACTGCAAAAACACCATCCAATTTTATTCACATTCGATGATCATGTAACACACTTAAATTCCCATTTGTTGCTACTGAAGTGTAGCAGAGACAATTTGTTTAGACCATGTCAACAAAGTTAATCTTTCTCATGTACATGTGCCGCTGAAAGTGTATGTTAGTATGGATTTACATGTAATGACTGCATGTGTGTGTGGTGTTGCTGAGCTGTGGTTGGCAGCTCTCGGTGCCGAGCAGATGGAGTGCAGAGGGATCCTGGCTGCAGCTCTTCATGTGATACAAAGATATGCTCTCTGTCAGAGCGGCTTCTACTTTTTTGGTCAACACAAAATGAGTCAGTGTTTGACAAACAAATTTAGTCGATTTACTAATCAGGTCATTGCTGCAATAGACTAACTGTGTGAATGAGTGAGTTAACCTAAATCTACAGAACAATTCTTTACAAAGTCGCAAGAATAAATGTTGGCAATGTAAATTTCTGAGAAACCACAGATATGTTGAAACTTTACATTTCGTTATGTTGTAATTTTAATGTACTTCAGGTTTAATTATCTATTTTATGTTGTGAGAACACTGTGCTTATGATCTGGTTAGGTTTAGGCACAAAGCCCATTGGTGAGGTTTAGGAAAAGATCATGTTTTGGCTTAAAATACCTGCTTTTATCACCACAAACACGCCTGGAGATGTCCCGAGGTCCAATCAAAATATCCAGTGGCTTCACCCTTACAAATGTTGAAACCACAGTCACTGGCTTGGCAGCCCTCTTGCCTCTACTATCATCCCCTCCCCCTCCAGAGATGACAATCAACTCAAGTACATGTAATGTGAATATGATCTACCACATCTTGCATATTATTGTGGAGTCTGGGCTGTAATGCTACACCACAAGCAGTTTTTCTTTTTTTTTCCATGAACCAACCATTATTGTACGATAGTATACACTAATCTAAAAGCTACAGCTCATATTATTATATCTTGATTATCAAATGATTCTAAGTCGTGACTGTAATTCAGATTCGAATTTGCTGCAGATTTTCCCACCTCTCTCACAAAGGTGAATGGATAAGTATTGCAAATGTCCACTGTTTTTACTTTCAACATCTAATAAGCAGATTTTCATGCAATTCTCCCCATGCTCCCCAGCTGATGATGCTTTGCTATTCGGGATGCTCATTTTCTCACTCAATACTAGAGCAGCTATGATGGTCACATGGCCATTTTTATATGTGCTTTTCTTTGTTGAATTAAAAATAATGTTTTTATATATAATTAACACAAAAAGCAAAGATCGGTCATAGTGTTATTGTTAAATTGATACTTTTTTCTGGCTTTAATTTTTTGCAGTTTAACTTTTTTTTTGGGGGGGGGGGGGGGGGGTCACATGTTAGATGTTTATCTTATAAACTAAGAGGAACTCTCCCATGTCTCCCTGTGACTCGGCATTGAGGAACATCCTGTACTGATGTCCACACTGGCTGCTTTGCTCATGATGATCAGGGCTTTATAAAGGACAGCACTGAACACTGCGGGACATTCACACTAAATAAACTTATATGTTTATACACCACAGCACAGAGGTGGAAAGCTAGTGGGGCGTGTAACAGCATTGGGGCACGCCCCTCAGGGGGTTTATGGCCAATGGGGCAGTAAAGATGTCATGGCCAACAACCAGGAGGACTTCTTGCAGAGTGGGAGGGGTAAGAGGGTCCAACATGTAATGTTCAGATGTTGTTATATAAAAGGCAAAAGGCTCTGATTCCTGCTCCCTGTTTACATCAAGGTTTTCGCAGTGGTCCCTCCCTCCTGCCAGATATTACAGCTAAACCTTTAACCTTGATGTGTCTCACAGTCTGCTCTGGCCTGGCCTCAGAGGTGGAGGCGACCGTGACACCCCCTTGGCTCAGGCCCTTCAGCTGGCTAGCACTATGTTTCCTTTGTTTAACCCCTGACCTGAGAAAACAAGACATATCCCAGAGTTCTGAGGAAACTGAGGGGTAGAGGAAGTGTTTGGTTACAAATTAAATATATGCGTGTCATGAGCCATAAATCCACGGGCCTGCCAGCAGCACTGCTACTGAAACGGCATGTGGTACCAAGACTCTCACCATAAAGTTTAAAGGCCTCACTTCCATCTCTGCTTTTCAAAGGGGATCTGGATGATGACTGGACCCAAGGCAAGATGGATCCCAGGTGTCAGGAAAGGAAAGGAAACAAAAAGGCTAAAAGCAGGGGCGGCTGCTAAATAGAGGGAGATAGGGTGCTGCCCTCCTTGAGCCACAAAACAAGAATGATTAATTTATCATGATCATGATCATCACCATTATTATATTTTTGTTTTCATTTATTAAACTATACAAAGTCAAGAAAACAGTCTGTCCCATTTTCTGAATACCTAGGTCAAATAAGTTGCAGCGGCAAGCCATGTAAGTCCCTTTAGGACAATTTCAATCTGGTTGAAAATCGCTCTGATAGACTTCCATGGTAAGGCTTTTTTTTCTAACTGCAGGCACAGCAGTGTAATCCCTATGGCTTCCGGGAAGGCTTGCACGACTGTATTTTTATCATACGTAGCCTGATGGCATTTACATGCTCCTCGGATGGTCCCCTTTGCCGTCCTGGAAAGTTGTTCTTCCGACTTTGTTCTTGCTCTTATTGTGGAAACAATACAAAGATAGATGCTACAAAGAAGATGTGTTGTATCTTATTAATGAACAACACGTTGATAGCTGTTCCCACTAAAATATTGCTTTATGGTCTGGAGCTCATTTTTCTGATCATTCCGACACCAGTGACAACACATTTTATCTTTAAATAACCGAAGAGGGTGTTTTTAAAAGAGTTTATTTTAGCTCAAGAAGGAGAGTTTTCTCAACACATAAAGGAACACTTCATCCTTTAGTTTATGAGAAACGTTCAAAATCAACAAATCTGAAAATTCATGGTTTTCACTGGACAGGAAGGTGATGAAAAATTGTAACCTGAAGAGTAACTAGTAACTAAACTGTCAATTAGTAGTTGCCTTTACGTCCACATGTGTCTTTAGGATAAACTCATGTACATGTGGTACAATGCAGTATGACAATGTCAGCTGATATAGTTTAATTTAACAAAGTCACAATCATCAAAACAGTTGCATCCCCCCATATTTGGCCAGCACCACCCCTGCTTAAAGTAATATATATTAATAACTTGAGGAAGGTATTTTGATTTCCAAGGGCCTAGTTAGTGACAAACCTTAAACAAACAAAAAAGAAAGAAATGAACAGCTAACAAATTAAATGGCTAAACAATATGTAATACAACTGAACACATCCTGTCAAAGTGTCCTTTTGAAACACCTATTCTACCTGCTAAATTGAGGACTAAGGTTAAAGTCTAAAATGCACATAACATACTGTGTACATAATAATCCCTGTCCCCACCATCTGAGAGTGTTCAGGTTTCCTCTCTCTCTGACAGACAGCCATCAGCTCCTGTGTAATCCCAGGACTTTGGGCTGAGTAAAGTGTTGACAGCTAGACGACACAGCCTGCACCACACTGCATAGAATGTGTTAAAGGATACAGATGTAAATTTTGCACACATTTGCAAGATGTTACTCAATCTCAGACTTACTTTTCACATTTTGCCATTGCCGTTGCTAGTCCATGCAGTGCTTTTAAAACAAATCAACAACAAAAATCGTAAAATCAATCCTGTAATTCACTGGTAGAAGAGAGGCCAGAACATGGGAGACATGGTCTCTTTTCCTGGTACCAGTAAGAAGTCTTGCTGCTGCATTTTGAACCAGCTACAGTCGTGATAGGGCTGACTGACCGAATCTTATGTAAGAAAATTGCAGAAACCAAAGCCAAAGGGAAATGAAAGCATGAACTAAGGTTTCCAAATCTTCAATGGAGGGGAATGATTTTAATTTTATAGATCTGAGATGGGAGAAGCTTGTGCTGACAACTGAGTTGATTTGTTCATCAAATTTTAAGGCAGAAAACACCAAGATATTTTGCAAGGGATTTTAAATTTCAAGACAGGGGCCTGGGGGCATTGATAATGGGTGCATAATTGTTTGCTGGACCTCAGTTTTGTTCTGGTTCAGCTGAAGGAAGCATTTTGCCACAAGGATTTCACATCCTCAATACAATTTAAAAGGGACTTAACACTGCATTGATCACAACGTTTCAGGTAGGTGGTGCAGCTGGGAGTCATCCACATTACAGTGATAGGAGATATAATATTTTTTGAAAAATCTGTCAATTGCTATGTCACCATAAAGGCTCACTGTGCAACTCCCATCCTAAAAGGCAGAAAACACCCCCAAAAATGTATCTTTAAAATAAGGTTATACGACAGAGCTGTGATAAAATGCCGTATGTACTGCGCTGTATGTGTGTGCTGCTGCTGCTGCCGCTGCCACGCTGTCCTTCACTCAAATGTGAGAAGTAAGAAACAGAGGCACCAAAATTCCATAGAGAAGTTAATTATACAGAGAATTAATGAGAAAGTTAAGATCTACTCTTCTTGGTCTCACTCACGTGGGCCCCTGACAGCTTCCTGTTTTAATGGTATCTTCGCTTCACACTCTTTTTTGTTGAATTTTCCATCTCGAGATGGCCCTTTTTTCTTGGTCTGTTCAGTCGTGGTGGCCTTTAATGCTCATGCTACCAACCTCTTCGTCTCTTTTGAAAAAGTAGAATGAATCATTTCACACCAGACTTCCTGAATATTGTGAATTCCACATTGCAAACACTTCTCTGAATGTCAGTGCAGCATTGGTTTATTGCAGCATGTGTGCATGTGTTGTTCATGTTGAGTGACACAGGTCAGGTGTGGGTTGTTCAGGCTATAATGTGTTTTTGTGATGCGGGGAGGAGGAAAGGGGGAGGGGGGTTGCAAGGTCAGTCCTGTGATATGGCAGCCTCAATCTCCCCTCTGGGACCTGCTGGCTGTGAGGCAATGATACACAAAGGCTTAGATTACTCAGTAAAGAAGTCTTAGGGGCCCACAAGAATTACACCAACTGCTCAGTTGCATTTTTGCATTGGTTTGCTGTTACTGTGACTGTTAGATTTTGCTGAAAAACCTCCAAAGTTGATGGAATGTTCTACTTTTTTGCCAGGAGGGTAAATAATATTTACTAACATATTTCATTGTTTTGCATCAAACGTTGCAGCCCTTATTCTTAGAGCAACAACTCAGTTAATTGAACCAAGCAGCTGTATACACACTATTTACAAAATTAAAGGGTAACTCCACAAATTTTACACATTAAAGTGTGTTTACAGACTACTGCATATGTGAAAAAGCCTTCTGTGACTCATGAGGAAGCTGCATGTAATCTGTAATCAATAAAAACCTTCAGTGATGTCACTCAGTAACCCAGTTGCATTGTGGGTAATGTAGGCACCAGGTTTTGAAAAGCAGTCCCCTGGCCTAGCTCTGATAGCACTGTTGGACTCATTAAGGACAGTTTAAAACAAATGATACATTACCCACAGTGCAACATTTTACACATATGCGGTCGCACTCCCTAAGACCTGTAAACACCCTTTAATATGTAAAATTGGTGAAGATACCCTTTAACCTAGAACACTAACGTATAGTTTTGTAACACCATCACTAACATCGGGTATATTTTACCCAATATAATATACCCAATAAAACATACTAATACAACATATATTACAGTACAACAATACATGGCAAATATAAGTAGGCCCATTCTTTTATTTCCCCCTATTCAACGTCTCATAAAACGGAAAAAAAAGGTACCATGGGGGGACCCTATAAAAAGGCTCTACAATTAGTTAAAAATTAGGGAATCATTAACGAAAAATTCCTTAAAAAAAATAACGGAGCTGGGAACTTGTTCTTCGGTCCAACCGTTCCTGGGACATGTGAGTCTTGTCCGGTGAAGGCACAGTCTCTAACGTCGGTAAAATCCACCGGAAAATGTTTTACCCTCAGACTGAAGCTACCCAAGGACCCACGCAACTCAGACAGCAGCAACACAATGAAAATCACGTGACCACAATCGTGTGGGTGAAAATCACCCGACGTTAGTGTTCTAGGGACTTGGGACGAAACTTAAGACAGCAATCAAAATATAAAGTTCTTTGGGAAAAAAAGGGGGGAAAAAATCCATGGTCTGTGGCAGCAACAGGGCTTTAATAACTTGATCCAATCAATTTTAGCGGCCCAAAGATATTGTATGGACAGCCTAGCTGTCAATACTTACCTCCCCGCCCTGTCCTGACGCCGCCCGTCACTCATTGCATGTGAAGGGGTTGTCTACGCACTGCACTGCTGGAGCTTTGGCGGAGTGAGCTCATTGTTTACGGACAAGAATGGCAGAGAAGGTACAGACACACTTTTCATTAGCAGCTGTACCTACAGCAAGTTGTACTGCCAATCAGAGCAAGAAAAGAAAGACCGAACTGGAGAAGACTACAAACAAAAAGAAATTGGAGAGCTCAAGAGATGAAACGAGAGCCAACATTGGAGTGGTTATTCATTGATGGAGACAACTGATGGAGTCAAAGGCCTGAAAACGGACGCCATGATAGCTGTGTCTCTGTTGGACAGGTAATGAGCTGGTTTGTTTTGGACTGGGAAATGTGTTATAACTCTGTATTATGTAGCGTGAACTCCTTATGTTGCTCCCGTATGTTTTGGCCCAACACTAACATTGTTACCATCATCAACTTGTAGCTAATGTTAGCTAGCTGGCTATGATAGACTGCTGCCGTATGAAACCCATCTACATGTAACGTTACAGTTTATATGCAGGTCAACGTGTACATGTGTTCACACATGCACTGCTATCCTGGGCTGTTTGGACATTAGCCAGACAAGCTGTATGTGAGAGGCGGACTAATTCTTGTGTGCTACACGTGTGAGAGGCCAGGTCCACTGTTCGGAGGTCATGGGATGATTGCATATATCTGTCAATATGGTTTGCACTGTAGTTGTAAGCAGATGTCATTAGATGGTATTTATGTGATGGTCATTCATATAGACTTTGAACTGGATGTTTTACAAATGTTCTGATGTAGCCTGTTTCAGTGTTCTATAGTTATGAGAGGGACGTCAGTTCACAGCAGAACAATGACCTGATGTTTCCACTATTTCTGCAGAGTCTCTGACAGGTGAGTGTAACTTGATGCTGGTAGCAACATGGATCAGACCACTGCTATTCATATAATATGTAACTTATTTTTGATGGATACATTTCATATATGCATGTGTACTTCTTTCATATCAAGTCAGGTTGCTTTATGTGCATGAATGTGCTCCTTAGCAGGGATACAATACAAAAAGGAATGGCATCATTTCTTTAGCTGCACCAAGAAAATGCTTCAAGTACTGGTCCTAACAGTCACATGTTAGCCTAGCGATGGGGACTATTGCATATTAGTAAGACATGTTTTAACAAAATAGACTTTGCATTTCAATTCATAATCTGAGTGTCAGCTGACAACATTAGAATGTGGGAAACAGAATGCACCTACAGTCCCTATAAATAATCACTTGCCACCATCACATAAGCTTCCCATCATCGACCTAACCCCAGACTTTTTTTTACATAGCAACAATCCTGTGTTGTCTTTGAGAGAATCAGTTGAATTTGTATGCCCTATAAACACATTCAGATGCAACTTTATTGTCACAATCCCATATTCTGTGGTAGATTTTTGTGTTTTGTTTTCTGTTATGCTTGCAGAGGCGCGGTGAGAGGCTGGGCAGAGTTTCCCGTCACTGGAGCTGCTGACACACACGCACCTGCAGCAGGTTGGCAATCAGCGCCTGTTGATAAGCCCCGCTCTCCACACTACCTGCTGCCAGATGATTATGTCAACCAGACGTGGTATATGGCTTGGCCCGAATAGCCTCCTAGTGATTTACTAGTGTTTTGTGTATTTCAAGAGTTAATACTACTTTGTTCTTCCTCCAGTGTCCACCTGCGATCCAGCTCTGCCTGTGACTCCGCTTTCCCGCAACCCAGCTCTCTCCGCACCTCTGCAGCCGTATTTACTGTCAGATCAGTAATTATGCTATTCTTTCTACTGCCAAAACAATAGAGGATTGAGATGACACCGACATCAGCAGCCTAACCTGTTGGCCAACACTGATCTGCGTTTATAATCAGTCAAGAAACCTCTGGACGTCCTTCCTATGTATAGTTGTTTATGCTAATTGTGTATAAAGTGTATATTGTTTAAATGATAAAAGGTATACTATTTTTGTAGTGTCATCAATTTACGTGTGTTCCAAAAAAATCAATAAACTAGTCTTCACTAATTCACTTGTTATTATTAGTGCATCATGTAAAGTGTAAGACCTCTAACGGGTTGGTTGTTTATGCTGGAAGTGTAAAGAAAAGGTATTTATCATTTTCCAGACTTTATTCAAACAAGTTAGAGATAATGCACAACAAGGAGTAAATACAGAACGACAAATAAATAGGTGTCAGGCAGAGTTCCAGCACTTGATATGATTTCTCCAAACGTAGTCCTTGAATTCTGGCCTGTAAAGCAATAGATGAGCCACATGATTAGATATTTTTATGGAACAGAGCTCGACTGTCCTCAGCATACTGTTGACGGAATACTTTAGATATTCCTGGACAAAACTGTACAGATGTCCCAGTTTATATGACTTTTTTTTTTGAAAAAAGTATCTATTCAGTACTAGCCATTTATCTTTCTTTATCACCAAAACACAAATTCAAATTGTGAAAAACACTCTCCTTCCCACCGCTTGTGAGAACTCGGATTCTGTCGGCAGTCTAGGCAGTTGTTAGACAGTGCGCATTCATGGTTTGGAGGGAGTGGCTTTGGCAAGAGGCCTGAGTGCAGGGGTCGGTTTTTACTAGCTGGATACTTTAAAAATCTAGCCTGGGCTTGATGGTTTTTCCAACTTACCAACCCCAGCTTTAATGCTTGTTTTTGTTTTTGTTATTGTGTCACAAAATGTTTCAGAATCAGAAACAGAAATACTTCATTGATCCCCAAGGGGAAATTGCTTGCATTAGAACTGCTCCCATTCAAAGTCCAGAGATATGCAGAAAAATGATAATAATAATAATAATAATAATAATAACTATATGTAAGCAAGAACAACAAAAATACAAGAAATGTACATTCTATTAGAATATATCTATAAGAATATATATATATATATATATAGGAGGCAGGAATGATTTCCTGTGGTGCATCTTGGTGGGATTAGTCTAGTGCTGAATGTACTCCTGTGGCTGACCACCACGTCATGGAGTGGATGAGAGCCATTGTCCAAGATGACATGTAACTTGGACAGCATCCCTCCATTCTCTGACACCACCGTCAGAGTCCAGCTCCACTCCCACAGTGTCACTGGCCTTGCGGATCAGTCTGTTCAGTCTTTTTGCATCGGCTACCCTCAGACTGCTGCCCCAGCACACAACAGCACTGGCCACCACAGACTCATAAAACATCCTGAGCATTGTCTGGCAGATGTTGAATGACCTCAGTCGTCTCAGAAAATAGAGACGACTCTGTCCCTTCCTGTAGAGGGCATTAGTGTTCTTTATCCAGTCCAGTTTATTATCAATGTGGACTCCCAGATACTTATAATCCTCCACAATGTCCACACTGACCCCCTGGATAGAAACGGGTCAACGGCTCCTTGGTCCTCCTCAGGTCCACAACCAGTTCCTTGGTCTTTGTCACATTGAGCTGTAGATGGTTTCACTCACACCATGTGACAAAGTTGTCCACAGTAGCCCTGTTCTCATCCTCAGCACCTTCACTGATACGTCAAACTATTTATAGTTGTTATATTCAGAGTTTGGGGGTGACATCAACTGAAGATTTAAATATGTTGTTCATTTAATAAAATAATGCATTTTTGAGTGTCTGCTTCCAAGCAAGACCAGCTCATCCACCTCCATGGAGAAAACCTTCTTTTGTCTGCAAGCTCTTTGGTAATTTACCAGTAGCACTGATGTCTCCATAGCAATCCAGATATTATATATACACAGATCAGCCAAACCATTAAAACCACTGAAAGGTGAACTGAATAACATTTAAAGCCAATATCATGTAAAGCAGACTTAAGACTAAAGGTTCACCACATGAAAAACTGCTTTCAAACATTTTAGAGAAAAGTTGCAGTGGTGTGACCTGTGACTCCGCATGTCAAGTCGGCAGTGGCTGGTTTTAGAACGTAAGACGTAGAACCTGTTTCAGCAGCCAATCAGCTCATTGCGATGTAGGCTGGTAGGCTCATCATATGAAGTATGGCATAAGTCTTCTAATCTAATCTAATTCACTGCTAAACTGTCAATTTCACTGCTAACCTTTTTTTTTTTCCTATTTACCTCATCTACTCACATTCACCATCACTCTGCTCACAACTTTAAGTCTCACTTTGACTCTGCTCATTAATATTTTAAGTTGTTACAAATTATATCAAGCTACAAAAAATGCCTTAAAAGCTTGCAGTTTGAACAGAAGGAAAGAGAGTGAACCCACTGACGCACTGAGTCACAACAATGTTATAATGTCTTGGTTGATTTGGGTCCTGTGGGTTGTGACTTGGGGATGACATGGATCGGACTAGGTGCAGTGCATCCCACAGATGTTTGATGGGATTGAGGTCTGAGGAGTTTGGGTGCCAGGTTGGCACCTTGAGCTCTTTGTCATGTTCCTCGGGCCATTCCTGAGAAGTTTTTGCAGTGTTGCAGGGCTCATCATCTTGCTGGGGGTCCACTGCCATCGGGAAACACTGTAGCAATGAGAGAATGAACTTGTCTGCAGCAGTCTTTAAAGAGCATCCACATGAATGCCAGAACACACAGTTTACCAGCAGAACATTGCAATGTAACAAGATGATCAATGTAATTCACTTCAACTGTTAGTGGTTTAAATGTTTCGGCTGATCGGTATATAATTCCTTTTTTGAAGACAAAGCTAGGTCTCTGGTCAACATCTGTTCCTGCCAAACTGATTTGGCTAAAGGTAAATCGAAGGTGCATATTTGTATTGAATAGTTACCATAGTACAAGAGTATGGTCTCTGTGTACTTTGGAATCCTTCTACAGTATGTACAGTGTTCAAAATAAAATGATGTTTCATCATAAGTGTACATTAGATCAAGAACAGCAGGTGTAACTTATTACTTTCAAATGATAGTAACTAGTATTATGTAATACAGTACATTGTGTAATGCATTACATTATTGCTCATAAGTGGATGTCATGGTCCCAGTTGCAAACTGAGTGTTCTTTATCCTGTTCTGATTATAATCGAACTGTGTGGTACTTGCATGTTAATTAATGCCATTTAGTTTCCACCTAAATCTGAAACTAATTATAAAACTATCACGTGTTTAGCTAAAGTGCTTAGTGACAATGCCAAAAAAAACCCATAGATAAAGGGAGTGTAAGGTCTACGTTTCAAGAAGTTCAACTTAACAATGCACACCTCCAGTAAAGACAGATGCAGTAAAGTGATCTCACATTGCTCACTTTCCTCACTATCTTCCGCTGTCTAAATCCACTGACAAGCAACGATTTATTCAGTTTAGACTTAGTCTAAATCTGTTGTCAAGCTCATTGTCTTCTTGTCATTTAAAAAACTTAATCCCCATCCGACTGCATTGTTTACAGTGATTCCTCTTATTTTTCCATGGAGCACATCCTTCAAGAATTCCATGCTTCACAGAGCTCCTCCTTTGAATATGTGGCAGATGAAAGTAAAAACAGGATTACAGTCTAATCCCTCTCGATTGTTTGTGTCTTTTGGCCACTGGGAGAACTCTGATGTGGTCCTGCCCTGCTGGAGAGGGAGACAGAGAGGGGTGGGTTGGGGTAGGGGGGTGGAGACGGAGACAGAGGAGAAAGAGACTTTCCTCAGTGCCGTCCAGTAATGAGAGCCAGTAATAAAGTGGATGTATTCATGGACAACTGAAGCCAGCAATTAAGGAAAGAGGTAGCTAGCTTCAGACGGCCACTTTGGATCTTTTAAATGTAAATACAGCCGCTTCTCTCAAAGTGCTCGGTGAGATATTCCAAATGAAATCCCCTCTCACTAATGAGGGAGCTGTGATATTTCTACACCAAGCCTCTCTACGGCGCTACCACGGTAGGCAGCCCAGGCTCTTGTTGAAATGTTTTAATCAGGCTGAAGGAACAGGGATTATGATATAACAGAGTTGGTGGAGACTAGTCTTCCTCTGTTTCCCATATCAACACAGTACTGTTTGATCTGCCCTGAAATCTACACTGCTGTGACTGTCTTAATTACCTAAGTGGATGTAGACAACATACCCTACATAGTAAATTGCAGGAGCTGACATGTCACTGAGTAATGTTCTGTGTTCCACTTAATAAAGAAAACAAAGAAAGACAAAGAAACAGCTCATATAGATCCTGTCAGGAGACAAATTATAGTAATTTTAAAAGCAAAGCTCTGCTATTTGGTAACATTTGGTGTTTGCAAGATCTCCTCTCATCGCCAGAAAATTGCTGTTGCCTTGATCAGCTGGTGCAGCCTGTCACAGACGCGCTGTATTGTGCCATTGTTTCATCCCATCTGCCTCGGCTTGATGTCTCCTTCCCCATCCTCAGCATCCTCACACACTCCTTTAGCAGCGGGTCAGGTCACTACACACTGGTTTGTGATGCGGGAGTCACAAAGCCGCCGTCATCTCGCTGCCCAGTAACAAACAACAGCTTGACTCGCAATATTGTCGTCGTGTTTGTTTGTTAAGAGGGAGAGAGACTCACTTGGCAGTGAACCAATTCAAATGAGCTGTTTAAGATATGCGAGTGCACTATGAATAGGAATGAAGGCGGTTATATGTTGCAGGGGATCCTCATGGCATAGACGTGGGCCACTTTCTCCTTTTCCAGACGCTGGCGGATTTCTCGGTGGCCTGGAGTGGATGTAGCAATTACCGTTTATTTGCATTGCCACAGAAATTCATTCAATTACCACCATTTAGGCAGTTACTTTTGACATGCACTGGCTAAGTGGACATTAGCATCTTTTCTTTATGAGCAGGACAATGATATATTTATGCCTGAAGACACTTGGAGATCTGCTGTTTTTGTAGAACACTTAAGAAACACATTTTAAAACGCTATCCAATGATTAGTGGTCACATATTCTGAAATAAACATTTACCAGAGCTTTTGACCACATCCAATGCCTGAATGGGACAGCATTTTTTGCTTACAAGTGGGATGAAGGCCATTACACATTCCGGATGTGATGAATAAATGGCACAAATATGCAAAAGTCTAGCTTGCAAATATTTTTCATCAAAGCTTTGCAACATGGACATATTATCACTTTAAAATTATACTTACCTGAGCTCTGAGAGGGCCGGGGGGGATCCTGACTGACGGGTAGTGAGAGGTTGCATTGACCAGGTTCATCTCAGCTGTGATTCCGAAAAAAAATGATGTCTCTTGTCCCACTCAATATTTGCTATCTGTGTGAAAGTACTCAAAACAAAAACAACGGTTGGAAATTAAAAAAATTGACTTGTGAATAAATGGCATGAAAAAGACACCTGATGAACTTAAGTCCAATATTGACTCTCTTCATAGCTTTGGTTTGGGATCCACCAACTCCTGAGAAAAATATCTGTCTCTTTAGCTGCTACATGCTCCACTGCATTCACTTGCTAGTTACTCACTTTTTCTGTCCGCTGTTTGGTGCTGGGCAGGTAGCGTACAGTGGGTTTACCAGAGCTTTTCACTGAAAACAGCTGCTCCTGGAAACAAGGTTGATGAGAGTGTTGAGAGTGAACCGAGTGGTAAAGACGTGGGCTGGAAAACCACAACAGTTTGTTAAAAATGCTCAGTAGAGTTGAAGAGAACTGCAGGGTTGATTGATTATTTATTCTCTGTGGGTTTGTCACATGTGACATGCTCAATACGCATTGTGATTTGATCCACTGTTAACATAAAAAGAAAAGATCAGTGCAGCTTTAAGTTTCACATTCAAGCCTCCGAGATGCCCAGTACTATCACGTCACAACACATGGGGCAAAATGGGTTAACAGCACCCTTTGTTGATGAACATCACCCTGTATTTCCAGGCAATACAACACACTTGTACTTAAGGCTGAATTGCTCATTTCATCCGTAGAGATTAAGCAGTCTGACTGTCCATGAAAATATTATCACTTTTGCAATGCAACTTGGCTGAAATTAGGTCCAATTCACACAGAGGCAGATCTTGAGCTTGCTTTGCTCTATTAATTCCAGCGTTTAATCCTCTGAAAAGTCTCATCTCCACCTGGCTGGGGGAAGTAAATTCCTTAATCCCTGTCTCTCTCAGACGCTGGGTTTTGGTTTACTTCAGTTCTGAAGTGATGCAAGCTGATGGCGTGTGAGTGCAACAGTGAGTTGCTGTCCCAGAGGACTGTGCTGATGCAGAGGCAGTGTTTGCGCTCTCTGCAGCCGCATAGGTGTCGAAGGCATATGCAGCCTGCTCCTGAGCCTCCAGAGAGTTACTTCCCGGTGGCTTCACTCTGATGCTGATGCCATAGATACCACAAACGCCAACACCTTCTGCGCTGCCAGCTCAGTCAACTCTGTCGCACTGCCTTGACATTGCTGACATTGCAGGTAGCATCCTAACTAAAGCTGCCCTCTCAAATTTGCCAAATCATTTAGACAAGTCTGGAGAGCTCTAAATCTAAAATTGTTGGCTTGTATTTGCTTATTAGATCCATGCATCTTTAATAGGCAAAGATTTCTATGAGAAAGATTTTTTTTTAAAGCAGCATTGTTAATCTCGCTCAGACCATTAACTTTAGATCCGTTGGCACAAGGACAGAGGAGACAGACCATGGATGTATTAAGAAATCAGACAGTGAGTGGTTATTTGCATTTACTACTACGACTAACTGAGAATGAGAATTGCTACCTTTCAAGAGCTTGCTAGAATGTGCTTCAAACCACCTGGAGCAATTGATTTTCAGTCCATCTTGAATGCTTCCTAGGTGGATTTAGACATTGTTTTGTAAAGGTAGGCTAGTTATCCAATAGTTCTCTTGAACAAAGAAAATGACTGATAATGTCCTCACCTGCATATATTTCCAACAGGTTATGATGCTTTCTAAATAGTCTTTTCCTTGTTATTGCTTCCTCCACAACATTGTTACAAAACCACCAATTATGAGCCATGTTTTCCTCCGTTTTGTCATTTGGTGCCACGGGTCAGCAGGTGACACAAATTGTTACCATGGAAACAGGGCTCTTGGGTAGCCTGGGGGTAGGGTGGCTAACTTGCATTAGACTAATCAAAGAGCAAAATAAAGACGGGCCTGATGCTATGGACTACTCTAAAATCTCTTTGTGAAATGTAGTTTTGTGAGACATCTTTCAGACTGTGCGCTCAGTGTATAAAGATGATTTCCTAAACTTTTAATCTCCAAACCCAAACTTGTATAACCCTGATTACATAATTATGGTTGAGTACCGTTCACACTGAACCGATACCAGTATTTGATATCCGGTCCCTGTGTCAGATGTGGCAAAAAATAGTGAGGACCGTAATGCAAGACGTCAGGAGGCAGGCAGGATTTAAAACAAAAAACAAGCTTTAATAACAAGCTGAAAAAACAAATCCCAGAAATATAAAGTAGCAAAACAAAAGCTATAACAATGTACACACCAAAAGCAAAGAACAAACCAGTAATGACGTGAGCAACAGGACTGAAAAGCCAGGAACAAAAACCAGGAACATACCACAGGGAGAAACGGGAATAGGCTCAGGGGAACACAACAGGCACACTGAAAAAGACAGCAGGGAACTCACAGACTATATACACAAGGGCTGATTGACAGACAAGACACAGGTGAACACAGAAATCACAAAAAAAACAGGAAATGAAAAGCAAAACAAGACACATGAGGACAGAACTACAAAATAAAACAGGAAATAAGGCAACCACAAACTCAAAACATGACACCCTGTACCCAGCAGTTCCCTTTTTCAGTACTTTATTCTCTCTGTAGAAAGGAAAATGTCATTTCAGTTGTTGAAAATGAGTCACCAAATCGACCGTCATTGCTCCAAAGGAGGAAGCTGTTTAAATACCTGGAAGCAGCTAGAGAAACTGTTTTTACTCTGTGCACTTCACTCAACCTGTATACCTGTACTCAAATGTAGAAGCACAGTAATGGACTTTTTCAAAAATATAGCTGTAATAATAGCTGTCAAAAGGAACATTAATAACAAACAGTAAAGGGTAGCAACACACCTTTGCAGCATCTAGTCTGGCTGATCCAAAGAAGAAGAAACACCACGTTGTCACTACATACTGTAATATTTCCCTATAAATAGCATGCCACTCACTCACTATTTCCGGTACCAAGGTTTCAGAAATACTGGATAACCTCATGTTGGTAACAAATTTTGGATGCAAGGGCTGATAAGATGACGTCAACCAAGACAGTGAAAAAAGACCAGTTATCTCCAACAACACCTTCTCCAATGAGCTGATTAATTACATAAAGTAGAAGATACTGATGCCATCATGTTGGAGGGTTCAGCTCTCTGTGAACTAGCACAGTGCTGGCTGCTGTACAGGACTTGGCTTTCAGGCTATCAAACACGGTCAACCTTCAGTTTGTAGATATACCTGATGTTTGACCAGTTAATTCCTCAGGTTAGATGTGATGTCCTGGTCACCTTTGTATTTTGCATTGCAAATATTGCAGAGAGTGTTGCCTTGTCGTGCTCTCTCTCTTTTTCTCTGTCTTTCTATAATGTTACTCTAAAAATGTGCTTTGGCATCGGTTGATTTAACATGAATCGTAGCTCTGTAGTACTGATGTAATGCAGTCATACTCTTAAAAGTGAGTTCAGTACCCAACCCTAGACACCATGGGAAGTTATTTTCTCAGACTTGACAAAGGCCACATAAGACATTATTCAACTGCTATAGAGGTTAAATAGCATTCTTCATAAGTAGTACACTGACCAGGGGCCACTCTGCAGCGCTTTTATTAAGAATGAGTTGAAATTAAATTCTGTCTATTGTTCTGATCAGCCTTAAATTAATGTGGCCTGTACACCTTTAGTGTCTCTGCTGACTGAAGGTACTGCCCTGTGTTGTTGACAGCCATGCTGTGGTTGACAGTGTTCCAGTCAGACATTGAGGTAGGTAGTGGGCTGAAGCCAGGTCAGTGTGCCGTGGCCCCATAGTGCAATCAGCTTATCCTAACTGTTGGCTACGCTAATGCCAGCAGACAGGAAGCAGTTGTTGGCTTCCGCCAGGTCAGCAGCGGTTTCAGCAGCTGACCTGGCGCTATCAGGCCGAGGGGGCCGAGTGAACATCACGCCTCCCTCTCCCGACCCCCATCTCTTCACTTCCAAAGGCCAATGTGGCTCCTCTGGGCTTTTGTTGCATGATGGGATATATTCAGCTGCTCCGTTTGGCTGGTTTGGAGGAATGCTGCGGGTGCGCCCCCTCCCATCGGTTGGTCAGTGGAGCATGGAGGAATATCAAAGCTCCATCGAGGAGGGGTGGGAAGGGGGCAGGAGGGGGCTGAGAGGGTCATGTCTCATTGGGCAGAGCAGGGGGGCACTGAGCCTGTCACATGGCTGATGGCTGATTTAACACTCCACTGGAGAGGTGAGGCCTCATAGGCCACTTCTCCCTGCCCACCACACACTTACACACTTCATTGACAGATATCCCTTACTGCTCACCATCTCTACAGTGTTTTAACTACTTTGAACATCAATGAGCTTTCTCTTCAGTCCAGCCATCTCTTCAGCCAAGCTTCAGCTGAAGCACCTGTATTGATTCCTGCTCCAGTCAATTCAGCTGCAGCCTTTCAGGGGCTCCTCTAACTGACTGTCTTTGTCCATGTTTCTCTAACATGTTCATTTTTTTTTCTCAGCCATTTTTATCATCTGCACCCATTTCCTGCACTCACTAGAGATGCCACTCTCACCCTCCCACCTCACCTCTGCTCTCACACTCTTCACATTTTGTCCATTTTAGTTGTGCGGTGATGGAAAATCCATGCCATTCACTTTGTTGTTGTTATGTGCAGTGTGTCCTGTGTTGTCAGACATCTCCGTATATAAAAGACACCTGGCTAGAATGTTCTGCCTGGCTTTCAAGATCCACTCACCCATCAATAAATAAACCACATCTTGCAAACATGTAGTTTCACATTGTTCAAAAAGAAAAGCAAAAGCAGACCCTTTTTATGAAATAATTCTGCCATATGGTGCAGAAAACAGAACCCTTGTTATCTATTTTAACCCACTAATGTGTATTGATCTGTACTCTTAGATGCCTGCTGGATATAGCAATATGTGTGCTGTAATCTAACAATAGAACCTGCTGTTAAGATATTAACAAGTCACACTGATGTCTGCTACCCTCAAACAAGCCATTTGAGTATTCATGCATTTCCTTACTGGCTCCATCTCTGTTCTGGATGTTTTAGACATAACCCTGTAAAACATACAGTATTTTTGGTGTTATGTTTAGTGTGTACATTTTGCAGAAAATCCAGTCAATACCAAGTCCCAGGGTATCTGATACCAATAGCAGATCCCTAACCAGTTCTCTTTTTCTACAATTTAAAATTCATTTACTTCTCTGTGTGGAACTCATTAAGATCATCCTTCTATCTGTGAGGTAATGGGAAGCCATTCGATCACCAGCATCTTTATAGCACCCATTTCACCACTGTCTAGGCAATGCATCATCCCCTAAATTAGCCTAAAATACTTCTTACTTTGCCATGTTTCCTCGATGGTAATAATCAAACTGCAGACATGCTAAAGAGTCCGTGAGACTGTAATGTTCATTGTAACAAAAACCAAAATTATCTGATATAGTATTGTGTGTGAGGTGAGAAAAGACATAACAGATAAGGTGATAGATGTAAGAAAATGTGCTTTTTATGACCCTGAAGTATTAAGTTTAAACATCAGTGTTTGCACTGTTAACACCTTACTTTAGTGTGTTAGCATGCATGATAGCACTGTAGGTGAAGAAGTCAGAGGATCAACAAAGATCATAAAAAACATGAATGCCTGCATTAGGACTTGGCAGTATATCAGTAGAATACTAGTATTATTGTGATGGTGATTTATACATCGTCTTATAGTTTGGATATGATTATATGGTGATATGGCATTGGTGTTGGTTTTTAAAGGCTGCATTACAGTAAAGTGATGCCTATAGTATTGCAACATTATCACAGTATGGCTGCCTTCAGATGGCTGTAGATATGTAATTAAACACAAGAGAAGAGAAGGCTGTCATACATCCTACAGGCAGATGTGGAGGACAAGGACAGATGCTGGTCAGCCCTTAATCTAAGCAAGTATAGACCATTATTATTTTTTATATTTTTTGCTGTTTCAACTCTGTAGAATATAGTATCTGTGTGAAACAAATGCTTAACATGTTCATGTGATTTTGGAAAGGTGTGTAACTGGGCCTAGCCCTCAAATAGTTTAACGCCCCAGCTGAGTTTTGGTAGCCTAATGTGTCTATTTTTAGTTGATAGTTTATATTAGTTGAAAAGTAATAATAGCCTCATACGATGAACACCAGCCAAGGGGAAGCTCAAGCCCATTTTGGTGTCTATCCGTATAGTGCCTGCCTCCAGTCAGTAGGATTCATCACCTGGGAACCATTAATAGCTGTGCAATATTTCATAGCAATCTTCTTAGTAGTTTTTCAGATATGTTAGTCTGGAGAAGAGTGGTGGACTGACTGACAGATTAACACAGCCGTCCCCTGAGCCATGCTGCCAGAGTGGCTCAGGGGAAAGCAGGTTCTGGCCACCATCCATAGTTGGTACCAAAGTCAGTGAAAAGCAGATGGCCAGTTCGGAACCTGCTTTTCACCAGTAAGTGCCAGGCTTGATAATTTAGGACTGGGTGTTAGCTATCAAGGAATCCGCTTTATAGGAGAATTGCTTAAATTATTTTATGCACATTAAGCTCGTAATTGGCAAAGGTATGACCCAAACAGCCTCCCATTTTTTGCAATATCTCTCTTTATAACAGCATGTACAAACTGATTTCATTCAGAAGAAGAGTGAAGTGGATACAAAGCACAGATGTGTCCTGCCTATACTCTCTTATAGTACAGCTCTACAACAGACCTATAATAAAGCTCTTTTCCTACAGCTGTAGTACTGTACATACCTCTTGATCCATCCTCTACCATGCTGCATATGTTTTGAGTTTGGCATCTGAGTCTGGGCTGTCTAAGAAAAAAACGAGACCATTCAGAGATAAGAGAACACTCCTCTTTCTCTCTGTCAACATGTAAGTCTTAAGTGAAGCCGAGTGCTAGCTGGGATTCCTGTCTGGTATCCTGTCTGACATGAAAGGCTGCTCGCTGGGACTGAGGAAGGAGCTCAGAGAGAAGTATTCCCGCCGGACCCTCCGGCAGATGGAACAAGAACACCTTGAAGGATGGGAGTGTCGCCGAGCCCGAGTGCTTGCTTTCTCCCCTGCAGATGAAACGTAACGCGAGGCTGTCTCAAATCTCCGGCAATCTGCGGATGTGAGCGACGCAGAGAGAGCACCTGGCTCTTCAAGGGAAGCAGCCGTTTGAGATGTGACAGAATGCCTTGTCAGATAGAATCACTGTAATGGAGAGATAATCCCACAGTCATCACTCAGAAAGGCATGTCTGCAGGGCATCTTGGAGGAATAACCAGATATGCTTTGCAACATTTAGTCAGTAAATGTCACCAAAGCCGTTTTATTTATCACAGGCTAAAATCAAAACTGAGTGATACTGGGAGGAATTTGGATAAGAAAAACACTGAGAGCGCTTTGAATTTTGGTTGAAGTAATGACAGATTCAGAAGCTCTCGATGTAGATCAATAACGTTGTTCTGCTGATACTCTTGGCTGCTGAACAGTCCCTGAGTAGAACAGGACTGGTCCTTGTAGGCCTGTCAGATGACAAAGACAAGCCTGACGGGAGAGTTTGCAGCCGCTGCTGTGTATGCAGAGATGTGCTTTTCGTCTCTTGTCACTCAAAGGCCCTTGGAGGAGTTTTGCTGCTCAGCCACCTTCCTTGACCTGTCACTCAGTCCTCTGACAGCTGGTAGGCTGCCCGCCTCCTCCCCTTACTTCCCCCTTTTCACTCCTTCACCCTCCCGGTCCCTCCCAGTCTTCCTTCTCCATCCCAGCATGTGGATCGTGGTCTCATTTTCATGTGTCAGGCGCCCCCGTCAGTGTGACAGCTCCCTGTCCGCCTGTCTCATTAGAAAACAGCCAGCTTGGTCTGGGAAGCAGCAGGAGAGGCGATTGCCGTTCAGCTCTCGCCAACCCGGGAACTGTGAGATCAGCTCTGCTAACACCAGTCAACCAGATCATCATCTGGCCTGATCTAACATTCACACATACACTGATCCCCACATCCAGCTGATACATGTTCACATACATGGATGTGCGTTGTTTTTCTCCCTTTTCCCAGGTTCAGTGCACTTCAATTTAGATTACTTCATAGGCATTACAATTTAAAAACCGAGTCAGTGAGTGGCAAAGATAAAAGTAAGGCTGCTTTTACTTTGCAAAAATTGCTCCAGACTCACTCATGTGTATGTGTACAAATACAACTGCATTTTGTAATATTTTTTATATTTGTCATCATCATATTTACGAATTTACTGACTGTTTTGTATGAAAAAGTTTACTACCTCCTTATAGCATGTGTGTTTTGGAATGTGTGATTCTAATTTGTCTCTACAGTGTTTGAGTCATAGTGTATCGTCAACAAACACTCCAGCAGGTCTGTATGATAGTATCCCAGTTATCGTCTCTCAGGGGACGACTCTTGATAGAGGGAAACAAAGGTGTTTACTTTTAAGACCTGCATATCAAATGGCCTTGAAGGACAAACTAATCTTAAAAAAAACAAACATCAGACAGCCATGATTCCCATTCCTTTATTGTTTGTCCTTGAGTGTTAATTGTGCAACGTAGAGAGACATCCATTAGGCAGGCATGCGTTTGATGTTTTTTGATGTGAGACCTAGATGTGAGACGGTGAATAGTTAAATTCTAATTGCGTGAGGAATTTGTATCGTTATAATTTAGGGAGGCTTTGTATTCCTCCCTTTTAATGAATGTAACATGGCCATCTAGGATAGGAAGGAGCAGAGATTTTGTGAGTTTATAATGAACTGTGAAAGGCTGTTGAATATGTATGAGGATGCAAGACCCTAGGCAAGATGTACACAAGCTCCCCTGATGGGTGTGAAGTTGATCATATCATTTCCTTCCAAAGAGCAAGCCTCATTTGGTACAGAGTTTAATTCGGGGCTCATTGTAACGTGGTGCGGCTTTGTAAGAAGTGGAGCACAAGGAAGAGATGTGGCATGATGGGAGGAATTCATGTGGTGGATTTTGCTGCCTGAAATGAGGAGTTGTTGGAAATTTTAATCCTAAGTCAACTTTTACCATCTCTACCATCTGCTATTAAAGTAGCTTACTTTTTTGATTCTACTGTCCATCATGCAGCAGATGTCAAAAATGTATTTTGAATAAAGTCACGTTACGTTTCTGCACAACTACAGATAAGTTCAAACTTGACGTTTCTTTATACTGCAACTTTGCATTTTTTTAGGTTCAATTTTCTTTTTTTTATCTTATCACAATGCTGTGCTTGTGTCCTGGTTAGGTTTGGGGGAAAAAAACACTTAGGGGTTCACGGTCTCTTTAAGAATATCCAGTGGTGTCAGACTGACTTGAACTGCAGTCACTGACTTGGTAGCTTTGTCGCGTGTAACTCCACCACCATCCCCTCCACTGACCAACATGAAAGTCAGGTCATCCTCAACATGTACTGTAATGTGAACATGATATGACATGTTTTGTAGACAGGTCCATATTGAACGTAGCCAATGATACACACACATTTGAACATATTATCCTGCGACTGGGCTGATTGTCATTCCAATAGCTGTCTCCACATAGCAATTATAAATAATGGTAATTGTTTTATTCAAAAGTGCTTAAAGGCTACAAACACCAGGTTAAAATGTTAAAAGCTGTTTATCAATGAAATACTACGCACAGTTCATTCACACACATACAAATCTAAAAACAAAAAATTCACATTAAGGCAGAAAATATGTTTTCTTGGCAAAAATTACACTGATAAAGTTGTGGTGTTTTGTTTTGCTGAAATAAAGCTTCATAAGTACGGAGCCCGGGAGGTGACAGGGATGTGGTTTTACTGAAACTGCTAAAATGGGCGTGCCTGTTGGTAAAATCCGTTGCCTATGACGGCTGCAGCTGATCACAGCTGGATCAGCTGTCAGTCGGCCTTAACAACTGTAGAGACGTCAGATGAATTTATGCCAACAACGCCATTATCTATATATATTTAAATTATAACACAGAACTAGAATCAAGAGATTTAAATAACCAATAAAGTTAAACTGATGTGCCTCTGTTAACCCACTTATATGGTTTCTTATAGTCTTATAATGTGATGTTTTCCTCATTAATGACATTATTTCACCGACCAGCAACCCATCAGATATTAATCACAATGTTTAGTTTTATGACCTGGACCACTCCAATCCACAGATTTCCCGTGGTGTCCATTGATATAGGCCTACTGTACCTGTGATCCATCACTACTGTGATAAAAGCAAAACCTGTGTCTGCAGTTTAAGCGTAATCAGTTCAGACATTTACATGATTAAAGTTATAGTGAATATAGTTCAGACCTACACTTGGAAATTAGACTGTGATGAACGTGATTCACGGATGGGTTAAAATAAAGATATTATTTCTTTTGCAGTTAGCACTCTGCATTATTTCAGCTGATGTCTGTGTCCTACATTATAACCAATCCTGTCCTTTTTATCTCTTTATATATCTTTAAACAGTTTTGCTGGATGATCACTTTATTTTTTTGAAAGGCTGATCTCTGGAGAAACTCTAACAGCTGGATCTGCATCTGCTTTGCTGTCCGGTTTTGTGGTTTGAGTTCGGTTGCTGTTTCATTCTCACAGTTTTATCTTTCAATGGACATGTCGGGATGTGATGCTCCTGCTGATATCCTGATTATTCATTTTCATACAAACAAAGCTTCTGTAAACACAGTAAATGTCTTAAAGTTTAGACTGTGTCTGTGATTTTCTGTCTGTTACATGTTTAACAAACAGCTGCACATGAAGAACAAGCTGCAGTCTGTATTTATACTGTGAACTGTGTATTTATTTTGTGTACTGTGTATTCATACTGTGAACTGTGTATTTATAGTGTATTGTGTATTTATACTGTGAACTGTGTATGTATATTGCATACTGTGTATGTATACTGTGTCCTGTGTAGTTATACTGCATACTGTGTATTTATACTGTGTCCTGTGTAGTTATACTGCGTACTGTGTATTTATACGGTGAACAGTTTATACTATGAACTGTGTATTTATACTGCCTATTGTGTATTTATACTGTGTACTCAGAGGCACAAGAACCATTGCAACTCGCACAATGCGTTTATATATTTATTCATTATCTGCCTCTGTATTCAGCGATATTCTGATTGTGAAATCTTCATCTATAACCCAGAATGTGACTGTGGTGTCTTCTGGACACTGGAAACTATCTTTAGACTAAATGTTTCAGGGAAAACTGAAATGATGTAACATGAAACCTGACGCTCAGGAATGATCAGCCTGACGTGTTTAAACTATGGAAAATGGATGTGTTTTAAATGTATAACGCACGCACCAGTTACTAATTTATTAGTTTAAAAAAAAAAACTCACATACAAATCTAAAAACAAAAATTCACATTAAGGTTTTCTTCTGAAATTACACTGACAAAGTTGTGGTGTTTTGGTTTGCTGAAATAAAGGAATTTTTTTAAATGAAATTACATCCCATGACAGCTTCACAATTAGTCACCTCCAAAGGTGAGTAATTGTAATGGGTGTCTGTGTGAGTGCATGTCTATGTTTGAGTTTGTTTTCAGGCAGTTCGCTTCTACCGTTTTCACAAGAATGACATGGCGAGGACACTTTTCAGACACCTGAGTTGTTAAGTATTGAGACATTTTAAGAATATCTCTGTAAATATAATACAAATCCATGAGTCTGTGCATGCCTGATTTGTGTGTACAAGTGTTCTAGCACACATAGCAGTACATCACTTGATCCCTGTCTCTCTTCATCTGCCTTAAGCCTGTGACCTGACATGGCGGTGGCTGCTGAGCGCTCTAAGTGATGACCCCTCAACCTGGAACATTTCAATTTCAACCTGTGACGGCTCCCCGGAGAATGATTTGAATGTTAAGTGTGCCCTCCTATCCCAGCGCCGTATGAAAATGTAATCACAGCGCTATCATCTCCCTAGCAGAAAGAAGGCTTGCTTGACTCTATGCGGCAGGCGTTGGCGCTGGCCTCATTTCCCCTGCCAGCAGGTGTCCTCTGTGGATATAATAGGCTTTACATGTGTAATTAACACATGGCACTGCTGCCTGTGCTGGCCATAGCCTTAGCCCTGCTCCTGTCACCATGACTTTCTTTCTCTTTCTTTTTCACAATTTATTTCTCCACCCTTTCCTCTTCCTCTTCATTATAAAACATAATGGCTTTTAGGCCAACTCTAGCTGTGGTGAAAGTGGGTGCAGAAGACAAAGACAACACCTTGATGAAGAAAGCCAAGCACTTGGGAATGCAAGGATAAATCGTTGGTGTAAAGGAAGGTTCCTCGGTGTGGAAGGACACGGATGGAGTTAACAGCTTGCTGTGTGGGCCGGCTAATGCCTTAAAACCCCCCTCTCATGAAACCTGTAATTACCAGGGCTCCGTTAATCAAGAATGAAACAGAGGAGAAGCAGTGGGCTAATTGGGGCCGACGTGCTCTGTAATTAGAGTAATAGTCACACATTGGGATTTTATGAATGAATGACTTTGCCAGGTTTTTTTTACAAGGCTTCATTACATTGGTCAGAGCTACCAGCACTATTTGCATGCATGTACATAAAGGATACAATATGTTACTGGTCATTTTTTGTCCAAACAGCAGATTTTCTCTCCAGGCCTCCTCACTAGGCCAGTGTTAATTATGTCTGTGGCCGTGGATAAGGGTGGGGGTGGGAGGGGAGTCCAATTATTTTTCTCTCCTTCTCTTTTTTGCCCCAAACCTTTTTTCATCCATGTGCTGCTAGTTGTTGGGGCAGGGAGGTGGATTTCTGTGCTTGTGGAGTGTGGAAGGAATTCATCATTTGCTTTACCATAAACACAAACTTTGACCTATTTCTGATATGACAACCCCACAATAAGCTAAACTGATGCACACATTTCTGGTGATTCCAGAGATAGAGCAAATTCTTTCTGTTTTGGAGACACAAATGGTCTCACATATTCCTTTAATTAAACTCTTGGTGTGGATGTAGGTAGGGTGCACAGACTGAGCTGAGGCAGTTGCCGATTTTGCATTTTTGAAGTCGCAAGAGGCTCGCTTTTTGACCAACCCTCAGAAAACTTGCAATAAAATATGAGTGAATGTAAGGCCACAGTGTGCTTCAAATACAAGTTTTAAGGTGTGTGGACCAAAAGGTTTATACCGGGTCCAAATAACCACACTTCGCAGAGGGAAAAGTCCACAGGGCTAGCCCCTATGTCCACAGCAACAACACTAGTGGAAAGGCTTGTTTTGTCACCCGATCATCAGCTGCCTGAGTAATCAATCACTGGACGATGAGAGCAATTTTCCACAAAATAATACAGTAAATGTTAAACATCTACTTCTATACGGTCTGAGTTTTCTAGTAGAGTCCTCCAGCAACACACATATATATGCCAGTATGTCAACAATTGTGTTTATGACAACAGCCAGTTGTCTACAGGAATTCATGTTTAAAAGCAAGTGTATCCATGGCCTAACAATTCTGGGGTTTATTGCATTTCTTTGTAGTCTTGACACAATGAATACGCAAATGGTCAGTTTGGGACATTTTTCCTTCACATGAAAAGTGATGAAAGCAGCTATGTGAGGATTAACAATGAGAGCTGGAGAGAAGTCAGTTGAGAAGACAACTGGCCTATTGCAAAACTGTTTGACGCATTTCCTTATTCTCTCATCAGATTGGGGATTTATGACGCGATGGCAATCTGATAAAAACTTTGCTTGAAGCATGCAGAGGCCTCGAACTGTAATTCTTAAGATTTTCATGAAATTCTATTTTGATACTCTTTATAGTATGATTTTTTTCTGCAAAACCCATTCAAAGAATTTACATTCTGTATCGTTACCTCTATAAAAAGTAACTTTCTTTTTTCCAGCCATGGAATCAAGGGATTGCCTTTAAAGGAATAGTTCACTCTAGAACAGAATTCAGTCATTATCGACTCACCCTCATGCTGATGAGAAGTCTGGTGTAGTTTCTTATTCCTCAATGTGCAGCTGGAGACCCGCGGGGGTACTCTCCTGTAGCAAAAATCCATACGGGCGTAAATGGTGTCTGAGACGAAAAGGTCCATAAAACTAGAGTTGTTCCGATTCCGATGCCAGTATCGGAAACGCCTCCGATACTGCCGAAAATGCCGGCATCGGTATCGGCGAGTACTGGAGTCCAGGCACCGATCCGATACCACGTAATTTATTAGCCTAGCTCCGCTAGCTCCGAGATTCTACCGGATACGTGTCCGCTGCGTTACGGCTCCGGTACAGTTTGGCTCCGTCGTCCTCGTCCGGCAACCCCCACCAGCTGTGTTTTGAGTCCGCCACAGCGCAGCTCCGCCGATCAGCTGGAGTTACGAAACGGAGGAATTCCCGCGATGATTACATAATCACACACGAGCGCAGTTGTATGTATGTGTTATAAACACAACAACACGAAGTGTTCCCGACTGAAGGATTAGAAGAAGAGCGCGTATTTGTCTCTTATTTGAGGTTTTTGTGCTTGTATCAACACGGAGTGTTTTATTTTGAAAATTAACCGGATGTCATGTTATTATTTTGTGTCTGACTTCCTGTCTGCTCTGTGCTGAATTCGGCTTTATACTATTCTTTTTAAAAATAAATGGCTTTCTTTGCTGTATTCATTCATGTTTTACAAAGGGTTTAACCTGAGCCAGGCCTCACCACAATGATAATCATATCACAGTCATGCAGGCGTAGTATGATATATATAATTTTCTATAACACACTGGTATCGGTATCGGTACTCGTATCGGCCGATACCCACAGCATAAGTATCGGAAACGGTATCGGGAGGGAAAAAATGGTATCGGAACATCTCTACATAAAGCTACACAAAAACTTTGTAATATTCCTCCATACTGCTTGTCCGCTGCAATCCAAGTGTCCTGAAGTGGTGACATCCAGAGTTTACTTGAAACAACGTCATTTAGTACATTTTTACAGCCTAAACAGTCACTATGCTATATCTGCCTGGAGGCACGCTCCCGCGTGCACGCGAGTCTCCCTCACAGCGTTTGCACTACGGAAGACACGCCAGACAAGATCAACGAGACTCACGATAGATAAACCGGTATTTACATCCAGCTATGTAGTTTTGTGTAGTTTTATGGACCTTTTCGTCTCGGACACCATTTACGCCTGCTATATGGATTGTTGCTGCCGGAGGGTACCCCCGCGGGTCTCCAGCTGCACTTTGAGTAATAAGAAACTACACCAGACTTCTCATCAGCATGAGGGTGAGTCGATAATGACTGAATTTCGTTCTAGAGTGAACTATTCCTTTAAGGTATTCACAGGAAACAAATTTTGTAAGCCAGTGCAATTTGATCTCATTGATAGCAGTGTCAAAAAAAAAAAAGAAAAAGAAAAGAAGAAAGACTGGCTGTTGTCAGTGTCGGGCAGTAGCTTGGTAGTGACGTTCCTGTCACTACCAAACAAATTTCTTTTCAGTAACATAACTCTTTTACCGACAAAGAAGTAAGGAAGCATCAACACAAGCTACCTTTTCCCAAGCATGTCTGAAACTGAGTGCAGTGGCGCTTTCTGCTGCAGTCTGAAAAACAACTGCTAATGACCAGTAAGTCCGTGCATGTATTTGTAGCTGACAGAACTTCCGTATGATGGTGACATCACGTCTAATGTCTAGGCTGCTCCCTACTCTTCCCTACTCTCTCTGCTGACATGCAAGCTTGAGTTTACTTGATGGAAAGATGTCAGAGTGAGGACAGAAAGGAGTTAATGTGAAGGAAGTCCTGGGGTCATACCGCAATATACATGGGTTTGAGTGAAACAACAGAGAAAAAAATATCTCTTGTGGTGCTTACTGTGCAACCACAACAAGAAGCTGCTCTCAGCTTCTAAGGAATTTATCACAAATTTCATAACATACATTCCATTGATTCAGGTGATATTCACAGGAGAAGAGCAACTATCTGCGAACTAAAGACACTGACAGAGTTACTACAGAGTAACACGGTGAGTGGTACCTGATGAGGCCTGTGTGTGGCTGACCAATCAGAGGGTAAACGGAGCAGTAATGCAGCAGCAATGTGTGATATGAGAAAACAATGTGTTGTTTTAGGATTAATGTTGTTAACCTATTCCAGTAAACACTTTAAATTAAAGCATGAACCTCAAAAAGAGCATAATATGGCCTCTTGCTCACCATGCTACATTTCTTCTATAAGAGGACAGGGATGTTTTGTGGACTGTACTGCTCTCTATCCCTTATTCCCAGGACAGTTTTGTTGACCATAGAGAAGGGAGAGCGTCAGCGCCTCTCTCCAGTTTTGATGCTTCCCTGTCAAGAGTGGAAAGGCCACAGCAGTGATTTATGGAAGCCATCTGAAGATGCAGGTCCACAACTTGTGGCTAATATCTTCTCCTCGATCTCGTCTCTCATTACCTCATTTGTCATGTAGTGACGCATTGCAACACCGCCCCCCATAAAACCACTTCAAAAGGATGCTGGATGGTTCTTCTGTGTCTTCTCCTGTGATGTACTCAGAGAGGAGCTACAATCCCAATGACACTGGCCCATTGATCTCTACAGGACTGGTTGACTGTAGACACAGGGCCATGTATTTTGGTTGTAAAAGTCGACACACTTAAGAGATACCAGAAGGTTTACTCAGCTACATAATACAGGAGGTGTGTGTGTTAACTTTAAAAGAGGATTTTTGTTTCAGCTTTTAAACATAGTAACATTGTAGCTACATTGCCTTAAAGTAGGCGAATCAATTTGATTTTCGATTTTAAGGTCACGATTCGATCCGATTCAATTCTCGATTCAATTCTCGATCTTTTTTTTTTTTTCTTTTAGCACAGATGGCAATGCCATTTTTAGACTAGTCTAATCTACGATCATTGGTTTTATGCCATGATGTGTCATTTAATTTTTTTATTCGTATTTCAAAAGATGGTCTACATGGTGTCATGAATGATATAATCTCCATTATTTGTTTGCAATGTACCACACTAAGGCCTTATTGTCAAATTTAAATAATTTATTAACAATATAAATGTAACAATAACTTGTTTCACCAGTAATTGGAAACTAACTGTACTAACTGAACAAAAGAAGAGAAGTCATACAAGGTACCTGCCATCTAGTGACTCTTTTTTGTAACTGCAGTGTGCACTGTTCAGCATATGTCATTCACTAAGTTAACAACAAAACATCCAATATTTACATATATAATATGTGGTGTGCTTTTCGCAGTTAAGTCTACTACTTTATGATGCCTGCGGAGATGTCCTGCCATATTTGTCATGTTTCCTTTGTGGGAGTGTCTCTCCATGGTCCATGTGTGTGACGTGTTGAGAACCCCCGCTGATCAGTTTGCAAAAAAGGCGAAGCTGCTATGTTGTTATGCTACAAGCATGCTGGACCTACTAGTGATTGTTTGTCCTCAACGACGGGTTAAATATAACAGTAAAGTCATTACTGTCATTACTGTCTTAAAGGATAACTACCGTTTTTTTACAACCTGGACCTTATTTCTAGCAAAATATATGATCATTTACTCACCCAGATAACTTTAGTGTCATTTGGCGTCGTTCGGACGAAATTAGATCCAGTGGAGCGCCGCGTATATCCATATAATGCAAGTGACGGGGCACCAAAGCGCAGCCTCTATGAGCATTATCTGCCGCAAAACTAGTTCATTTCACCAATATTTTGTTATGATACGCTAGTGCTATTCCCCTCTGAGTCCAGGCTCGTATATTGTCAACATTCGGGGTCTGTAGGTTGACCTACTACCTCTGACCTGGAAGATGTTGTCTCTGAGCTGCGCGCGCACCCGCGACAGCCCGGCTTGTTTACCTGTAGCTGCTACTGCTAGTTTGACCCCAGACTCTCTTCTTTTAAGGGTGTCACAAACATATAAAAAACATGCATATAAATGCTGATTTTTGTCTAGAGGTGGTATTACATACTTGCTTGTGCATGACCACTCACATTCGCATTTATATTTATGTTGAGAAAAAAACAGTTGACAGGGATGCATTTTCTACATTAAGATCCCAAAAAAACCCTTGTGGGAAATGATATTACAGCAGATTAAACACTATTATCCATATAATCAAGGATAATTAGACCTGGAACAAGGTCAGCAGCTACTGATCTGGTTCACACTGCAGAAGAGCAAAGACAAAAAAGTCTTAGAGATACAGGCTCAACCTGTACAGGTTGATTGCCACTTACTTTTGTCTCATATTCAACATGTTTTTAATGAAGCATTATATTTTAGTCAGATATCTATCCTGTCTGTCCACGGAATCAGCAGCTGTCAGTCTTTTCTCTCTGCAGACCATTTAATCATATTCACCAGGGCAGTGGTTCTCTTTATTTCTCACCAACCGCCCTTGTGAAAAAATATACTTAAATCTATTTAAAATATATTTACATTTTCAAAAGTGCAAATATACTAAATAAACTGTACTACCTGTTATATACAAAACATATATCAATATCATACACTGAACTGATCACACTTTAAAGGGGACATATTATGCAAAACTGACTTTTTCCTTGCTTTAGTATGTATAGTTGCATATCCGGAGTGCCTCCCCACCCCCTAAGCATGAGTTTTGACAACTAAGTCAATATTTTGTACCTGGCAGAGTCAGGAATTGAGTCTCTAAACGAGCCGTTTGGATTTCACCCGGATTGTGACGTAACAGTCCGGGTGATTTGCATACTCTTTGCGTATCTCCTCCCACATTACGCCAGCTACCTGAACGAGGATCCGCCATTTTTTTCCCCTCGCTAACTTGTACCGACAGCCTGACCGCTGCCATGTACAACCCGAAAGCCAAGCACGGCTGCTCTGTCGTCGGATGCACGGATCCTCATGTTTCGCTACATCGCCTCCCTCCCAAAGAGGATATCAGAGCGAAGAGGCTACTTTTTATTTATCAGGGTCCCAGCTTCAGTGAGCAGAAGCGTTATGGTCTGTGCCAGTCACTTCACCCCGGACTGTTTCAGCAACCAGGGTCAGTACAATGCTGGACTGGCAACGAGATTGTCCCTTAAAAGATGGATCCATACCCGCTGTCAGTGATGGAACTGTAAGTATTTAAAAAACAGTGTAGTTTGTGTTACTTTGGCCGTTTAGCACATGAGCTAACGCTAACCGTGGATGTAAATATGAGGCTGAGCCAACATTACATGTGAAGTTATCAACGTTGGGCTTACTGGCCGTAGGATTCACGATAATGTTAATGATACGAAACGTTTATTTGTCATATCAGCACTCTTTTAAAACATGACGGTGAATTGAGACAATGAATTAGGATATTGAAATTTTATCGCTTCTAACCGGCTGGTGAACCACTGCTCGGCCGTGAACATGGGGAGGAGACGGGGTGAAATGTCTCAGTTGTTCGCGGACGTTTAACGGCTGTTCCGCGGTGAACACGCAGAGGAAACGGTATGAACTGGTCTGTTATTCACAGCTAGTGAGCTACGTTCATTCATTAGCATGTTGTGCTAAAGGACAGTGTGTAAGCAAACTTCTAGAAGAGTGTCTTGTCTGAATGCACTGCTGACTGTGTGACAGCCCGAGGAGCTGCTGTAGTTGGGCAGATGTCATGGCTCTGGGAGACTGTCCTCTGACCGTTTTTCTGTGTGTTGGTATACATGTAATACGTGTGTAGCGTTAGCCGTAGCGTTAGCTGTAGGCTACAGCTAACGCTACAGCTAATGCTACAGCCTGTAGCGCTAGCTGCTGGCATGAGAGACCTGAGAGCACCAAAACGTTATCTGCAGTAAAGCAATCACTACTTTGTTTTGGAGCTGGAGACAGGGGCTACCTGCTACATGTCTGCTGTGCTACTATCAGTTATATGCAGGCACGGACACTGAAAAGCTGCGCCGCGCTGTGTATTGCTCGTTGTTGTTGTTGTTGTTGTTGTTGGTTTTTTTTTTCGTTTTTTTTTCTCTCAACTTTATTGAAAGTTGCTGTGTGTCGCTCGTTGCCATGGTCCCGCGATGCCGTCCTCACGTCTTCCGGTCGGCAGGAAGAAGTGGGCGGCGCACGCAGTAGCTCATTAACATAATGAAAAAAAAGTCAGAATCCGGCCGCTGAGAGCAGGGCTGTGAAACTGGTGTGTAAACAACCCTGCTGTGCTCAATCCTTCGGTTTTTTCGACCAAAGCATGTTACTATCAGTCCATTTAGGCATCAAGGACCCATGTCAACAAGCAGAAATGAGCATAATATGTCTCCTTTAAACACACTTTTAAATAATGGTGCTATAGTGTACTTTCTAGCAATATACAGCATTATGGGAAAATATACTTTAAGTTAAATCCATGTGTAATTTCTGAAGTGCACTTAGTTCAACATATTTTCAACATATTTGTTGTACATTTGAAAATGTATGCATAAGATGATCATTTCAAGAATACACTTAAACCATAAATTAAAAATACACATTTCAATATCCTGTTTTCATGTATTTCAAGTTACATTTGAGTTAGTTTACTTTCGACAAATGTGATTATTTTCATGTAACCCTAACCCAAATTAACACAACGTGTCCTCTTTTAGTATTGAAATAAACCAGAAGCATAACTGAGCATACTATTACATCAAATATATATTGATGGTATATTGCTTGTATATTTTCAAGAGGCACACAATAAATGTTTAATGTACTGTAACACAAATAAGGTGCACTTTAAATAAACTAATCAAGCATAATATATTAGTACATACACAGTAATATACTTAAAGCGTACATAGTGTATTTAAAGTCATTCCACTTTAGCACATAAAAGTACACTAAATACACTTCAAATTTTCGACAACTTTTCTACAATTTAATTATAACTAAAATATACTTGGCACAAAATATGTTGTTCCAAAATAGCAAACTTTAAATGTGCAATATTATGTCAAATTCATACTCAAAATAAATAGGGGGCAGCATATCAACAGAGTAATCGCTAACTGCTGCCAACTGTTGGTTAGCAGTGCTGCCAGCAGTCCAGACTGAGAGCTCAGAGCCCCCCGGGGGAGTGTCGGTTTATGCTGCTAGCAGGGAGCTTTGGACCAGGGCTGGCCAGGGCTAGATAGTTAGCATGCTAGTAGATATCTCTGCAACACAAAACTTAGATGTCATAGCGTCGATACTGTTATTTCTTCACATTCTGTTGGTTATTTTAGTTTAAGTGTTCATACATTTCATACATATTGACATATTGCACCTTTAAATTAACTAAACATCATCATATTTGATCTTAGCATACTGAGTATAGCCGGATTAATCATCAGTACATGATTAATCTGGCTATACTCAGTATACTAAGATTTAAACTGAGAGCTGTATGCATAAGTATGTCATGTACTGTAAAAGCCCAACTATGGACAAGAGGGCATCCGAACTGTCTTGGGAGGCGACACCTACGTTAAAAACCAATGCCTTAGGGTTACAATCGTATTTGCCAACTTCACACCTCACACTTGGGTCTAATGCCAATGCAGCAAGTATATGTCTTTATATGGCAAGGTAAGGGTGCTGAGGCTGAGGTGATGGATGTACATGTAGTGCTTCTGACTCTCATTCAGAAGACTGGAGAGACCTGCTGTTAATGTTCACCTCTTTATTAACTTGATTGACCTTTGTCTAACCATAACCAAATGTTTTAGTTGGCGGGCGGCTGTAGCTCAGGAGGTAGAGCGGGTCGTCTAATAATCGGAGGGTCACTGGTTTGAATCCCGGCTCCCCTCAGCTACATGTCAAAGTGTATTTGAGCAAGATACTGAACCCCAAATTGCTCCTGATGAGCAGTTGGCGCCTTGCATGGCAGCCTCCGCCATCAGTGTATGAATGTGTGTGTGTGAATGGGTGAATGTGGCAAGTATTGTAAAGCGCTTTGAGCTGTCAGTAGACTGGTAGCCTCACCATCATCATACCATTAAGAGCACAGCTATTTCCTAACCTGAACCAAAATGTTGTTACCATGTACAGATCGAGAGAAATAATTTTTTAAAAGTTAGCACTGACCATAATCTGGAGAATGGGTTGTATTACAAGGAGCTTTACGCAATAATTCCCAGCATGCAGTATTTTCCCCTCTGTCTGTCCTTACTGTAGGCAGTCTGGAGCATTCCCCTGAGCTGTGTTTTAATATGGAGCCTCTTCTCTCGATCAGGGACATCTTCAAAGCCGGTGTAATGACACGGCGTGCACACCTATGCTTCCTGTTCCTCCATGGCCAACAAAACAACAGGGATCTTTCTCTTCACATCCGCCTCCGGAGCCCTCATCACCCAGCACATCCAGTAATGGACAGGGCACCTCAATATGCCCCGGCCCCCCTTCCTATTCTTCCACAATCCCCTCTGTCTTGCCCTGTTTTCTGTTTCCTCTCCATGCTCTCAGCAGTCAACATCCTCCATCAGGCACACACTATTATGACTTTCATCTTTGCCTCGTCATTTACTAGAGTGGCTTGTGCTATTTACACATAGCTAGCTAGTGTTTTAGCTTTACTTCGAATGGACGAGCTGGAGTCTATGTATCTGAGTGCTGTTGTGTATTTGTGGTTATACAACAGCATGCTGTATGCACTCTGCTGTTGGTTTAGCGGTACACTTATCAGTGCCACCTGCTCTTGGAGTAGCCTCTTAATTATCAGATCAAAGGCAGTGAAAAGGTGCTAAGTGGTTAGGAGCTGCAGCAGCACGCTACTGGCCTTTGATCCGTTCAGTCCCAGTCTCCCCAACAGCAGCCTGCCTTAAATTAAATATGGACAGACATCTCTCTTTGAGTTCAGCCCTTTCCCCCTCATAAGCTGTTGCATTTTTTGTACATTGCACTCTGTTTGATGTGTGTGACTGCTTAGCCTGACAATGGACGGTAGTGTGCCTAAAAAGGAGTGGCTGACTAATTGAGGGCCAGAGCCTCCTGCTGAGTTACCTGGAAAGGTCTCAGTGCCTTCTGAACAAATCAAGCAGGTTGTTAAGAGTTGCCTATAATAAGACTGGCTGTGTATGTGTTTCCCCTGTGTGATTGATGTATTATTTGTGTGCTGACTTATCTGATGTCAGAGTAAACACCAGACTTCATGGGTGCTGGGCTGCAGTTGTGAACTGTGTCTCCTGTATGCAAGCACTGGATCTGGCCTGGTCTGGCCCCAGACTGTCCCGCCACCTCTGTCTTGCATTAGACCAGAGACTGTTAACGAGTGCGGCGGGCAGACTTAGCAGAAACAGTTGAGGTCTTGTGTCACCAGATGTTTTATAGGGCAGGCAGCGTGGAGGAGGCAGGCAGTAAGCAGCGAGGCAGAGGGGGGCCGGCGCTGACTGGGCCAGCAGTCAGGTGCTCTGGGTGCCCTTTTATGGGCCAGTCCACTAATGAAAGTGGGGTTCTGGGACCACTGTGGAACATCAGAGGCCACTCCACCCCACCAGACCCGCACCTCCATCTACACAGGAATGTCATAAAGCTTTAAATGACTGCCCCCGCTTTCATTATTCACTTCCGCCTCCCCTTTCACTTGGCTGTCCCGTCCGCTGATTGATTGGTTTCCATTTGTTGTCATGTTTTCAAGTGGCTGATGAAGTGTCGCCGTCGCTTCACTGGGGTGCCACAGGATGGGAGCAATAAGTTATTATTAGGCAGATGAAGCGTAAGATGCTCCCTGGAGGAACCGCAGTTAGAGTGATTTGATAAGAGAAGTGAATGTGATAGCTGTGATACAGCCCACCAGATAGAAGTCTGCAGAGGCACTAGTCACATATGGAACAGATAAAATGAGTGTTTCTGTGGTCAACTGTGATGTTGACACTTCAGAGACCTGCTGGTGTAAAGTTGCTACAAAAGGGATCTTGGTACTGCCGCTCTGCTTCTATCAACCCATCAATCCATTTGTCAATGGATGAATCCAAATGTTCATACATACCGTTTAAATATTGACTTGCCGAAGAACAATCATGGACTTTAGTCATACACACTTTGATGTGAGTGAAGTCATCATACAGTGATCCTCTAAAGTCTTGGAGGGCTCTGGGCCATGAGGGGATAAAATGCACTATGAGGTGGACTTTAACACCTCAGTCATTGTTTTGGATAAGACCAATGCCTGCATTTCCATTTTTCTGAACAATTATAAAAGGAATTTACTCTGATGCCTTGGAAGCAATCTCAAGTACAAAAGTTATATGATACTGTACATTATCAAACTATAAAGCAAGGAATATCTGTCTGTCTGTCTGTCTGCTGTTCTCAAATCTTGAGGACCATTTATTCGATCCACTTCACATTTATCAGGTTTGTTACTGAGGAACAGTTACAATGCAACACTTTCAATATTAACACATTTTGCAGAAACAGCAAACACTGCTCTGCTATACACTTTTACCAATTGCTGTTAATTTACAGCCAATTTCCAACAATAAAATACTGTTTTCATGTAAAGCGGTTTGGTACTGTAGCAATGCATTGTGGGCCTGCTCCACTTGAAGCAACTGGACAGAGGCCCTAATCAGTATGCTGATGTTAAATAACAGGACACTACAGTATTTTTTGGAATCTGGGTGTGGCATGGAGAATTTGGAGCTAGGTCAAAAGTTTGATTAAACGTTGGCATTTTAATTAAAATATTAGGCCACTGCTTTTTGTTTCTCAGTTAAGTCAATTTACATTAACATGATGATATGGACCGCTTTTTGTGTCTGCCCAAATAGAGAAACTTGAATGCATGAGTCGTGGGATTGTATTTTTTTGTTTAAAACAGAATATGCGTAAGACTACTACTCTTGGTGCAAAGGTACATATATGCTCATTTTGAGTTGCTCACAGACATCAATGTGCTTGGAACGTAGTCTTGAGGAATGTGGAAGAGCCATCACCTAATACTTCAGGTCAAAACCTACCAACAAAGATGTCAAGGATGTCCTCTCTGGTGAAGATCATGAAATGGCATTCGTATTGTTTAGCTGCTCATGGCCCACTTTGGGGAGGACCTAACTGGACTGGTCCTTCTTTCAGATGTAAGTATCTAATCCTGTGTTTTGAAGGGTACCTCCACCAGTTGTACATATTAAAGTGTGTATGTGAGAAAAGCAGTATAAAGCCTTTTATGGCTCCAGAAGAAGCTGCATGTTATCTGATAATTTGCCTCAATGATGTCATTCAAGTTGCAATGTGGGTAATATAGGCACCAGGTTTTGAAAAGTAAATCACTGGTCTGCACTGCACTCTTGCGACAGTGTAAAAACAGATGATTAAAACCAACACAATAAAACCAGAGACATCACATTTTGTATTCCTCGTGTTCTGTTATGTTTTATGGTATATTAAAGGAGGACCCAAGTGCAGACACACACAGGAGGCGGGATTGGGGGGAAACAAAAGGCGAGCTTTTAATAAACAAAGCTGAACTACAGACAATGGGAAATACAGAAAACTAAAATGAGTTAAGTAGACAAAAGAGAAACCAGAACCAAAACTAGAAACATACCAAACTGGAGACATGAGGAGACACTGGAGGAAACACTGGGGACGAAGCTGGGAGGCAACACGGGGAAAGACAGACCAAGACGGAGGATGACGGACGAAGACGGACACAGGCTAACACTGGCCTGGTCGGGCAAAGTAGGGAGGGTACGGAACCAGGAACGGGACATCAAAGGACAGGAAATGAAGTAACACAGAACATCACAGACCAAGACGGAGGTAAAACGAAAACGATCTGATGAAGACATGAGGGAGAACAAACACTAAATACAGATACACTAATGACGGGACGAGGAACAGGTGGAGTGAGGAGGGACACAGACAGGTGAGGGAATTAACGGAAAAACACACAGGAGGAACTGACAAGCACGACGCGACACACAAGGGTAAAATAAACTTCAAAATAAAACAGGAAACAGAAACAAACAGACACTGAACCATGACATGTTCTTCCTTTTCAAAATCTGCTGCCTACATTACCCACGATGCAACTTAGCCACTGAGCGACATTACTGAAGGCCATTTGTAAGATTACATACAGCTTCCTCTGGAGCCACAACAGGCTTTACACTACTGTTTTTACATATGCAGTAGTTCTCCCCAACAACTAAACTTGCTTTAATGTGTAAAATTGGTGGACTTACTTATTGGTGCCATATCTATTTAGAAGCCTACTTATTTTACCTCTAGGTTACTCTCACTTAGTGTTCTGTGATTATTGACCTTGTTAACTTTTCTTCTTAAAAACCTCATTATGGTATGCATAATTTGTATGTCTTTGGGGTCTGCCACCGCAGCTGACATTGAGACAACTCTCGCTCTACCTGAGCGAGGACAAGTCCTCGCCTGATACTGCTTTGTATGCATTTCATTGATAGACACATGATTTATCAGATTGGCCATTCATCTTTCGAGTTAATCTCTGAGGGCATCACACTAATGCTTTCAACGATACTTGCGCTGCTGTGTTCACAATCTACTATATATAGTATAGTATATACTCAACCTTCAGTATCAAGCAGCCTGTACTCTGGAGTTCATTCAGAGGTAAAATTCCTTTCAATTCCTTGTTATTATTTAAAATATATTTTTTATTTTTTAACTTCCAGTCTTTCTTGAAAAAAAATGTTTGAATTACTCTCCATTACTATGCAGTTTTTCATATAATGCTACCTTCAAGTAGAGTAACGTGAACTGGCTCCAGTGTGTAGTAATACACACAACTTTCGACAAGTTGAATGGTTTCAAGACAATACAGATAAAAAAAATCAAGCAACAGTATTACATGACATACCTCAGACCATTACTGTTTAATAAATGATATAGTATAATGTTAGAAAACCCAAACTATCCCTGCAACTCTACAAAGTGCTCCTAATAATTTCAATTCAGTAGATGATCTTAGACGATTTTGATTTCAGGCGCTTCATCAGCATAATTCCAGAGAGAGGGACAAAGGTCTTCTACAGTCAACACACGCATCTCCATGCTACTGAAGACTGACTTGACTGGGACTTCATATAGGTTAGTTAGCTCTCTTTCATATCTCTCTCGGTTCATGTGTTGTTTTGACAGACTGACATTGCCACAGAATTGCCAGAATTCATTATATTAGCTTTATAAGCACTAATACTGTAATGATTGTATATTGTAGATTCCTGACTCCAGAGTTATTTATTATTTGTTTGTTGTTGTTTGACAGTGGCAACACTGGAATAATGCTGCAGAGAGGAAGAGCGACTAGAAGTGTGATGATCATTTCTCCCTGACCCACAAGATTTGAATCTGGAGTGTCCTCACACAGACTCTTCCTGAAGTTAAACATGCTACCCACTGGAACTTAGAGGTAAAACACCAGCCCACGTCACTGGACTCTTTTAAGAGGTGAAACTCAAGTCTACCTCACATGTCCTTTATAAAAAGATAAAACACAAGGCTACATCACAGGACTTTTAGGGGTAAATTGTGATCCGTGCTCGCAGTTACAAAAGGGCCTACTTCACAGTTTATTTCACAAATGTTGCTATTAATGCATGACTTGTCATGTCAGGGCTTCAGGACACTTGGATTACTTCAGGCAAGCAGTATGGAGGCATGTTATGGGTTTATTATATATTTTCTTTATGTTTGAATCCTGCTCTCCATCCACTTCAATTGTTTTGGAGATAACTGCCTACCTTTTTCCTGTGAAACTCCAGCAATGTTTTGCTATATATATATATATATATATATATATATATATATATATATATATATATATATATATATATATATATATATATATATATGTAACATAATGTTAAAGATGCACAAGTTTTTTTCTTTTTATAAATATTGAATTCCAAGTAAAGTTGTAGTGCACTAGTGTCATTTAAGACAATAAAGTTCATTGTTAAACTGTATGATATCTGCCTCTATTGAATATGTATTTGTGTTTGATGGCTGTATTTGAAGAATTATAGCAAATTAATTTGTATTTGTATTAACAGTCATAGTGATGCATATTTTAAGCAGATGTATGTAGCACACATAATAATAAAGTTATAATGTTAATTGCATTGAAGCTAAATTAAGTTATTGCATTAAAAGTTGTGCCTGTCTACAGTAAACTGAGAATTTTACCAGTACCATCCTAACCAGAATGTTAATAATCATAGAAATATGCTGCATTTACATTTTACTGTAATATACTGTGAAAATGTTTAACAGTATTGGAACTGTAAAATTACAGTCTATTGCTGGTGTCTGTGCTGCCAGGAATTTACTGTATATTGTAGAAATACGGAAAAATCTCTATTTCAGTAATAGTCCGTATAATCATTTCAAAGTATAAATACTGTAAAATTTTAGTATGTTGCTGGCATCTTTGCTTCCAGTATTTTACCGTAAATCAAGAAACATGCTGTATCTCTGTTTTACGGTAAGAGGCTGTAAAGTAATTTCACGGTGTGAATACCGTAGAATCATGGTATATTGCTGGTGTCTGTGCTGCCAGCTCTTTACTGTTAATTTACAGAAACATGATTTACAGTGTAACACCTTGAGTGACAAAAAAATAAATAAAACCAGTCAACCCTTGTTGCCGGTTTTCAGCCAACGAAGCATTTTTAATCTGCAACTGAACCCGTAAGTGAGAGAAATCACTCTGATTGTGCAGTGCATGAGAAGAGAAACAGAAACATCGTTCTTTGATGTCAGTTTGTGGTAAGTCCATCACTGATAAAATCAAAAATCAAGTTTCAAGTCTTTTTTCAATCAAGCCAAGTCCAAAGGCCACTAGTCACATGTCATTGGGCCGCTGATAGACTGCCACACTTTTAGAGAACAGACACCATGGACGCCCTCAGAAAATCCACAAGTGTGTGTGATGTAAAGTCCACAATCCTGTCAGTGTGAGGATGTCAAAACAATTGGATTCAGTCAGCTCTCCCAATCTTCAGGTTGAACCCCACTGCCCACTTCCTGCTGACCCACCACTCCCAGCTTGCTCTCTGGCCCCCGAAACCCTCCTCTACTTCTTGCTGAGGAGCTTTGAACTCCAGCATGTCTCACATGCTCATTCCCACACATTTCAGCCTCATGCATCACAGCAGCTTAACTCCCATGTAAATCAGCAGGTCGAGAAATACATCCTCTGCCAGGTGCATACACTTAGCCAGTGCTGCTTGACTGGTGTTGAGGAAAAGAGGGCATGTGGTGAAAGAGAGAGAGAGACTGTAGTTGCGTGCATATGTGTATTTGCTCCCCTTCCTCAACCCCCCCACCCCCACCCCCACCCCCCCGGCAGGCATTCGCAGGATCTGACTGGATTACACTCTGAACCCTGCTTGCACGTTTTAGCCACAGTACAACATGCATGCGTGAAAGAAGACAGAGAAAACAACAATAAGGGAAATGGGGAGGAGGAGGGGCAGGAAGAGGAGGCAGCTGTTGGGCTAAAGCAGGACTGTGCGTTGGTTAGCGGTGTGGAATAATGTCCCTGTTTACTCTCTGGACTGTTGCCATGTTAAACAGCAGCGGGCCAGGCGACGCTGAGTGCTGCGAGGGAGAGGACTTAACGTTAGGCTAGTGGATGGGTCGGGTGGGGGTAGCAGCTGATCTGTGGAATGTCTGTAACAGTTGTGGCAGGGGTCTTTGATTTGAAAGAGATGCGGATCAGAGGGAGGAGAAATGGGGCAAGGATTGGGTTGTAGGGAGGCAGGAATAAGGATGAGAAGGAACATGTAAAAAAAGGACATAGAGTTTTGCAAGTTTATTGTGAGAAAGACAGGTCTGTGTTCACAACACATGCCAAAATTTAAGATTTTATGTAAGTTGATTATTTTTTCTCAGTGTCTCCCCTCGTTTGCCTAAATAAAGACTGGTATCTGATGTATTTCTATATTCTACTATTTCTAAAACATGAACTCAAAAATGTTTGATGTGGAAGATTTTTGGGCCCTGTACAGATTGTTGTTCCACATTTTATATGCCCGCATCCATGGACACACAAACTATAACCAGATTAAGAGAGAGAGGCAGCACTCTCTCTCTCTCTCTCTCTCTCTCTCTCTGACATTGAGTGAGGGGCATCTCACCAACCCCCGACCAAACCATCTAAACTAGGCAGTGCTGATAAACTATAAATCAAGATTCTGTTACTACACTGCCTATGTCTGCCTAGTATGTTTAAAAGAGGTCATATTCTGCTTTTTGGCTTTCCTGTATTGTGTTATGAAGCATTTTTGTGCATGTAAAAGGTCAAAGTGAAAAAGCCCAAAGTCCAGGCCAAAGGGAGTTACTCTCTCCCACAGAATATACTGCTCCTGCACTGCCTGAAACACCTGGTTTGGAGTCGAGCCTTTACTTCTGTAACCTATGTGCTTCACTATATAACAGGCATTATATAAATATATATATTTATATAGATATATTATAAAATATATATGGCTGTACCGCAGCCATGGTTACCTGCTGTAGCTCTGTTATTTGGATCACACTACCTTACTCGGCATGACCCTCCCTACTCTGCCTCTGATTGGCTACATCCTGTCCGTTAAGTAATGCACATGTGCAACTCTCATCAGAGATTGAACAGAGGCGAGATGTCTCACTCCGTAGCTAAAACTGAGCGTTCAAGACACAGTGTGAAAAGGGATGCTGCAGCAATGCACCATATGAGAAAGTAATGTGTTTTTTGAAACTTAAAGTCTGTAAACCTATTCTACTAGGACTCCCAAAGAAAAGTATTAACCTGAAAATTAGCATTATATGTTCTCTTTAAGTAACATATTTAAGCATACTGTGCAATAGCTAAAGTTTGTGAACTGGAAGCTGTCACCAAATTGTTCTTGTACTTTGAAAACAGAGGCTGAAAAAAACTCTGATCACACTGCAAAGCAGGGCAGTGCTCATCAAATATGAACCACAATCCTATTCATTGTCTCTTTCGCTCCTAAACAAATTTTGTTTTTTTAAAAACAAATTTGCTGTGCTCAGTTCGAACACTTGTGTGACCTCGTGTCACTGAAACTTCACAATAAAGGGAGTCTTACTCCTTTGAGAGAAATGATCTAAAATTATGCAGTAGCACTGACCAACACAGGTGGGTAACCTACCAAAAACCTCATTAATATTGTGTCAAATGTTTCCTTGAATATGCTGAATGAGATTATTCTGCTGTTTTTTTTTCATTAAATGCAAAGAAATGAATTACAAGCAGGGTTCTAGAGACCTGGAGTTGATCATTTGTATGGTCCTCATGTCCCACCACATTCAGGTTCTCTCTATTTTTGTATATCTTCTATCATCCTCTCCCTATCATCCTCATCCATCCCCTCTCTTCTGTATAACCTAGCTCTGGCAACTTATCTCCCCCTCCCTCCTCCCATCTCTTGCCCCTGCACTGGCCTGTGTAAGTGCGCTCAAGGGGTGGGGTGGGGGCAGAGGAGGTGGGTCGGCAGTGCTGGGTCGGTCATGCGAGAGCAGCCAGAGTGCTTGTGGTCATTATCAGAGCAAAGTCTCAATGCTGCCGCACCAATTAGTTTTGACCCAGAAGGAATAGTCTGCAGACTGGGGACAGGCATCGCTCCATCCCCAGCAGATTTAGATGGACACGCACACACATACACACAGACACACACGAGTGAAACCTCATATACATACACAGACTTGGGCAAGCTTGCACATGGAACATCACCTCCATTTTTACTGCAGGAGTGTACATCTCTGGAAATCTATTGCTCCATATTCTGTTTTCCCTTTCTGTTTCCCTCTCCTTCTCTGAAGTTTTCGGTTCAGGTGCCTCCTGACAGACAGGACATATCTTGAATGACAACCTTTATATCAATCTGGGAGTGCATGTTGAAGGGAGGACTTGAAATCACATTTATTTTGATCAGAATCATCAACCTAGAAGCATGAAAAGTTACCAAAATATGTAATGTGGGCAAAAGTCGATGTGACTTTTTTATATAAACCGTGCTTATGTATGTTATTGGCCTGTATGAAGTGAACACCATAGAATGCAAAATATATGGTGCAGAAAAACCCGTTGCAGCAAAGGAGAAACTTCAGGAATTTGGACAATTTTGACTCATCATAGAAAGTATAGACAATTTCAATGAAAACATTTTTTAAAAACTTTATTTGTTCCCGGGGGGCAATTAAAATTTGTCATATGAGCAGACCTTTGAGCATACAGGTTTCCTGATTGGTTACCCCCCATAAGTCTCAGACTCAAGACTCAAGTCCAGTGAAAAAAATATGAATTCATAACATTGTTCACAATAAAAACTGTTAAGACATATTGTGAAACGTTCAATGACTACAACAGAAACTGTCACAGTCTGCACCTCCAGTACTTTTCCACTCACCTCACCTCTGCTCCTACCTGCCAGCCAGCCACACCCACCTCGTTGCCTGACTCACCTCTGCGAGAAATTAAATAGTTTTCCATTCAGTAAGAAATATACTGTAAACACCATATCAGGATGTGAGAGCAAAAAGGGGAGAAACCCCTCACTGTCCTGGGAAAGAGACGATCCACCAAACATCAAGGGGTCATTGTTCTGGGAAGAAATGTTGCAACCCCCCACTCTGTTTTGTATTTAAGTCAGAAACATTTGGAAGACGGCAGAGAACACTTCAGGTCTTCTCTCCATGCTGCATGTATTAAAGAGATCTGATTCATCACACTGAGTCTACAATTCTTCTGAGATTTAGCAACTCTCAACCTCACAAAGGAGAATTTCCCTTACACCTCACCTGGACTCTCAAGCTGCAGCTCATCTGCAATCAGCCAGTATAAAGGCTCCTTTGGCTCACTCACTCATAGCCAGATTGTTCTTTGCATTCATGACAGACTTTCAAGCGTTTTTCCTGGCTTTGACCCTGCTTCTGTCCTGACCTCCCCGCCCCGTCTCTGCCCTGTTAAAGATCTACGCCTTCTGTTCCCGACCACGAGTTTCGTCTGTGTCCTGCCAGTTTCCTGGTTACCTGTTTCTGCCTCGGCTGAGCTACATGAGGCTCCAGCTATAACTCCGTTGGGTTTCATCTCCCCTAAGACTCTGAGTGTTACTCCCTCCCCGGTCACCGGGTCTGCTCCGGATTTTCTATTCACTTGGCTGGATTTCCTGCTAGCTGCTTATTTCCTGCGTTTCCTACCTGCCTGCTGGTCTCGGAATTAAGACTCACTACTAACTCTTCCCAGTGTGTCCTGCAATTGGGTCCAAACCCGACCCGTTACAGTACAATCTGGCCAGTCATGGACCCAGCAGACACCTTGTCGCCTGCTAATTGCTTCGAGAGGATCGAAAGCGCTCTTCAGCTGCATGAAGCAGCAGCTTACCACCAAGCACAGACGCTGGACACAGTAGCTGGCCAGATACAGCGGCTAACAATGGCGCTAACCCAGCTAACTACTCCAGCACCTGCGGCACTGCCGGCTCCAGCACCCTCTCTGCCCAGGTACGCCCCGTATGGGGACCCCTGAACGCTATGCTGGTGATCCTGAAACCTGTAGTCCGTTTCTGACTTATTATACCCTGCTGTTTCACCTGCAACCCCACACCTTCGCCTCAGCAGATGCTAAGGTAGCAATTACCATAAATCACCTGATGGGGAGGGCTCACCTCTGGGGAACCGCCGAGTGGGAGAGACAGACTCCCGCCTGCGCCTCCTTCCAGACATTCACCCACGGAGCTCCACAAGGTTTTTGGTCTGGGAGATTCCGGGTCAGAGACAGCACAAGGTCTGATGAGCCTATGCCAGGGAGATCAGTCGGTGGCTGATTTCTCCAAAGACTTTTGCACGAAGGCCCGTCGGAATGACTGGAACTCCTCGGCCCTCCGCGACGCCTTTCTTCACGGCCTGGCAGATTACATCGAGGATTAGCTGGTCTCCCTTGATCTACCAGCAACGCTGGATGAGCTGATCGGACTGGCTATCCAAGTGGATCTTCGTATCCAGGCTTGGAGACAGGAAAAGAGGCAGGACTCGGTGGATCGTCAACCTCCAAGCCGTCCTCAGAGATTCACCCCTGCCAGCAGCTCCCCTACCTCCGCAGGGCTCCCATCAAGGGCTCCCGAACCTATGCAACTAGGCCGCACCAGCCTCACTCTGCAGGAGTGGGAGCATCACCGACAATCTAATCTCTGCCTGTACTTTGGCCACTCTCTATCCACCTTCATAACCTCTCCACTCTGGGGCTGATGCCAGCATCATGGACGAGGGACTCGTCCGACAGTTGGGGGTGGGTCAGGTTCCTCTCTCCAGCCCGATTGCAGTCAACGCCTTGGACAGCAATCTTCTGGGGACCGTCACTCATCAGACTGCTCCGGTCCACATGCTTCTGTCCGGCAATTATCAAGAGACTATCCAGTTCCACATCCTGCATTCTCCACATATTCCTGTGATCCTGGGGTACCCTTGGCTGCAGCATCATAATCCCCACCTGGACTGGACCATGGGCGCCATCCTTGGGTGGAGTTCCTCCTCCGGCAGGCTCTCACTCCCCTGCACTTGTCCGGGCCCAAATTGACTCCAGATGTGGCAGGGGTTCCTCCCGTGTACCATGATTTCCAGGTCTTCAGTAGGGCTAGAGCTATGGCCTTAACTCCTCATCGCCCTTATGACTGTGCCATCAACCTGCAGCCCAGTACATCTCCTCCCAAGGGATGCCTGTACTCTCTTTCTGCTCCGTAACGGGGGCCATGGAGATTTATATTAATGACTCTTTGGCTGCCGGCATCTTCCGCCCTTCTTCTTCTCCTGCGGGGGCAGGGTTTTTCTTCGTGGAGAAGAAGGATAAATCTCTGAGACCCTGCATTGACTAGCGGGGGCTCATCAACATCACTGTTAAGAATCGCTACCCCTTTCCTCTCATCTCCTCCGCTTTCGAGCTGTTGCAGGGATCCACTGTCTTCACTAAGCTCAACCTCCGCAACGCCTAACACCTGGTCCGGATCCGGGAGGGGGATGAGTGGAAATCCGCCTTCAACACCCCCTCAAGACATTATGAGTGTTTGGTGATGCTTTTCAGTCTCACTAATGCACCAGCAGTGTTCCAAACCTTAGTCAACAACTTTTAAGAGACATGCTGAATCATCATGTATTTGTTTACCTGGACGAGACATCCTAATCTTCTCAAAATCCCTTGACAAGCATGTTGACCACGTCCAAGCCATCCTCCAACGCCTCCTGAATAACTCCCTCTTCGTCAAGGCCGAGAAGTGTGAGTTTCACATCCCATCTGTCTCCTCCTTGGGGTAAATTATGGCTCAGGGCAGCGTACAGATGGACCCAGCAAAAGTATCAGCAGTCAGCTATTGGCCCATCCCAGACTCCCGCAAGCAGCTACAAAGGTTCCTGAGGTTTGCCAACTTCTATCGCTACTTCATCTGCAACTACAGCTCCATCGCTGCTCCCCTCACTGCTCTCACCTCCTCCAAAGTTCCCTTCCTCTGGACTCAGGCCGAGGAGGCCTTTCTGACCCTCAAGTCCTGGTTCACCTCCACTCCCATCCTCCAAGTTCCTGATCCTGATCATCAGTTCGTGGTGGAGGTAGATGCCTCTGACATGGGAGTGGGGGCAGTCCTATCTCAATGGGTGACCACCGACCAGAAGCTCCACCCCTGCGCCTTTTTCTCGCAACGCCTGTCACCCGCAGAAAGGAACTATGACATTGGCAACAAGGAACTGTTGGCCATCGAGTTGGTCTTGGAAGAATGGCGTCATTGGCTCGAGGGGACCAAAGAACCTTTTCTGATTTGGACTAATCACAAGAACCTGGAAAACATCCACACTGCCAAAAGACTGAACTCTCGCCAGATCCCGGTGGTCTCTGTTCTTTACCCGCTTCAACTTCTCCCACTCCTAGCATCCTGGTTCCCGCAATATCAAGCCCGACGCCTTATCTCGCCAATTCCAAGGGGAGGAGAGGACCACCACTGGGTCAGACTCCTGATTCCCTGCGGAGGTCAAAGAGCATGGGAGGTCAAAGAGCGGGTGAGATCAACCAGGACCCAGTGCTTGCCCCCCAAACCGTTTACTCGTAACCCCAGCCCTGAGATCCAACATCATCCAGTGGGCCCACGCCTCCAAATTCACCTGTCACCCAGGGATCCAAAGGACTTGTGACGTCCTTCTCCAGCGGTTTTGGTGGTCAACCCTGGAGGAAGACACCAGGGAGTTTGTGAAGGCCTGCAACCGGTCTGCAACCAGCGCAAGCCGTCCCACCAGGCTCCTGCTGGTTTCCTACAGACACTCTCTGTACCACATCGTCCTTGGTCCCACATCTCCCTGGACTTCGTTATTGGAGGCCTAATAAGCCTTTCTCAAGCTCAACCTTAGTAAAACTGAACTCCTATTCATCCCGGGGAAAGACTGCCCTCACATTGACCTGTCAGTCACTGTCGAGGACGTTACGGTACCGCCTTCATCGACTGCGAGGAACCTGGGCGTAATCCTCGACGACGGACTATCCTGCACCCCCAATATCACCACGGTGGCCCGATCCTGCAGATTTGCCCTCTACAACATCCGCAGTATCCGCTCTTTCCTCACAACCGGATGCAACCGGATGCAACGCAACTCCTGGTCCAATCGCTGGTCATCTCCCACCTGGACCACTGCAACTCGCTCTTGGCTGGACTCCCAGCCTCTGCGACTAAACCGTTGCAACGTATCCAGAACGCTGCAGCGTCAACGGAACTATACCGATCTACCTCCAAACACTGGCCAGACCACACGCCCCAGTGCGAGCACTTCGCTCTACTACATCAGCTGGCCGGCTGGTACCGCCATCGCTAAGAGCAAACAAAAGCCGCTCAGCGAAGTCGCGACTCTTCTCTGCTCTGGCGCCCCAGTGGTGGAACGAACTCCCGACCAATGTCAGGACAGCAGAATCACTCACTAACTTGTTCGGACTTCACCTCGACCCCACATAGCATGACTCCCTCCCCACCCCCCCACAAAAAAAAGAAAACATACATGCACTTGTATGTTCTTACCCTTGGCACTTACATCATAGCTCTTTTGTACTTAAGGTATCCTTGATAAATAGCAGCTACTTTGCTCAGATGAGGGCTTGAAAATTGTTTCTATTTTTTCTTCTCTACTTTATCGACGGTGATATGTTGTGGTTTCTTTCTTGTGACAAATGTACTTATTGTAAGTCGCTTTGGACAAAAGCGTCTGCTAAATGCCCTAAATGTAAATGTAATGATAAATAAATAGACTGCCACTTCCTTGATAAAATCCAATTAAATGCCCGATGGCGCGAGGATTTCGTGCGCAGCTCGACGTGACACGTCATCTATATCAACCTGCAGCAGAGTGAGGGAGAAGTTTAAAATGTCAGCAGTGTGGAAGTTTTTTAAGGTGTTGGCAAGGGATAGCAAAGTTTGTATTTGCAATGATTGTTCAGCGTCGGTGATGCGAGGAGGAGCCAAGACGTATTCTTTGAACACCACAAACACAAAATTGTCCATTTGAAGCACTGTATCCGGAATGTCACATTATATTGGTTATCGGCCAAATGAGTTGTAAAATATCGGCATATCGGATATCGGCAAAAAATCCAATATCATGCATCCCTAGTACCAACCTCCTCTCTTCCCGGCCCTGGAAAAGGAGTTTTTCTGCCCGTCTGTCCAGACCTTCATCTGTGGCTGTCGCCGCACTTCATCCCAAGCACTGGTGTCTCTCCTCCGTGCGGCTCAATGCTATGCAACCTCTGCCAACCGCCATCGTTCCCAGGCACCCACTTACCAGGTTGGACAGAGGGTGTGGCTTTCCACCCGTGACCTTCCTGTACGGGTGGAATCCAAGAAGCTGGCCCCGAGGTTCATACGTCCATTTTATCAAAAGGATCATCAATCCGGTGTCATCCTATGTTCCACATGTCTTAGGTCTAGCCGATCCGAGAGAGCACCCTGGTCCCCGCGGCTCCTCCTCCACCGCCCCCTCAATTCAATGACGGGGGACTCACCTACTCTGTTCGTCACCTCATCAGGTCCCGACGGCGGGGAAGGGGTCTTCAATACCTGGTCGACTGGGAGGGTTATGGACCTGAAGAGAGGTCCTGGGTTCTGGCTCGGCACATCCTGGACTCCTATCTCAACAGGGATTTTCATCGACAGCACCCCGAACAACCTACAATGACCTTGGCGGGTCCGGGGAATCCCCGGTGTGTGGCTCCTCCTGCTCTTCCCCTTGATCCCTCGGGTGAAGAGGATCCATCTTCAGAAGGGGAGGAGACATCAGCAGACGACCAAGGACCAGGCCAGTTTCCTGGTTGTCTGTTTCCGCCTCGGCTGAGCTACAGCTATAACTCCGGTGGGTATCATCTCCCCTAAGACTCTGAGTGTTACTCCCTCCCTGGTCACCGGGTCTGCTCCGGATTTTCTATTCACTCGGCTGGATTTCCTGCCAGCTGCTTATTTCCCGTGTTGCCTGCCTGCCTGCCTGCTGGTCTTGGGAAATAAGACTCACTACTGACTCTTCCCTGTGTGTCCTGCAATTGGGTCCAAACCCGACCCGTTACAGAAACAATAGTATGGAAGATGGCTGAGTGGACCGATGAACTGAAATAAAATAACGTTTACTGATGACCCACAGTCGTCCTAGCCTATCACTTCAGGTCATATTTCAAGCAACACTAAATGATACAAGGTGTGCGTAAATATGCATAAATGTCGGATCACCACCTGACCGCTGTGTATATTATCTTGTGGTATTAATAATGATTTAAAATAATGACAAAAAGAACGGGACTCAACATGTAGCTCGCTATTTAAGTGGTTTTGTGTTTAGTAATTACAATAAGCTTTAGTGTGTGTTTTCCATGGGCCCTTGCACAAACAGCTGTTGCATATGTTTTGAGACGGTAAACTGCATGCCTACATATTTTCAAAATATATTTAAACCATTGCATTAGATGACAGAATACTCACTCAGTGGTCATCTTTCCGCTTGGCCCTACTGGCCTTGTTTTTTTCCTGTTTATCTTTAGGATCCTGAAAAAAGTCTCTGGCTCACCTCTATGCAAACCAGAAGTGAACTGTCACGTAACGTACATGTGCTGCTTCAGGCTGGTTGTCAGCGACAGTATCCAACAAAAATGGTCCACGCTGAATTTCACTGTAGCAGAAGTAATCCGTTTCTGTTGGCATCAGAGGGCAATGTGAGCAAGCGCACCGATAATCGCTGTCGACCATGTCCTCTCACACTTTCAGCTGCAGCTCGGCCTCTCTCTGCTGGATTTCTTCAGTTGTTTACTCTTACTCGAATAAGTATCCTGCCTGAGTATCATAGTCAGCCAAAACACTGTTAAAAGTCTCCCCCTCCATGACCTCCTCTGCCCACATGTTAAAATGAGGCTTCTGCTGTTGAACATATGGCTAATTTGCATACAAGCGAGACAGGAAAGAAGTTTTGTTTTGCGTGCCAGCTGACACGTCCCCCATCAAGGTATTATTTTGATCTATCATGCCACTGGATACCCAGAGGAGGAGACAAGAAATCCAAACTGAAATGGCCTGTTCCGAGTACCCAAGCGACAGAGGGCTCATTGGTATGTCCTTCAGCATGAACTAAATTCCAATTGATAGAGATTAAGGTTGAAAGTTACCCTTGAACATTTCTCATGTACATTCAAGTGAATCCAGAGGTTCATCTATTTGATTCTCCTGGTGGTGCTAGAGGTGCCAGAAGTCACAGGAAATAAGGCTGGAGAAAAATAAAGAAAACAAAGATTGTTGCTGTTCATTTAGGATTGATGTGGTAATGGCTACTTTGTTCAGTACATAGCATACTGTTGTATCTTTATTTTCCATCTAATTACAAAGTTATTATAAACTTAAGCTCAGGATGATGATCTTTTCGATTATCGATCCATTGTCTCCAAATCTCATCCTATAGTCATCTCCACTCTGACACAGCCAGCCAAACAGCCATCACGGCCACACTCAGTTATCCACACCCTAACCCATCCACATCCGGACAGACACTACCCACACCACCTAACCCACACAGAGGTCGCATACTTCTCCATTGTCCTTCGGGAGAAAGCCGGCCTCCCAACCCAGAGCATTCAACAAGCAGCTCCCGGATCCATCTCCTCCCCTCACAACATCCTCATCGGATCACACAGTCACCCACCTTCAGTGTGCCCTTGAGGAATGGAAAATCCTGTTCCAGTGGACTGACAACAAAGCCAAGCTTTTCCAGCTCCTTGCGGCCTCCACTTCTACCACCAGTCCGGCCAGCAACTTACTTCCGGGTTCCCTTCCCAGTGCCACCGCACCTTCCCTCTTCCTTTCCTTTAGCTAACATAGCCTCCATAGTTACCCCCATTTCCTCTCTAACAGCAACCACTACTCACCTCGCCGGTGTTCAAACTGCCACTGCCGGTTGGTGGCACACACTTGGAGGCACTACCGGTCCTCCTCAATTTCATCCTGTTCTATCCGTGTTCCCCCACCTCCCCCTTCCGCCTGACTGACTCCTTCCTCTGCCCTCTACAAACTGTACCTAGTCATCATTGCTGCACTTCTTTGGGGCACGAGAGGTTCAAAAAAGGTCATCCTCATTCACTCAGACAACCTCACTGCCGTTGACATTATAAATATCGGCTGCTCACAATCACTAGACATCATGAAATGCATCTGCAGACTGACTTTAATCTCAGCCCAACACCAATTCATCATCCGCACCGTTCACGTTCCTCTACACAAAAACTGCATCGCTGACTCACTCTACCACTTGCTGCCTGGGCAAGGCAATTCAGGTTTCAACACTGTATCAGTCAGCTGATAAGAAAACGTTCTCTGACATAAGCCAGGTGTATCCTTCGTAGTTGCTCAATTGAAAGTGGCACACATCCTTTCCCTGGCTGGGACTGGGCTGCCAGCGGGGTTGGTTGACCCTATCACAATTTCCAGCTTTTGAGGAAATTGTGATATTGTGATTTAATATCACAATATCACTCTTAGGTGCGCTCCGATTTAAGTACCGGAGCGCACCTAAGACGCGCACACGGTTATATTGTAGCTCGTTTCAAAGGGCGTGGATCTGCTGCCAAGTATGTTATCTTCAGCTATTCCAGAAAATGAAATAATGTTTTGCTGCTTTTTCATCATTAATAATTCACTTGAAATTCTACAGGCTCAGTGTAATCTGATTAGATAAAAGCTAATTTATGAGCTTTATGAGCTGCAGTGGCAGTAGCGCAACTGTGGGAGAGAGTTGTGACTGGGAACAAAAACAGGCTGCCTATGCATCGCTGAAGTAATTGCTAAGGTCTTAGAACATGGCTTCTACTTCATCGAAGACGAAGTTTTTTTCTTCCAAATAAATTTAACCCTGATGATATAACTCGTTTCTTGTTCAGAACTTCATCCATTCATTCCGATTACGTTTGGAAAGTCTAGAAGAGTCGACAATTAAATTGTTTTTTCCCCTTTGGGGGCCAAGTTGGCAACGGTTAAATTTGATGTCTTCAGTCTTTCTGATCTTACTGTTACTGATAAGAATTTTGTAATACACCAGTGTGATCCTTTTGTCAGGTTTATCACTCAGTCATACTGGTCAGGTGATTCCATACACTGAACCAGATCCCATGTGTGTGGCTGCATGTGAACTCCGACAGTCTCTTCCTGTCTCTTTGTCCCTCCTGGCAGCCAGCTCGGCCCATGCCGACTCCTCTCTGATTTGTTAAGGTAATGATCTAATCTGCGGCCATTAGGGAGAGCAGCCTTTAGTGTTTAATGTGTGGCCAGGTGGTCCAGCTGCCAAGCTCCACAAATTAAAGGGCCCAGGCTCGGCAGTAATGAATAATGAGCTGTATTTAAAATCTGCCATACCTGAGCCCGCTCGGCCAGGTCTCAATATGGCCAGGTTCAAATGAACAACTTGACTACTTTTTCAATTCCCCAGTTGCTCCGATGAGTTCGGACTATGTGCACAAGGCAGCTACATGCACACATGCTAAGAAACACCTGAGAAGAAATACTGACACACACCTCCACTCAAGAGGTTTATGAACATTTCAGACTGCTGTCTTGCTATTCAATGAAGGAATTGACAGAAAGCAAATGGGTACCAAGAAATGCTGGTCACTGGAAATGATCCTGATGTAACTTGCAAGAGTAGCGAGACAAAAATCCATATTAATATCCATATCCATATAACAATAATTAGAATGGCACTCAGTAGAGCGCATACGTCTGTCAGGGTGCAATGGTCCCCTTTAGTACTGATAGATATCAGCCAACTAAATCTGCCTAATTTTCTTTTTATTTCATCCATACATATTTGGCTTGTTTCCTAAACCTATTGACACATAATACACTTTTACCCGCCCTAATATGCATTCCAGGGACAGAACAGGAAGAAGAAAAACCTACATTAATTGCCCCTTCTTAATCAAATCTGTAGATTTTCAGGTTGTAGTCTATTTCTGTCTTTACACATAAATTAAATAAAGTGCGTGTTGCCCCTCACCTCTGTATAGTTACCAAAATATGGAAGAATAAGCAAACAGTAAAGAAATATGGAGGAGCAAAACATAAACCGTCCTTTGCTTTGTTCAGCACAGCAATACAATGCACACTTTTCTCTTTATATATTTTATATGAGGTTTCCAAGTAACTTTGTCATCTATTTTGACTGCCAAAAATGTTGCTTTTGACACGGTTTCAATGTAAGCCCCTTCTTTAACCATTTTGATTAGATGATCCTTTTTCGATTACCAAAAACCATACATTTAGTTTTATTCCAATTCAAAGATAATTTATTTTCATCAAACAGCTCTTAAGTTTGACCATTTCACAAATGTTACACTCTATGTCTATAAATCCTGCCCAGAACAAAAGGTTTTTGTGTCATATATTTGTGCCAATACCGACCCATGTGGGAAAGAGGAAGTGGGAAAGAATTCCTGGATGTGTCACTTTATTCTGATCTCCACCAAAAGTTATTATGTCCCAAAACGGACACGGGTGAAAACACAACCTCGGTGGTGAAGGTAATAGTAAAAAGTTTGAAGAGTAACAGCAGTTTACCTGTGCTTTGCTAAATAAAAGAGTTGATACAAAGATCACAGAAATAAAATTAACTCCAAGCTACCACAAGAGATTTATATGGAACCCAACATTGGTGAGCATTCACACGCTTGTAGACATAATGCTCAGTGAGTACCCACTACTCAAGTGTCTATACAGTCAGAAATGCAGTCAATGATCCTGTAGTGAGTGGTGGCCAGTGATGGCTGACCACACTTCTGTCAGTGTCAGTTTGGGGTGAATGTATGAAACCTGCCATGTCACATCGTATTCATAAACCACACACACACATGCATACACACACTTCCAGACCCAGTGACTCGAGAGTAGTCACTGGGTAGTAGTAGTAAGTAGTATTAAGTATAGCCCCATGCACACTGCCCTCTCAATGCGAGAATTATTCGCTGATTCTCCGCCTCGCCATCTGTGTGAAAGTTACAGATGCAGAGAGGGGAGACAGTCGCACTCCGGTTCTGATCCGCCTCCGGAGGTAGTATCACAGCCACAGCAGAGGAGAGATGGTGAATGTGAATGGAAAAGCACGGAACAGGGTCATGTCAGTCTGATGGTGTTCACAGTCTGACAGCTAAACAGATCCTTCACTCATCAAATAAAAGAGAAATGTCCCACACTTCAACCCACAAAGCAACGTTACAGGACCAAACAACAGTAATGTGGTAGCAGGAAGTGTCTTCAGCATCTTATATGAGGAAACAAATTCTGCATTCATACATGGAAAAGCCTCTGTCATCCTGTCTGTCCTACTGACTCTTCGTCACATTTCTGCCTGAAAAACAGCATCTGTCCCTGGCAGCAGAGCCAGGCAGCTCCCACAGTTGAATGGAGGTGGTTATGTGACGCGATTCAGAGCAAAAAACTTCGTCTCTGTTGCCTTCCATTGTTGTAGTTACCGTCTCTGGAAACTATTGAAAATAATCCCAGAAAGAAAAAAAATAATGTTGTCACTTTCCAGGATGCATAATGGGTCAGGATCTCAATCACAACACATTATAACTGTATCCATATGGTTATAAACAGTCGGTGGATACATGTTTAGATTAACAGGAGGAAATCGGGGAAACACGTATGTCAACGTCGTGATGTGTACCGTCACGCCTCTTTTGGTTCTGCAGCGTCGGCGAGCTGTATGAAATGACACACTGGAGCAGCTTTAATCTGGCACTGCTTGGTTCAGTGTGAACAAACAAAGGTGGTGTAAAGAGGCTCTGTGTGAAAGGGTTTATGATTCAAACCATCCATCTTCTGAATGTTTAGTTAATTATGGTATTACAGCAGTTAGGTCAAAAGTTATATGTTAATCAGATGCCTACCTAATTTCATTTTTTTTTTTTTCTTGTCACACTTTTTTGTCTTTATTTTTTTATATTTGTATTGTGTACATTTTGTTTTAGCAATATCATGTAATCTTAATCTGGAGGTAATTAAAATATAGCATCTGGATCTGAAATCTGAGATAAAATAACAAAAATATTGGGACTCCACATGGGCTGACATGATATACATTTTTGATAGAAAATACATTTGAAATGACAAAACAGAAGCTGTAGAAATCTAATATAAGATTACAATAAATTTGAAATCTGTCAAATTTCCCATCTAATACAAGCTCGAGTCACAGTCACATGATAGTTTGACATCTCTAACTGCTGCTGTCATGAAAATATTGAGACCAAAAAAGTTTGGGGCCACTTGCCAGAAAAACCAAAAAGAAACAACAAAAAACAGTACATGTAGTACATATAAACATCCAATCAATACAGTTTCATAATGTCAGTTATTAAATTTGTAACTTGACCAGTCTACAATGTCAGTGCCTGTCATGCATCTGTAACCCTGACAATCTTAGTGTTCTGTTAAGTAACTTGGTTCTACACAGACGATGATTACTTTACACTCCTACTACATTTTTGTATTTTTTTTAGCCTGGTTGAAAACTAATTATAAATTCAGGAGCAGTTCCGATCATTGGCTCTCTGTCGGGGTCAGCCCGTCCACCCATCCAGGCTCCTCATCGAGGCTGATTGACCTCTACTTCGATTTCATGCACGCATGGCGGAGAGGTGTCATTAAGCAATGTGATTGGAATATTCAGATGACTGTTTTAATTGAAGAGAACAAGTGTTCACACATGGCGAGGCTGGCGGTGTTGTCGAGCGCCTGAGGCTGAGTCCCCAAGCGGCCCAGACCCATCTGATCATGGCTCAGTGGAGACCACGAGCCCACCAACACTACTGCAAAACCCTGGCTGCTTTTAATGCCCCCAGGCTTCCATTGCATCCGCATCACACTGCACACACACACACACACACAGGCATGCACACGCCTGCATGACACAGGAGAGGAGGCGAAGGAAGGGAAGAGGAAGGGAGGATAGGAGAAAAGAGGACACAGGAGAGATGGAGGGAGGAGATGAATGAAGTGAGTGACAGCATAATTTGAAGCAGCAAACACATTAACATGCAAAGCAAATGGATTTAAACAATGTGAGTGAGTAACAATGAGACGTCTAAACACTGACTGAATATGCTAAGTGCAGTCAGCAAAAGCAGTGTAACAAGCAGCATGCTCTTATTTCACTGGCATTCATAAACCTGAGTCAGCACAAGGAAATTAAAGTATGCATGTACAAGCTTTACTGATGCAAAGTATTAATGTATCAATTTCACCTTAACAAAAAATTTGAATAGTTTATTGAGTTCACTGTTACCAAAATACTGAAGTATTTATATTTAGTTATCTAGCTTATAATACATTAAAATGAAATAGGTCATTATGCCATCTATTTGTCTAACAAAAGAATTAGGAGTGCTGCCAACATCTCTGTATTAATGCACAACCTCAGTGAAAATCTTTTAGTTTCTTCAATATTGACGTGAGACTTGCACTTGTAACAGAAACCCCACAAACACACACACACACACACACACACACACACACACACACACACAAATGAAATAAGAAAAATACTGTCCTTTGGTGCCTTACCTGTGGCTGATATTTAATTGTATTGCCTTTGTATAAGAATAATAATATTAGACATTGTTAGGAATGAATCAAAATATACAATTTTTTTCCCCAAAAAAACCATGCTGAGGAGTTTGTAATGTGTCTGCAAGGCTTCCTGTCAAGCTGCATATTGCTCCAACAAACAAACAACAAACCTGGCCTGAAAGGCAAAACACAGCGCAAAGAACAGGCCACTGCTCACAGACCTTAATGCATTTTAATTATAATAAAGAAAAATGGTTGACAAATTGAAGCAGCTTCCAGAAGTGTATGAACATTTTTATCATCTCCTCTCTTGTCTCATATGGATTACGCCACTTGGACAATAAAAGGACGCTGCTTAGAAAAATTGCAGCAATTAAAAAGCAAGTTTTAATCTATAAAAGTGAGGAGCATTCCCATTGGATATTTTGCAATAACAAAAATAAAAAAAATATAAAATACCTCTTTATGAGATAAAAAAAAAACCCTTAAAGTTTGAACATTATTTGATATACAATTTAATTTGGTCACCACATAATTTAAGTCACAATGAAATGGTGATGTTCAAACATTTCCACAAGCGTGCATCATGACGCAATTCTGTCCAATTAAAATCTGAGTCAACCCAAATTTTTTTTTTTTTTAAAACCATGCAGCAGTAATGTACATTGGACAACTAAATCCACGTTATTATTGTTTGTTTAGGGATAAAGGTTTGAATACATCTTATTTGATCAGTTTTATCAAATAATACAAATATTTATTTTTCATCTCTTCTAGCTTCACAAATCCACACACACACATATGTTTATATGTGTGTGTATGTTTTTTCTAATGTTAGTTTCATGCTTTTTGGTCATTTAACTTCGATAACTTTCAGTAACAACTTTATTATTAGGAGAGGCGTACCTTTGCGGTATCTTACCAATAATTGCATTGCATTGTCACTTGCATGTAAATACAGCCAGTGTAATGGAAAACCTGTGTACACAAAATGTACACAAAACAGATAGATATTACTTCACTGTTTTCTGGAAGTTTTTACCGCAAGTCAAGTCTAACGTTAAATTGTCAAATTAAGCATGAAAGATCTTGGCAGCACTGCAGTCTGCTTCATGTGAGCACTATCCAAAATATCTTCCACTGTCTCATTTGTGGATTAAGAGAATAAATATGTCCACTACCGTTGTGCAGGGAATTATTACTACACTGAGGATTGTTGGTTGCCAGGCTCACTATGGAGAATGAAATGGTTGAGTGATGCTGGGGTCTGCTAGCCCTTTACCCCCTTACGCCTGGTCCTCTTACCGTGCTCAGGCACCTCCTGTCCCGCCCAGATCACCCACTCCTCATCCGTATTAATTGGCTGTCAAAAATGTGCTGAATTAACGGATTAATGAGCGTGGATTTGAATCCTAAGTTTGGCAAAGGGGGGATGTTTCCCTGCCGTGGCGCAGGCTCCCCCTGCCTCCCCTCTCGTGTGCGCAGGCCTGTTACAGATATGCATCCAGGACATTTGAGCGGATTGCATTTCATTAGTTTGATTTGAGCGGACAGCACTAAGCTGCTGAGGGCTCTGCGCTGACAGCTAATTACAGGAATCAGCCTTGTCCACTGATAGAGAACAATGGGCTGGGATGAGCCCGCCTCGCCAGGGGTACCGGCCCTGCATACAGCCCCAGCATTTGGCTTCTATACAGTCCCCAGTATGGAGAACCATTACTTGTGTTAAAGGATATGGAAAGCCTAATTGAGTGCTACCTTCCTCAGCTCTCACTCTATTTTGAGACAGAAACAGAAAGAATGATAAAGAGATGGGAAAAATGGCCCTCCTGGCAACCTGAAGTGCCCCCCACACACACATACCTCCCCACCTACTGCAACGCCCCCACCCCCACCCATCCCCACTGCTACCCTTCAACCCAGAGCATCGTCCATCCTCTCACCCAGGCAGGCCGGCCGGCTGCGTGCGTGGGTCTGTCCGCTTCCATAACTCCGTCCATCTTTAAATCATCAACATTAAAACATGCCGCTCATTCATGTGAACACTTTCCCCCTTAAAAGAGAATTAAATGGATTAGCGCAAACGTCAGTAAATTTAGCGGTGCATTACCCTTGCAACATTCCAAATGGCAGATCGCAGTCAGACAACTGGATTAGCTGAGTTCCTGCTCTCTGCCCGCTGTAATCTTTTGTCAGGAATCATGTTTTTTCTCTGTCTGTTCTTTGGCCAGCCACGCAAAGAAGTTTTCTTTCATTTCCGTCTCTAATGATGGACTTTGTTTGTAAAACTGAGCAAAACTACTTTGGATCTTCTGTGTTCTTTTAAGCCACAGTACTGAGGGGAGAGGCAATTTTGGACAGGATCTCTGTCTAGTGTGTGCTCCTCTGTCTCGTTTGGGAATCATTGATATGGCCAGTGGCTAGTGGCCAGGTGCGCTGACACAGACTATTATTTTGGGAGCGAGTAGCACCATCTCTCAGCTTTTTGTGCCATTTTCAGGTCAGGCCTTTAGGTCATTTTCCCCTACAGATTCTACCAGTCTATTTTCTGGTCGGCTGATGGAAGGTAATGACTGAGAGGCTGATGGTGGTGCTGGCTGTGCCTGCATGTGACCATGTCATCTCAGCTCAGTGACAGGGCCTGCAGTGGCCGGCGTCTGCCAGGGGAGCGCCGAGGAACAAGCAAAGCCCAACGCCTGGTCCGGGGGGTCAATGTGAGGTGGCCTCTACACTGACTGACAGGACACCGGGGTTTGTTAGGGAGATTTGTCCCTGCCGCGGATCTCCTGTCGGCCCGGTTGTGGCATTCGTGTCAATTTGCACCCCACGCACGTAGCCAGTCTAGCTGACAGGTGAGCGGTGGTATGGCGTCCTGTCCGCCTAATTGTACCCCGCAGTCCTGCCTGTGTGTGGGTGCAGAGAGGATGGCTGAGGCCCAGGCCTGTTAGCGCCCTGCTTGCCCTGGCGGCCAGGCCCGGAGCAGCCTCCTCAGCATGGGAGTAATCCAAGGTAAGGGCCTGTCGCTCTGTCAGCTGGTTGTCTACTGGCTCCACAGAATGATGGACACACTGCCCTGCACAACACACAGATATGTATTCTGAGCATGGTGGCGTGCACAGCAAGCTTGCACATGCAAACCCAGACACCCACTCACAGCACATGCAAACAATAAATCAAACTACATTTACATGAAATCCAGGGAGAGTTACATAGATACACATGCATTTATGTCATGCATGCTGTATTCTTTAGGGAATCCAAGGCCTTCAGTGTGGGGGGAAGGGGGAGAGGGAGGTTGTAATTGTCAAATTGTCCATCTTTAAATTCCCCAAAGAACTTTGTATGTAAATATGTTGAACACAATTCTGAAGCAATTTTCATGTTTTGTTTCCCAACTATGATATGTAAAAAATGGGCAAGAATTAATGTCTCACAACTCAAAATACAGCCATTCCTCTCATCATACACACTTTTGTCATGTAGCTGTCTCCCTGAATATTTAAAAAAAGATCTGACATGTGTGACAGACAAATAGCAAATGAAAACCCTCCTAAAAGGAATCGATGATGTTTGCTTGTTTGATGAACAGTGTGAAAAGGGTGTGTTTGAGGTGTGCGCGCATGTGTGTGTGTGTTTGTGGGTGGAGGGAGGGTGTGGGAGGATAGTTGGGGAGGTGTGCCATTTCCTGGCTCATGAAGGCCTCGGTGCCAGCTGCGCGGGGCTGGTGCTGCTTCCTGGGGGCAGATGCCTGCAGTGCTGCCTCCATGATCCCAGCTCTGTTCCTGCACCAGCCCCTACAGTCTGCTTCACGCCCCGGGGGGGTTTAGGGTGGGGATGGGGGGGGGGGGGGGGGTAACACACACACATAAACACATACACCCCTCAAATGCTTGTGCATGCACAATCACACAAGAGTCCATACGACTGGAAGTGCAAATACACACACTGTTCCCTCTCCCCCCCCACACACACACACACCTCCTAGGCTCTGGAGCATTAATTAGGCAGCCTACAAGTCTGCCACACCATGGTATACCTCCATCACACGCTGGAAAACAGGCAGAGAGGACGAGAAGCACAATTCAACAGACACACATGCTGCTGCAGAATTGGGAGACTGGGAGGTGCTGCCGGACCCCAACAACAGAGAGATGAAGAAAAGCAGAGATTCCAGTCGCTTTTTCGCCTCTGAACATCAGCTCCTCCTCGCCTTCAACCAGCGCGTCCATCGCTTTCATCACTCATTCTCTCTGTCTCCCCTCTCCTCTTCAGGCACGTTGTTACTGACACCACACTGGCATCCAGAGGCCCTGGTGGGTACTGCAGCCTCTCCACCTCAGAGCCCCCCCTCCACCACCACCATGTCTATAAATAGGCTCTAATTAACCACAGCACTGTACCTTTGGAGATGTTGTTTGGAGTGGGAGAGTGTTTGTTGTCTTGTATCTATAGAAGTCGCTCCTCTCTGGGACTGAAGGAGGGTTGAAGGTCTCTTTGCATTTTGATAATAACACACAGATATAAGCTGGTGTTCAGCCAGTATGTGAAAATGACACGCAGGTGAAGCTACATGAGTGAAGACATGAAGTAGTCAGGGTCAGGCTGATGCATTATGCCTTCTGATTTTAGACTTGAAATTAAAACATCTCTAGAATGATGGAGATTCCTTTCTGACCATGGTAATCGTTTAGTCATTTTTGCGCTTGATTATTGAGATTTTTACTTGGCAGTCTTGAGACCCTGCAGTGAATCCTGCGAATCCAGTGAATTCTGTGTCAAGGAGCTGCTAACATAAAACAGTTTCAACTGAATTCAGTCATAATTACAGTGGAAAGTGTCCAGTGTTGGCTGTGTTGGAAGATTTTCAGTCCTGAGAAGAATAGCTCAGCCAATTCTACTCAAAAATATCAGTATTTCTCAAGCCAGGACTATTTTTGTCATATAGTTATAATAACAATAATAACAACAACAACAATAATAATAATAATAATAATAATAGTAATATTTTCTTTTTTCACCTTCGTCAAAGGGTCTATTTTGGTTTGTTTGTTTATTGGTTGGTTTGTCAACAGGATTACACAAAAACTATTCTACAAATTTCCACAACACTTGGATGGAGGATGGGTCTCTGTCCAGAATAAACCACATTAATATTTACTACAGATACAGATAAAGAAATTGATCAAAGATTTTTTTTTCTCATTCAATTATTGCTAAGAGATTTTTCTATATTTTTGTTAATTTTTCAGGGAATAATGCTTTACTCTTAATGAAAAAAGGTGTTTTAAGGTTGCTGGTATCTATGAGTGAGTACAGTTTGATGTGGCTCTTAGATCTGGTGAGTTTAAATAACCGTTAAGTAGTTATGCTAGCTATGCTAGGCTAGGTTTGATATTGGATCAGGCTTGATTGAATTAAAGGGGACTGTTGGGCCTTAGTGGAGGTATGCGCTGTACTGAGTGCCATTCTAGTTTATCACTGCACTTCTAATTTTTAATCCAGTGATTATGGCACCAACAGACAGGACTGATTTCTATTAAATGGCCATGTCTCTGTTTTTGCTTTATCAATAATCATATTACAGTTTGCATATTCAAATGACTGCTAGCATTTAAACTTTGAGTTTAACAATTGATAGTCTTAATATATATTTACAAAAAAATCACTTCAGTTTCAGCCTTTTCTTGTAATTTGATCTGCGCATCAGGTGACCTCACCCGAGGTCTGGCCTCTATGATTGGAAAAGCATGACTAAATTGATTATGTTTAACCGTTATTTAATATTATTCACTTTATTTATTTAATATATATTACACACAAAGACAGTATCAATTGCATGAATGTGTCTTGGTAGAAGGATCCTTACTCTGTTGCCCTGACTGTTTTCTTTCATCATCATTTTTCTTTAAAAACTCAAGTTTTTCTTAGATTGATAAGGGAAATATTTTTGTCTCGGGTTGATATCAATAAAACTGGTACTAACCTTCTTTTATTAAGGTCAAATTATCATTTTCAATCCATGAGAATGCAGCTGAAAGTGTAGATTCATTTAAAAAGTCTCCATTGAATTAGAATAAAAAATATATATGTTTACTGTGATGGGATTCAAGCAAGTTTCAAGTGTACAAGTTGGTCTGCAGTAATGTAAAGCATATATACAATTTGTTCAAAGATACAAAAACACTGTCATCCTGAGCTGAGTGTATTTCTTGTTGTTCTTACTTTCAAAGAATGAATGTCAATCTCAGGGAGCCTAATTGATGAAATCAATGAGAAGTGAACAGAATTAGACTCCTGACAGTGTAGACGCTGCCCGCTTAACATTCTCCTTCTCAGTGTGCGATGAGGGCTGTGGCAGCTGTCTGAGCGCGTGTTTTGCCCATATGGGGCAGAAATGCTCTTGGTGCACTGATTTCCAATAGGTCTTCACCTCCTCTGCTGCTCATGGCCTGCGGCTCCTTCCTCCTTCTCCTCCTCCTCCTCTGCGCTCAATCAATTGACTGACGCCGCTGACCAGCTCCCACAGCACGCTGCCGGGGGAGGGAAGTTATTGGAGTCGTGTGTGTGTGGGTGTGTGTGTCCGCACCGGATACCTCCAGTGGGGTTGAACATGCAGCAGTGTTTGAATAATCTCCAAATAATCTGCAGAAAACTAAAGCCTCAGCCTCCACAGCAGACTTCTGTGCTTGGTTTGCTGTGTTACAGATGTTGGTTTGTGTCCAGATGTGCATCTCAGAATATTTTGCTTACATATTGTTTAGAAAATGTAAACAAACAAGCTCAGGTTTGTACATTATGTACAGCAGAGTGAGTTTGAAACTTTTGTGGGAGTTTATTCCATTAGGAATTGTAATCACTGTTTAATTGCATAATGATTTGACTTACATCTTTACATTAAGGCAAGTATATTCTCTTTTTCAATTTCAGGACAGAAATAGATTAAAAATGGGGTGCCCTGGCAGCTCCATGTACAGATGCAGATTCCTGAGCAGCGTTTGATTTGAGCTTTTGGTCCTTGGCTGCATGTCATTCCCTGTCTTTCTCCCCCACTACTCTATCCTAAAAGACACAAAAAAGTAGTTAGTAATTGATTTAATGATAAAATCTGTCATCGGTTCAATTTCTTTGAGATAAAGGGCTACACTGTGTAGGTGAAATGTGAAGAAGTAAGTACTTAGGGAGTCCATTTTACAACTTAGATTTTTTGTCACTGGGGAAAAACGCAGTAAAACAAAGCCACAAGAAGGTATCTGAGGGCTGCTGCCAAGGATCAGCGTCCGTACATGGAGCTACCAGGGCACATCATTTTGAATTTATTTCCATCCTGAAATTTAAAAAGAGAACATTTGGCAACATTACTTGGCTTAATGTAAAGAATTAAGACAAATCACAATGCAATTGAAAAGAAATGAAAAAGCGATTACCGTTAATTCACGTCCCTGATTGGAAAAAACTCCCAACAAAGTTTCAGTTTCAAACATATATATATATGTGTGTGTGTACGTATATATATATATATATATATGTATACGTACACACATATTATATATCATATATCATCATTCATCATCGTGTGTGTGTGTGTGTGTGTGTGTCTATTTTAACAGTTATTCTTTTGTAATTAATTACTCAAAAGAGAGAGAGGGGAGAGAGAGATGAATAAATTATAGAAAAATGATTGCATTAAAAAAATGCAGAAACAAAACACACATATGTATGTTGTTTTTATTTATTATTATTTCTGAGAGATTAGTAGAGTATGCCAAACAGTAAAATCAGAACAGTTTGAGGATCACTTTTCATTTTCCCACATTCACAGCTGTGAAACTAAAACCTTCACAGGAAAAAAACACACTGCTGCTTTGTTCAACTGTTTTTCTGTTGTGAGACTTCACCTTTGAGACAGGGGAGGTGTAGATACCAGGTGTGTGATAGAGAGTACCTTCCCCTGGGAACGCAAGGTGCCTGCTGTCATGGCCACCAGCACAGGTGTGTGTGTGATTGTGTTAGTGTGTGGCCACCACCCCAGGGAGCTGGTCAGCTGTTGTTTCATGCAGGAGATTACACAGCTTAATCAGGCAACCGGATCAGGTGCAGCTGATGCTGTAGAGTCACACACACAAACCTAACCCCACCACACCCCCCCCCCCTCCTTTTACACCCAATTAGCCCCGTTACTGGGCACTCCATGCCAAGGGACCGCAGACACACCCTCCATATACAGGTAAGCACAGCCTCACTCATGTGCAGGCCCGTACATGTAGCATAACCGTCCACACACACATACACACATACACATACATACACGCACTGCACAGTGCAATCACAAACAGGTCAATTGCAATTTAAACTAGACTAATATTTGTATAAAGCCATTCCCACACCTTCAGCCAGTGTTCTCTGATATGAGGCATGTGATGTAGTTTAATAGATTAACTATATAACTGATCAAATCAGCATTTGTGCTGAATTTTCCCTTTTACTGTAATCCAAGTTGGACCTCTTGAAATCTGTCAATTTGATACAAAATTCTCAAGAAACAATGATAGAACCTGACATTTTATTGTAAATCACTTGTATTGCACCATTATTGTACCAATTAATGTTTCTCATGCTAAATCCATGTAGGTGTCAAGCCACCTGTTCAAAGGCACCAGAATACAGGGAATGACATCTACACTGTTAAATGTTAGGCATACTGTACTGTACATTTTTTTTGTTTTACATTTCTTTCTACATTATGATAAACATTACATGTTTTGATGACACTTTTTACACGACCACCAATCACAATGTACATAAGCACAGCGCACGCAGAGGGTTGTTTCCATTCTAGCAAAATTATCTTGTCCTCAGAAATGTTGACAAAGAAGAGAAAGGCAACACTACTTTTTGCAATTCTACTTAGAACAGAAAGAAAGAAGAAAAAAGACAAATACAGGCCTGATATTTAGATAGATATTTCTGAGAGGGTGTGGAAAATACAGTCTGTCTGTTTTGGAGCACAGTTTTACTTATGTCTTATTCAAGACTAAAGAAGCCACACCATGTGGCACTTGTGAGGTCAACCAATTCAGGGTTTCATTTGGCTTAATCTGAACTGTCTGCCTATCTTAGTGTGCATTTTTTCTCAACTGGAAAGTCTGTTTAAAGCATGTATTTTGAATATCTTCACATCTATTCAGCTCTGGTATAATTTAGTTTTAAAGGACTGATGATTCTCAAAGGGCTGGACAATTCATCAAAAGTTACTCAAATCCACATGACTCTCCAACCGCACAATTTCAATTATTTCATTCAGAAAACGGCTGCTACTTACTTGAAACTACATGTACAGCAACAAATCTGAGTCAATAGCCCTTGTTTTGTATACACCCTCTACAACATAACCAGCAGCCAGAGATATGTTCGAGCTGAATAGAAGTGAAAGCAGGATTGTTCCATCTAGCCATTTAAACAATTTTATTATGAGTGTCCAGTCTAACACAGAGCAAAACATATGACTCAAATGTCAGAGAAACTGCAGCTTGGAAGGATGCAGATGAGAAAGGCGGTACATAAGAGGAGATGTCAGGATAATATAAGGCTAAATGAAAATAGGGCCTATTGTTGGAATCCAGTGGAGTAACAGTCTACTAAGTGCAGCAGCGCACTGGAGGTGGGTGTGGAGAGTGTTTGGGAGAGAGACTTTGTGTGGCAGCACCCAGGGAACCAGATATGCTAACCAAGTCAGATTACCTGTGAATATGAGTGACTTTTGCTACCAGCAGCTACCTGCAGTGACGGAGGTTGACCCTGATTTTAGCTACAGCTTTCCCCGAGAACATTAAAGCACTCTCCCCTGTGCTTCCCAACCACAGTCTGCAGGCTGAAGCTGATTGTTTCTTAAGCAGCACTAAAGTGTTTGTTAAATAAATTCCCTCCATTCTCTAAAACATCTAGCTGATGGGATGAAATAACAGACGCCCCCCCAGCAGTGGTCTTAAAACCAAATTAGCTTGGGGCCACTGCTGGTATTGTCATCTCGTAGGATGGCCACTGCAGCGTTCAAGTACTACAAGAAAGCACAATATTTCAGAAAATTACATTTTTATATCCATTATTACATGGTGGTCGGGCTTACACTGATTACATTACTTGCCCTCCGCCCCCACCATCACTTTCCTTTTTAAAAAATCATTAGTCCAACGACTCATGCCACGATAACAAACTGCCAGAAGCGCCTAATCCAAGCAGCAGCGGGGCCAGCAGCAGAGTTCCAGCGCAGAGTAAAAGAGTCACATTTACTTGGCCCAGTGGCTGGCAGTTTGAGACCCCTACAGTGTAGTAACACTGACTATTTTTGACTGCCCATTTTACATACGTTAAGGTGTTGCTAACTACTGCTGAACATGCTACATAACTATTTCTCCACGTGAATGTTATTCAGCGATTTATTCTTTCCTTTGTTCAGTACGAAGAATAAATAAGAGTTCCACTTTGTAGAAACAGAATCTTGTACAGAGATGTGCTTTAATGACATATTGTTTATTGATTGTTACCATGGCAAATAATATTGACATTGAATTAAGGTGATATTGGCCAGCCCTATACCTGCATCACTGACTGCAAAACAAAACAAACAAACAAACAATCCAACTAAATTGATAGTGTCTCCTCTTGAAAGCCTCCATGGACCCCCATGTCACTGCACAGCCATCCAGCCACTCGTCACACCTCAACCCATCCCTCCATCCCTCCAGATTCTATAAACTGAAACTCGGGACTGTTCCACTGAGCCAGAGACAGGCCTTTGAGATTCAGCATGTCGCAGATTTTTGGAGACTCCTGCAGTGTGTCTTGTCATGTGTCCTGAGGGCTGACAGAAAGACAGACACAGCCTCTGTGTGGCTGTCGCTGCTCTGTCTCTATCTTCATTTTCCTTATGCTCTCTCTCTGTCTCTTCCTCTGTCTCCCTCTCCCTCTCCTTCCCCCTGTCTGTTGCCACTGTTTGTCTGGAGATTAATTAAACAGTTACCCAGCCAGCCACCACCGCATCAGCCATCATTGTCCTCTCCTCGCCATCAGCTCCCTGCTACAGTGGCGCTAGAGAGAGTGTAAGTCCTTCCATGTGCGTGCAGCTACACACACTATTAAAAGTTTGTGTTCACCTGTGCTTTGTGTGTGTTCTATTCCTTGTGTATTTAAAGGTGTGTGTTCAAAGTTGCATGTTCTGCATGTGTAATTTTGTGAGTGTGTAGGTGTGTGTTTGTGAGCAGAAAATGAATTTATGGTATGTGTGAATATGTGTAAAGCTCTTTGCGAGTGTACAGAGTGTGCATGTCCAATTATATTTGTACTTATACACATGTGTGTGTCCACAGTTTGCCTATATACTGTATGCACATCATGTGTGTATTCTGTGTGTGTGTCAGTTTCTTCTGGTGTATGTGTGTGCTTTCTGCAGGATAAACCACGCTCCAGTAGAGAGTTGTGCCACAGTAGCCGTCAGCCGTGTGGGGGGGCTGCGGTGGGATGTCGGATCTGAGTGTTTATTGTTTGCCATTATTGTTGTCATTATGGCTAGTCTGGCATCAGTGGTGTGTGTGTGCTCCAGCCGGTCTTATCATTACGCCGCGGTTCTCTGCTTGTCAATTTACTGTACAGACTCCTCTCAAGAATTTCCCCCGCTGTCACACCGCTGAAGGCTTCCTCTTTCCCCTTCCCCTCAGTTTTCCCTCTTTCTTCTTTGTTCTTTTCAGTTCTTTGCTATGCTTTAAGTGTGTGGACGTAATGTGTGTTGGGGGGTGGGGGGTCAGTGAAGCTGGCAGCTCAGACTGGCTCTGCTCTGGGCCTTAATTGAGACATACTGTCAGAGTGACAAACGCATTTGCATGCGGTGTGTTTTTCAGGATGTGCTTTTTTTCAGCTGCTCACCACTCTGTTAATCAGCCCTCCATCATTCACATGAAGGAATGCACACGCTCGCGCACGCACACACACACACACACACGCACAGTCTCATGTATATAGTATGTACACACAACTGTACATACAACTGCATAAGAAGCAGTTTGAGCAGTGTGTTGCTCCCCATCTTGACAGTAATGAGAAGACAGAAAACAGAGTTGGAGAGGATACAGACTGGAACATTTAGCTGATATATTAAACTGATGTTGCCCTGACTAGCCATGCTAGAGGCTCTGTGAGGCTGAACTAAATGCTAATATCAGCATGCTAACATGCTCACAATAGCATTGCTAACATGCTAATGTATAGCAGGTATAATGTTATAAAGTTTTGCATTTTAGCATGCTAAAATTGCTAATTAGCACCCATGTTTATGTCAAAGGGCAGAAGTGACTTTTTAAGTATTTTATATTGTTGCTTGCTGTGTTTTATTTGCACGAGTTTGTTTTGTTGTATTGCATGCTTTTATTGTTGCAAATTGGTTTGTGTCTGTGCTTCCTGTCACTGCTTTACGTCTGCACTCCCCTTGACTAATTTGATTTCCTGATAACCTGCACCTGGTAGATCTCTTGTATTTGTAACAGGCACCGGTGACTACCAATCGAATCTCTGAGAATGGCGCAAGGGACCAATGGCATGGTTCAACGGGTGGGACCAACCACCTGGGCCAAATGTTAAGGATAATGAGACTGGCACAGAAGAACAGAGAGAGAAACTAACAAGCCACCACCTTTTCTCTGCTGCACCCACACTGGACTGCAGGTTTTAAGTGATGCTGGGATTTTAATATATTTGGGACTGAAACTGAATGCATTAAAAAAAAAACAGTTAAATAAATTTAAAACTTTTGTACCTTGAAGTTTGGCTCTTTTGGTCTCCTCAGTGTTGCTCTCTACCTGATTTAAAAATAAATCCCCCTTACATTAAAACCCTCCTTACATTTCAGTAAAATTTCCCTCTCAACAAGTGAGTTGAACACTAATCTAGTCTCTGCTGGTGGTCTATGTAGTTAGTTATAACCATCTGAGTGTCGTTCAGCCTTCTGCTGGTCGGAGCCAGTGCCCATATATCAGAAAGTATTGTACATGTTCACACTTAAGAGAGTTCAAAGTCCAGTTCAAACAGATTAAAATTAACAGCACGTTCATAATTTTGAATTCTGAAATCTTTTAAAAGCGCTGCTTCAAAGCTGTTCTTCTTCAATACAACCTCTTTCCCATCTGTCCCCAGCCCCCAGTAGTGCTAGGGCTAACGCCTTATAACAATAATGCGTGAGAGTAATGTATCACCTTTAGCAGTAAAAAAAAAAAAGTCATATTAACCGTTATTAAAGGACTCTGGTGAAATTATTCAATTAACTATGTCAAGAAAAGCATTACTGCCCAACCTCATCAACAATACCAATATGCAATATCAATGTCACAATGTTACAGACTTTTTATGCCTGTGCTGTTGTGCTAATGAGGCATCCGGTGCAACCGCATCCCTTTTAGCAGCTTTGTAATCCAGCCTTGAACTTCAGTGTCTTTTTGGAGACTTTGTAAAATAAATCATTAATGATAAATCCAATACTGAGTGTTCTCTGTGATTATTATTATTATATAGTGTTGAAAACAGTTGTTAGCACAGCATCAAGGGCTTTGGGCTATACAAGATCACCCACTACTGGTTTTGTGATAGATTGCAATAGACTTGAGCTTCGGGTGTACTGATTACTTAATATGAAACCTTACTCTCTTCACTAATGGCATTTAATTATTCACTAGTCGTTTTCAAAAGGTTAGGCGGCCCCTGTGGACAAAAGCAGTATGAACACCACTGCCTCCTTTCTTAAAGATCTTAATCTGGTTAAATCAAATCAATTTTATTTATACAGCCCATAATCACAATCACATTGCCTCAATGGTCTTTGCAATCTGTAGCACATCCATTTGTTTTGGAAGCAAATGAAAGAAAGATGCAACATAGTTTTAATACTATACTATACGAGGTAATGTATCTATTTGTGGTTACGTAAAATTGATAACCTTAATATGATGACAGTGAAACAGGATGAATCAAGGAGTCCCACAGCCTGAAGAAAATAGTGGCTCTGTAGTCTGGTGGTACGGCAACTTATTTCCTCAGGCTGTGAGACTCATTGATTCTTCTTCAGCACTCTGTGATAAAGAAATAGTTTTTCATTTTTGGAATCTGACCTTGTGGCAAGCATTAATAATTACTATATAGAAATAGCCTTCTCGCCTCCATAGCCTTCTCTCTGATGGTCTTGTGTGCTTACAGTAAGTAGGTCATATAGAGGCATCAATATCACATACACCACTTCAAAGTTCCTTGTACTATGTTCAGTGTTAATTAAAGGTGCACTTTGTTTCAGGGTCTTAACTGGCCATATAGACAGCTTTTTGGTGGTCCTTTTAGCTCTAGGGCTGTACAGTAACCCATGAACATATTCATACACTGATGGAGGAGGCTGCCATGCAAGGTGATGACCTGCTCGTCAGCTGCATACAGCACCTCACAGTGATATTCCATTCACACAAACATGCTCAAACATGGCGTAGCCATCGGGAGCAATTTGGGGTTCAGCATACTGAACCATGGACACTTGGACATGCAGACTGGAGAAGCATGGGATCGAACCACTGACCTGATTAGTGGATAACCAGCTCTACCTCCTGAGCCACAGCACAGCCTGATACACAAAGTCTTGTTTTTTTTCTCTTTCTGTCATGTTTTCTAGTGTGTGTGTGTGTGTGTGTGTATAAATGGAAATTTTGAGTGCTTTTTGTAAAATATAATCCTACTAATGCCAAGTGGGAGAGCAACACCAGCCATACAACCGAGCCAGATAATCTAACTGTGCTGCTTCTATTCACAATCTGCCCTCCCGTCCTTTGTCGTCTGACCTTATCTATCTGCCCACTGAAAAAGCCTCCCTGGTACCAAATGCATTATGCTTTGCATATATAATGACTGTATATTTGGGCCACACAGCTTTTTTCCGAACCCTATTCTACCTTCAGTCAGGTCCAAACTAAGCAATGGGGAGAATGTATCGTGATGAATGCCAAAGCTGAACACTAAGAGGTATTTTGTTCTTTAGGCTCTTAAGGAATATGGATTATGAATGAGGGCGGGATCAGACCTGCTGTGGCTTCAATATGTATGAATCTTTTCATATGCACCAAGCCCACTCCTTTATCTGTCACAGCAGGTGAGGATCAGGCAGCACTTCTGAAAATGGTGGAAAGCAGCCACACAGGTTGGGATTTTAAGCCCTGCGCTGGCCAAAAAAATGTAATGTATTCCTCAATAGTGTTATATTTTTTGTCATGTTTATTACTGGAGGTCTATTTAATCATACATTGTATTTGTTTTCTATACACCACCAAAGTCGGTTTCTTCTAAAATCAATGTAACAAAAAACAGATCAGGCAAACGCAAAACCACTGGTCCAATAATTCTAAAACAGAAGCCATGGAATAAAACAGAAGTCTTTAAGAAAATGTTTTCTGTACATTTTAAAAGTTTAACTTTAATTATTTTATCACAGATCTGACAATAATTGGAACAGGAAGTTGTTTAGTATCAGAAGAAGGAGAGGGGGACCTTCAATGGCGCACAATGCACATTCACTTAAGAAATTCTTGAGGAGAGAAACAGGTGAGACAACGTTACAGGCAATGAGCCACAAGCTGTTCTCTGCCGCCACGGGGGACACAACTCAGTGGGAGGGACCTATCTCACGAGGACTCTATGTAAAAGCTCTCCTCCAATCACACGCACATACTCACCACTGATGATATGCATGTGCATAGCTGGCCAATCAGTGCTTGGCTATCAACATTTGTCTCACAGTATATAAGGCATCCTTTTAAATGAGCAATATGTCATTTCCACTGCCAGGGGGCTTCCTATCAAAACCAAACATAAGACATCTGCTGTGTGTTTGTAGGAGTTGCTGCTCAGCTGGTCTAGAGCTGGTTAGAGTGTCGTGGGTTAAGCCAGACCTGAAGAATAACAGTCACTTCGGATGCTGCTCTGATCTGGAGTCGTTTACCGACAGGAAGAGAGCTCAGAGATTACTTTTTAACTTTTGGGATTAAAAAGTGGATTTATGATCACTCCTGTTTATCAACCTGACTACAGCAGCAATCTGCTGAGGAGACCTCTGTTGTCTGTGTTTACTCTGTCAGGATTCTGTAATGTTGAATGTCGACTAGAGACACTACAGAGAGGAGAGAGGAAAGAAGAGTGAGAAAGTCTCTGCTGAGTGCTGAATAGTGAGAGTTTACCTGAAATTAAACACACAGACACCTCCTTTGAGTGCCATTGCTGGCTAGCATTAGCTCACGGCTAATGTAGTAAAGTGATCTGGCTGTTAGTAAATTAGCTCGTGGGACATAATCATCTGAACCCACAGCAATATCATGTACGTACATAAATTGCATTTCCTAATACTACGAACTGCACATCGTGTAACATTGTGTTACAGTGTGACTCCAGAACAAACTAAAATGGTAAAAGACTCATTGATTTTACTGTAGGTAAAAAACCTGGCTATAATGTTGAGACTATATATATGACATCCATCTTTGGGTTTTGGAAATTCAGAAAAGGATTGGAAATTACGTCAAAAAAATGTGTTTGTTTGCTGGATGCTTAAGACTTAAATCCTCCTTCAACAATGTCTTATTTGTCTTTATCTCTGTCCATGTCTTCCTGCCTGGTTTCCTCTATTGTGTTTTAGATGCTCTTTGCTGCAGCTGCTGATGGCTGATGATATTTTGTGTCTGGCTATTTCCATGCCAAACTAAGGGATCTCTTTTAACTACATTAAAACCAGTGGGAAATAATAATAGAGATAATAATGAAGCACATTCATACATGTAACCATGCACACGGCAGTGTAGTTGATTAGCTGCACAATATGTGATATTTAATAAAAGTCCAGCACCTGCAAACCAATAAAGGTGTGACCCTGATGTCCATGCCCTCACCAATGCCCCCCCCTTCGCTGATTGGCTCTGAGCCACTTTGCTCAGCTCTGTCAGCTCCTCTTGACTAATTAGCTCTGTTGTTCTCCTCCTCCCAGATTCCCTCTGTTCCTGTTCCTTCTTCAGTACAGACAAAAAGCACCACACTTTCATGTTCACCTCTCTATCTCTCCTTCTATAATACAGCTGTGAACAGAGTCTGACTGAATAGACCCTGGAATCCACAGAAATCTGTCGACCCCTCTGCTGATTGTGTAATGTCTAACATACTTAAGTATACTTAGGTACTAATCACTAACTGTGATTTGTCTTTTACATCTGAGTTGACTGTATATGTTAGTACACTTGAGACAGGTTATACTGCCTTTTGTCAATACTGAGGTAACCAGCTTTTAAAACTAAGGGCTCACTGTGCTGCTTAACCTTAAAAAGTTGTTACAAAGAAATACACATACAGCTCAACCAGGTTATTGATCACTAATTAAAGTACAAAAAATAGAATGCCACTCAGTAGAGTGCATACCTCCGCCAAGGCCAAACATTCCCCTTCATCTGCATCTAACTGCATTCAGTCATAGATGTCAGCCACTTATATATGCCTGATTATCCCCTGAGAAATTAATAAAAATGTTGAAAATGCCCTATCTCGTAATGTTAAAGAAAGTGAATAATCCCTGGATCCATCCCTTTATTCGGATCTGTACCAAGAGTTAATGGCCCATCTTCCATCCAAGTTTCACTGAAAACTATTTGTGTTATCCTGCTGACAGACCAACCAACAAACAGACACAGGTGAAAATATAACCTCCTTGAGGAAATAAGAAAATGAGCCAGTGCTGTCAATGTGTGTGCAATTTCAAGATCTGTGCTTGCAACTACTTGATCAACTGTCTGAGTTTATAAAAGCCATAGGGATATTGCAACAGCAGATTGTCATGGTAGGAGAACAGGTGCAAATAATAACATGAAACATGGCTTCAAGGTTCCCAGTGAGCCATGACACCAGAATACAGAAGTATACAGATCCTATCTTTAAGGAAAAGTACCAATACATGAATGTAAATGTTCTCCATTTCAAGTAAAAGTCCTGCAGTCAAATACTACTTAAGAACAGAAGTACTATCAGCAAAATATACTTGAGATATTAAAACTAACTGACATATTCTTGGATTGCTAAAAGAAATGCACTGACATCAAAGCATTTTACTGTTACAGGTGGTCATGGTGGAGTTAGTTTGAACTATTTTATATACAGATCTTCAGTTTAGTTACATTGCAATGGAGCTGGATTTGCAAAATCATGTGATCATGTGGTCTCGCAAACCTTCAAGCTATGCACTTGTGGCCGAACACACAGGCGTTGAACCAATCAGCATCCTATGAGGAACTACCGGCAGCTCGAGATGGAAGCTACAATGGCGGCTCCTCAAAAAGTTAGTGTAGATGCTGCTATGAGCACCAGTTATATCAGAACTGTATATGTCATTGTTAGAAGAGCAAAGAACATAGTCCTCAATACTAAGCCTAATACTTAGTGACTTTCCAACACCACAAGACTTTGAAACTGAAGCAGCTTAGTACAATTTAGGCATGATTCATTTATGTATTAACACATGTGCTTATTTATCTATTTATTTTTTTACCTTTTAAGTTCTCTATCTATATCTGGTTTATTCTGTGCTTGTACTGCTGCAACACCTGAAACCTAACCTTCTGGGTGATCAATTAAGTATTAACTCCTCTTATATCTTCCTGCTGTGAAATGCCCAAACCCTCAAAGACTTCCTGAAGTTCCCCATGAAAAGGGTTCATTTTCCAACTCCTGATTTTTTTTTTTTCTTTTTTGCTGTAGTAAAACAAGCAATTACTGTATGTCAGGAACTCGAAGGCAACACACTACAGAGTCAGAGGGTTCAGGCAGAATCAGGGTCGTTTATTCAAAAAAGGTCAAAACCAGGAGGTCAATCAATCAGGCAACAGTACAGATCCGGCAGGCTAGCTCTGAGGTCAAAAATACACAAAACAGGTCACACGAGGAATACTCAGGGAGAATAATGCTGGAGCGCTCACAACGACACGACGAGACGATCTGGCACAGGAGGAATGGGAAGCACAGCTTAAGAGCCACACATTAGGGAGACAAAGAGACACAGGTGAAACACATTGGGGCGGGGAAGACAATCACACAAGCGGGAAACTTGACAGGAAGACAGGGGTAGGACACTGACTTCAAAATAAAACAGGAAATGAGACAAAGACAAAAAACTCAACTAAAAACCTAACAAAAGACAGTCTTATGTCTGGACCACATTATGTGGTCCTGACACTGTACCCATAGAAAACTTGTTCATCTGTACAGTAGTTATTCATGTTGTAGCAGTTGTAGCATTTTGTCCCCTCACCTGAAATGTGTGATGTTACAGCAGACTTCATCCCATGCATGTCCCTTTTGCATTATTGTGCATACTTCTTAAAATAAATATCTCGTAGAGCGGCATATAAATTTGATATTCTACCTGCATATGATATGATACGAAGATAATGATGCAAAAACTGAGACTGTGATTTGGGGGATTGGAAAATAATAAATGTAACCACAATGATCATAATACTACACATTGAAAATGATTGAAGGTACAGTCTCTGTCAATTATTATGGAAAAAATACACTTTTTAGTTTTGAGCTGTTTGTATCTGACTTGTTAATGCCAAACTCAAAGGCATAAAATGTTACAAATAAGTGTGAGTTTGTTATCAGTTTGTTTGTCTCCTTTGGTACAGTGTTTAATCGAAGCCTCAGAAAAGCCAGAAAAAAAAAAACATTTTGCCACAGTTGTTTATCCTGAAGAGCAGCAAATAAAAAGAAGCATAATAGGAGAATGATGCTGCTTTATTCATTGACTTCTGCTGTAACTGCAAAAGAAATGTATAATGCTTTATCTTCCAGTTATCATTTTTAAAGGTCCTATTCGAAAGAAAAGTTGATTTTTGAGTCTCATTCCCAACTCATCCAAAGCAGACGCTTTGGGATTGTAGGACAGGTTGGCTGCCATCCCACTTTTTGACGAGTTGGGGATGAGAATCAAAAATCAACTTTTCTTACAAATAGCACCTTTAAGGCTAACTGCTTAAATTTTAAACCAGATGTTGGCTCATCAACTTGATTCATGCCATACCATTAACTCGAATCATTAATCATTCACTACTTAACAGAGGCACTGTCACTGCATGGTTGACCTTTTTTCACCATCACATCGCTGTAAAAAAAGCTAAACCAATCTTCAGCTGTTTGTCCTGAAGAGTTTGTAACACAGATTATATACCTACTTGATGGCAATGTTGTAAAAACTATATGGTTGTCTGAAAGCTAAAAAACAAACAAAATCTTCAGATATTGATTTCAAGTCACACTTAAAGTTGACCTTTGAAAAAAATAATTTCCATTTTCATGTTTTTTTGTGTTTTTTAGACCCCCTTACGGTCATATTTGTGTTGAATGGTGGAAATGTAACAATCAGGAAAAAAAACAAAACTCCTGCACACTGTCCACTTCACTTGCAATTAAGTTTAATGCCAACAATGTTTTGGTACTCAGACCTTCATCAGGTTATCTCAACCTGAGATATTTTTTGTCAGCCCTGGGTCTTCTCCTACACGCCTGTTGATCCTCGGGTGTGCAAAAGCTGTACTCTGAGAAACGCAACAATAAAATGTATCCGAACGACCCTGGAAAAAGTGTGTTGAGTTGCCCATTTTGGGTAAATCAAACCTAACGTTAGCTGGCTCAGCATGACCACTGAGCCGGAATAGTTTTTTGATTATCATCTGCTTCTGTTCTATTAAATTACAGACTGTTAACCCTTTACAATACATTTGAAACAGATGTTTTACTAGATGTATTTAAGTATTTTGATTATATTTTATATAATTTCAGTTCTACTGTTGTCTTCTGCCATACATTTTATACAGGTGTTGATGTTCAAAAATAGGGAAAAAACACTGTCCACCCGGTATCAAACAGAGTTATAGCTATAAAACATCCAACTAGGACAGAAAAAAGGATTCACACATGTCCTACAGATTTTGTTACTAGATTATTATTTTTCTTTTATTTTAAGACTATAGCATTTTTTATATTTTAAAAACTGATAAATCTTAACACACTATATTCTCTGTAATGTTTTCTATGAAAAAAATATTAAAATTGTATATAGTTCATGCCTGGAATTAACCTCACTGTGCAAGTCAACCAGCTGACTTGCGTATCCGCTGCCTAAATGGGCCACCTGATGAAAAAGAAACTGAGAAGTTGCCAACAGTGGACCAAGGAATAAAAATGTTCTAAAATGTTAATGATAACATTGTATTCGCTCAATTAATTACTGAAGGAACTAATGCAATCAGACAATCAGACCCAAGTAAGAACTAAGTTGAATTAACCCAATGATCCTGTCATATTAACTTACAGTATTCATACAAAGAACTGAATGGTTGTTATTACTTTTCAAAGAATCTGCCTTTATTGTTTTCAGGCATATCGGAGGATTATTGTGAAAGGGTCTGAGGCAGAGCTTAATTCTTAAAAGTAGAACTGGATTAGGATGTCTATGCATTTGTGTTTGTGTAGTTTAGTGTGTGCATGCATGTCTTCGTGTCTAAAGTGTGAGAGGTCCTCACAGTTGTGTGTGTCTGTGAGTGTTTGTGTGTGGTGTGTGTGCGTGTAGATGTGGATGTGGTGTGCATATCTATTCCTGGGCCGGGGGATCCTCTCCTGCAGGTCTAATTACTTTAATGAGGGATGTCTCCCTCTCTATCAGCCCTACCCAAGGGTACACATTAACATTCCCCCCACATAGTCATACACACCAACACTCACAATTAACCACAAATTCATCAGCAGAGTAAATACTCTCTGTTGCCTTCATGTGAAACTTACTCCTCTCTTAAATTCTTACTTCCGTGAGAAAGTGGGCCCTCCTCAGCCCCCCCCCTCGAGTCAAGCGATTCAGCCCACACTCGACTTGATTCCTGGGGTACTTTAAGTCTGTCTGTCTTCACTTCCAGTAGACACTCAAAGGTGAGAAGACACCAGGGTTTTTTTTAACAGATCAGACAATATGCAATTGAGTCATTATTCGGCTGTGCTGTATCACTCTCACCCTATCGTCCAATTTAGAATCCAAGAGAGTGGCTGACAGCTGGATATCTAATGATGTTTCTGTTGTGACCCGCAACTATTACCCCAGCCGTGTGTGTGTGTCATGTGTGTCTGTGTGAGTGACTGTGTATTAAGCTTAAGCTAGCGTTGCCAAGAGACACTGCAGGCACCACTAAGGGCCACAGCTTTATTCATGAGAGAGAAGTGGAAGCGGGGAGGGTTAGTTATTTAAACTGATCTGATGAGCAAAGCCCAAGGATGTGAAATAAACACGTTGAAACTTGGATGTTCTCCTTCTGCTTTTCTACACTCAGCTGGCAGCTTTTGTCTGTCCTCTAGTGGTCATAACAGGGAACTGCAACACAGGGGACATTCAGAGGAGAACACAGACAGAAAATGTGAACAAGCCCCATGAAATACTCCTCTTTTTCTCTAAAGGTGATGGAGATGTATTGGTCAGTAAGACACTTTTTGAAATGTGACCCATATTAGCAGCTAAAAGTCAGGAATACCATGGCCTCCGATGGCTTGATCTTGACCATTTTAAAATATATATATATATATATATATTATTATATTTTCTGGGATACCCACAACTGGAGGTTTTTTTTTCTTTCGGTGGACTGAATATTTTTCAGCGGGTGGGTTTTTACCTTATTTGGGAGGGTTTAATTGTCACCGACAAACCACTAATCATTTGACAGCACAAAGACTGCATTTGAAACAAGAAACTAGAATGGCACTCAGTAGACCACATACCTCCACCGAGGCCAAACAGTCCCCTTTTGCACTCTCTCATAGTTACCGGCCACCTAAATACACCCGAGTTTTTTCATCAACATCCAGGCATTATTCACTGAGAAATTGAAGAAAACTGGGAAAAACACCCTATTCCACAATATTAAAGAAAAAGAGAAGATATTCCTGGATCTGTCCCTTTACTCGGATCCACACCAAAAGTTAATGGGGTCTTTTCTGGGCAGAGACCCATCCTCCATTCACGTTTGGTGGAAATCAGTAGTTTTTGTGTAATCCTGCTGACAAAACAAACAGCAAACAGAATCGGGTGAAAACCATGGCAGAGGCAAAAAATACATAGAAGAAGAAAAACACGTTGCATCTGTAAATCTGGTTTGGTATTACTTCAGTAATTCAGAGTTTTTAATAATAAACTTGGAGTTACCTTTCAGAAGGGACTGTGCTCTAAATTCTTCAAGAACATCAACCATTTTATTTTGGGCATGTTATTTTCAGGCTTGTGCATAAAAAGGGAATCCTTCTCAACAGGTTTAAATAAAATACTTTTTTAAAATTATTATCAGTCTCTGTCTTGTTTTCATGCCTCTTCCAATGGTAAATGGACTTGCGTTCCTATAGCACTTTTCCAGTCTACGAACTGCTCAAATCGCTTATAACGCTTGTCACATTCACACACAAATGCCATGCAAGGTGCCAGCCTGCTCATCAGGAGCAATTCGGGGTTCAGTATCTTGATCAAGGATACTTCAACATGCAGCTGGGGGAGCTAGGGATTCGAACCAGACCTTCTGATTACTGGACGACCCGCTCTGCCTCCTGAGCTACAGCCACCCAATCATTTCGATCAGTTACTTTTGAACATAACCCTCCTGCTTTGTTGATATTTTCACTACAGGAGTTCTGCTAAAAGCATTATCAAATAGAATTATGAATTATAGCCTCATCCAATTCCTTCAACAGACTGGATCAGCATTGTCAGTAACATGTAATCGTGACAAATGGTAATGGTGGCTAGTACTATGAAAGCAAACCTCCTGCTTAGAAAAATTTGAACTTTTCTCCAACTTGTATTTCTGATCTGGATGTTGCTATTCAAACACACTTCCCTCTGTTTTGCTTATACCAGCTATGATGGGGCACTCCATTAACCATAGATATCAATCTCTGCTTCTGCACTTCAAATTAAAAGCACTTTTGGTTGATATGTCCTCGCTCCTCAGTGATTCATACCATCATACAGGAGTGGAAACAGTGAAAAAAATTCAAAGACACACCAAAAATTGGGGGAATTTCATCACCTACAGCACAACCTTTCGTGTGTAAGGTTCACCAGCTTCAGAGTGGTTCAGAGACACATTTACAGTTGACTATATTATACATACATTTTACTTCATCCTTTAGGTATAAGTCTTGCCTTTTTTGCTGATGCTGATTGCGCCCTCTGTCAGTCCAATGTCAGTAGAATTCATCCTTTAGAGAACATGAATGTCTGAACAAAATTTTGTGACAGTCCATATTTGTCGAGATATCTCAGTCTGGACCAAAGTGTCTGCCAAACGGATTGACCCACATTGCTATCCACAGGCTAGCATGGTTAACAATGGAGCACTAAGACACACAGAATACACAGCCATATACTGTCAAATGCACTTCTTTGTAAGACAAAGAACAGCTGCGTAAAGTTTGTCAAGAGTCTGCAGTGTTATTTGTTTTAAGCATCTTGTACTGGCAAAGTGAAGAAAAGTTAAACTCCTTGTATCGTGGGTGATCAGGAACACTTTGACTACAAACGCTGATTTCTTTGTTGTTGACTTCAACCTTTTTTTTCATTCTGCCGGCAACCCACAGTGCAGTAAAACCATAGCCTATATTTTAACAAAGCATAGATAAAACAAAATAATTAAATCACTACTTGTTAGAGTCAGTATTCAGACTTTAATCTGCCCACAACTGCCTGTCTTGGCAAAATTTACAGCTGGATCTGTATTTGGATTGATGGTATTGGATTGATAAAGAATCACTGAGGATGCACCTGGGAGAAAGCCTCTAATTCATATAAACATGAAAAGGCATCAGAGAGATGTCAAGCAGGTCTGAGAGTAAACCCCCTCTTACCCCTCTGGATGTCAGGATACTCATGGATGGTAAACAACACAGGTGTGGATGATACTGTTACTGTAATAACAAAATACAGGCTAGTAGTAAAAACCACAATTTAACCGTAGAGAAAGATAATGGTTTATAATTCGTAACAACCCTATACGAGCCTGTTTGAATTTCAGTTATTATCACACATGACGAATAATGGTGTTTTAATCAGGGGTGCTGGAAGTCAGTTATTTTTAATTTAATTATTTGGTCTATCCAGAAAAAATCCAGTAACTGTGGCTGTCGCAGTCCAAAAAGACCATCCGATTGTCTTATTCAGCCCGTACGAAACTATCGGACAGGGTACCTGTCTGTCTAGCAACATACCTGCCTGCCTGTGGCACTCTTTGCACTTTCACACATTGCATATGACTGGAGTCTTCCACAAGGCTTGGCAGATGTATTGTTAAAGCTATTTGCGAGCTAGTGGCAAAAGAATGGCAGAGTGCAGCCAAAATACTAACATGCTAGCTTGACAGCGGTGAGTACTAACAATAGTCATTTTTGTTGTTTACATTCATTATGATAACGTTAGGTGTTTTCTTACATGAGAGTGAGACATACAGTAAGGGGGTTTGATATGATTAGCAATGAAACGATGTGCTGTGCTCCCAGCACACAGGTGTGTTAACTGGGGCAAGTAGTACGGCTCACAGCCGCTACATCAGCGCCGCTGCTGGCTGTTTTAAACAACCGTGAGAAAAACACAAGCACAGCCGATTAAGCCACTGAACATACTGTTAGGAAATAACAATGTGTCACAGAGAGTCCACTGGACCACCCCGGGTGACCTGCTAGTCCGCTGTACATCCAGAGAGAGGGAGGGAGCTCAGTGGGCCACGATGAATTTACTGTTTAATCAGACTACAAAAGAGACAAGAGTTAGCTATCTAGCGTGCTTTTCTTAACTGTATGTTCAGTGGCTGTCTGGTGTTAATGGTCTGTGCTTGTGTTTTTCTCGTGGTTAATTAAAACAAACAGCCAGCGGTGGAGCTGATGTAGCGGACTGTGAGCCGTAGTTGCCCAGGTAAACACACCTTCACGACTGGCTGTCACAGCTGCAGTGTGCCTTGGCTTGTTAGGTAGAGCTGCAGCAGGACAGCCCGCCTGTTCACTCCGCCAGCAAGCCAAGAGACACTGACAGCGAAGAGCATCTCTGGAGGATGAGTGACCCACACAGGAGCTGCAGAAGACCGGGAGAGGGGCTGAAGACATCGGTGTGTATCCCTGCGAGACTGCCACTCAGAGACCACTGAAAGCAGACATTACCAGTTTACAGTAGTAACAATGAGCTACCAAGTTAACATAGAACGGAACTAACAAAGCCAACCACTCAGAGGCAGAGTAGGGCGGCTCTTTCGGCAAAATAAGTGGGATCGTGGTTAAAGCACACGCCTGAACAACTGTTGCGCTAGCCTTTTCAGACTGAGATACACTTGTGACCGCTATTTTGCTTGGGTTTATATGATTGTGGCATTTCGGTATTTATCAGAATTGTTTGCTTATGTATTTGTCTAAAAAGCTAAGAAATCGCGTTAAACGTAGCGAACTAGCCGGTTAACACAGCTCCTGGCCAGCAGCAAGAGTTACGTGGCAGTCTGTAGTCAGGCAGTGCATGTTCATTTGCTTTAGAGGAGTGGCTCTGAAGGGAGGAGGTGGGATTTTTATGGTTGGTTGCTTTCAAAACTGTGGCTTGCTTTTGCTGGTTTCTACAGTCTTACCAACCCTGGCTTTAACAACAGTTTACAACAATCTTTTTCAATTTTGTACTACAGAAAACAGCAAACTTGAACAGATACAGCAACTATACAGTGACAACACATTCTCACTCCTAACTTGTCAAATACAGCAGCTTAGTCAGTGGCCTTAAGCTTCCAGCTATGACGCCCTACCTACCCCTCTGGTGTGAGTTTTGCATGTGAATGGATTGTGGTCAAGTAGTTAGTTCACGGTTTGGTTCCAAAAATACCTGGTAAGGGTTCGGAAAGATCATACTTTGGGTTAAAATAGCTATGTTCAGTTTTGTAACTTAGCCTAACTTATGTACAGTAAGTTACGCAACTCATACTAAAATGATTTACATAACCTACAGTACATAAGTGACATCACTCACGTAATGTTAGTGTTTATAAGCCTGCCATTAGCACAGGCTGCTTTCTCCTCCCTTTAACGACTACTTTCAAAATCCCTGTTGCTACAGGAAACAACAACTTCTGAGCAAGCGACCTACATGCTGAAAATTCAGCCCAGTGCCATGATATAATGTTAGCAGTTAACGTTTCTCTGTGAAAGTGCAAATGTCAAGGTTGACATTTCTTGCAAATGTGGCATATCACATGCACATTATATGCTTCTTAGCCACTTTTTATGAGGTGCAGGTGACAGTGGTGGCATTGTTACAGCCAACTAGCTGCCAAATGGCAGGCAGCACTTCAACTTACACTACTGGATTTCATAAGGACACCTGGGGATATATCCAGCCAACAACTACTTTTTGCAGGAAATCAGACCATCTCCATCCGTGATCTTGTCAACCAAAACAGGTATTTTAAGCCAAGCATAAATGTTTTCCTACCCCTAATCATGTGGTTTGTGCATGAGCGAGAAATGTAAAATTCAACCTGAACAAATGTTAGTTTCAACATAAAGAGACGTCCGGTTTTAACTTATCTGTGGTTTTGCAGAAACATACTTGGCTAACATTTATTCAGGTGGGTTGTGAACATTGCAATTCAGCCTTGTGCTAACCTCTTTTTGGCCCTAAAAGAAGAATAACTAGACCTGTAATTTTCAGTTCAGTGTGTCCAGCTGATATTCTGGGATCCAATTTCAATAGTGCTAACCCTAAACTAACCTCCTATTTCTATTTTGGAACAGGAACCTGTTACTAGTTAAATCTACACAGATTTTTATGTTAAGCTTCCAATTTCTTTTATCACTGATCGGTGATTTCTTACATTCTTCGTTAACTGTTGCTCAGAGGTATGTTCTGTCCTGTCACTCAGTCTGGTTGAACCATTGAATGGCATGCATGTTGTTAACCCCATAAAGACGCTTGTTTGATGATGTTTAAAGGAAATATCTTGCCAAAACAAAAACAAGAACTATGAGTATTAAACAAAAATAAAGGTCTCAGTCAAATGTTACATCGCACCATTCAAGAAGTCAGAAGAAGATCCTGGGGCCTGAAGCATTTTTCAGCTAGTAAACACACTGACTGTATAAGTACTACTATCATTTAAAAGGGTCAATATCACATGGAATTGCAAACTCAAAATATCGCATTAGATTGTCTAAAAAACAACTAGACTTATATTTTATATTGAGTTGTGTACTCTCATTGTCCTAGAGTTTCCAACAATGTCCCATCACAGAGAAATGTGTAATTTTATTAACGGTGCATTTCATTTGGTAACATCAGATAGATTTTTATTTGCGATGGTGGTTGTTTAACAATGAAGACAGCAACTCCCACGATCCCATGTTACTGACGTCTTTTGATTGTTTTGATTGAGAGACCCCTAGTATCAGAAATTAGATTCTGTGGGCTTAAATATTAGATGGTTTTGTTTTATTTTGATGTTGTATTAAAGTTATTTCTCAAAAGAATGCAAGCTATGATGTTTACTTTGATGTCCCTGGTTAAAATTGCATAGAATGTGCTTGTATTGGTCAGAATTTAGTTGTACACATGAAGGTCTGAAAATGTGATCATGTAAATGATGTCAACTAGTATTCTTTATTTCAACTATTTAGTATTGTTCGATAGTGTAGGCTATAGACAGCATACTGAGGTCGGTTATATTAAGCTCTGATGTCATGCAGGCTGGGCACAGTCTATGACACAATGATAAAAACTTATCATAATCATCAATATAAAATTTGTAGCGGTGTAACTTATTAAAGAAAGGCCTTTATAGCCCAAAAATGAATTAGCAAGCAGACAATAGAGCAAAACACATAGCAGAATATCAAGTGTTCCCTAATCCAGCCTTTGTCAGGCAGAGTCGAGATGGGGGACTTTATAGAGAAAGCCCACCTGGCTAAATGAATAGGCAATGTTGTCAGGGTTTAGAGGAGTCAGTCGGCTGTGAGGCTGCCGTATAATACAGCGGCTGTCAGCGCTGACAAGTCTCAGAAACACACACCTCTAATCTCAACCCCCCTTTCTTCTCCCCCTCAACCATAACACACAGAAAAAATGACACCCTGCGCAAATATTAAACATCTTCCAAGGCCTATTCCATTATCTTTTTTCTCTAACACTGTTTTACCCCTCCTCCGCCTCCCTGCTCTCTCACTCCCTCTCCATATTTCTCACCCATCTTGTCTTGTCCTTGTCTCCTCAGAAGCCCTGGCAGCCGGATCATCTCTGTCTCTTAGTGTCAATTAAAAGTGAAATATCTGCATTTGTCAACATATCATTTGTGCTGGGCCCGTGATGCACTGCTGATTTGTCGGCCGATTCCTGACATCGGAGAGGGAATGCCGAGGCGGCAGTCTCCCTCATTAGACCTGGAACTGGCACCATGATGGCTGACACCGCCGGGAGGCTTCGCTCCCCGCCGACATGATACTAACCCAGGAACAGGCCTCGTCTGTCAGTCCTGTCACTTGCCAGCCAGCCATCCAGTCAGGGAGAGCGAGGGGCAGATGGGTGGAGGAGGGGGTGTCAGGGGGTGGGGGGTGCACCATGTACCCTACTCTGAGGCCCAGGGAGGGAGAGTCTATAATGAAGTTTATTTGTATGGCAAATTGTCAATATATGTCATATTGTCTGAAGGACATGTGGGCAATGGTTGACATGTCAGTGTGGTGGCAGCAAACTGTAAGTTGCTCTAATAATGATTTTACACCAGGGTTATACCACCAGTAATATAAGGAGAATAAGCATGAATATGTATATGTATATATGTATATAAGTTTCATAGGAATATGGGCAGTAGTTGTTTAAATATATGTAAGTGTCAGGTGGGCCCAAGAGTTGGATGTTGCCATCTTTAGCAAGGAAGAAAATGAGAGTACAAAAACCACCATATTGAAAATGTTTAAATAAAACTCCCCCAAAAAACAGTATGTATGAATCAATAAAGTAAAATGGAACTGATTGTGTGAGGGTTGGCCACTCGGTGGGTTCTTCAGAACCAGAAGCTTTGTTTAGATCTGAAGAAACAGTCTAAGAGTATTGTTTGTGTTATTCTATATTGTTCTATTCTTGTCAGTCAATCCCATACAGAGACCAAAACCAGCAAAGTGTTCGTGTTTCAATATGTCCTGACTTAACTTTCCTGTCTGTGGCACATTTTTAGACAACAGGACGAGCGTAATTGCAGGGCAGTATTTTCACCGAGTGTTTGCGGCAGCAGCACGTTGTGTGGGACAAAACAGACTACAGTGTGTGTGTTCGTGGTAATGAAGGAACGTGACAATTGGTTGGGGGTATGGGTTACAAACACGCCAATGATCAATGGCTCAATGATGTGTTTTTGGACAACACTGGAGCTCTGTGGCCCAGAGGAATAACACATCTCAGACTTTGGAGCCAGTCCTTCAAAAAACAACCTATAGGTCTGTTATGAAGTGACCGTTGCTTGCTATTGCAGCAGACATACAGGCATCACTGGAGATGAAGTCTCTGCCTCTGTTTATTGATATTCCAAGATATCGCAGGTCAAAAATGAAGGCAGATTATTGCCACATAATTTACATTTGTTGTTAGGCCGCGACCTCTAGTGGTTGCAGTAATTATTACAGCTGTAACGGAGGAGGTGAGCAGAGTGAAAAGTCCATACAGGGATGAGGTCTGGGATGAACCGTCAAGTTGAACAAGGACAGGACTGCTGTTCGTGTCTAGTGTGAAACCCGACGTCAACGGTGAGCTCTTTTTTACTTACTAACATAGTGAAGTAGTGCAAGCCTCTTAGGTAACAAAGGTACATTTGTAAGAGAAATTAGAGAAGCGACATAGTCATTTTAACCCAAACTACAATGTATTCCTTAACCTTACCAAGCAGCTCTGTTGGCTGAACCTAGCCAAACTGTACAATGAGGGACCAGTACGTATGTCGCTATTACGCTACAACGGTCATTTGTTTTGGGAACTGTGATACGTGTCCTTTTGACAGACTGACAGTTGACCTACTCAGTTGTTTTCGGTATGAGGCGGTGTTGGATTTTGGATACACAAACAACGTTGATTATGATGATGATGATGATGGCAATGATGATAGTTATGATGATACTTAATTGTCAAAACAAGTCTAACATTTCCTAGCAGCCCCAGCATCACAGGAAAAGACAAATATAAACAGAAATACAGGTATATATAACATAACATTTCTCAGTTATAGCCCTTCTCTGATTTCAAAAGGAAAAAATATGGTTGTATTTCTCGCGCTCTAAGGCTTTCTTGTCCATAAACACGACAGCGTTGTTATATGCCCTATAAGGCCTTCTTGCATGGTTAGAAGAAAGAACCAAATCAATGTTATATTGTAAAGTACATAAGCTTTTTACAAAAATGTATATATTCAGATGTAACCCCTTTGTAATCACCAACATTTTGATTAGTCACAGTAATTTAACTACATATATGATTTTTTTTAAAATGACATGTTTTTTCTATAGTGTAAAGTGTGTGTTAGGGTGACCAAGAGATGTTAGTGTGTGTTAAGTGTGTTCAATCAATCAATGTGTATTTCCAACAAACAATATGCAGGTTGTGGACATTCAAATTTGTTGTCAACTTGTTACATGTTCAAGTTTCCAGTTTCAGACATTTGATTGAAAGCAGAACAATTCCATTGAGACTTACTGCTAAGGTGACTGTATGTGCTTCTTTAGTTTTAGACAAAAATTCCTTGGCCTTTTCTAACTTGCTCAGAAGAAGCTTGACGACCTCAGGATTTCATGCCAGCATTCCTGCCTCCTGCGTCCCTTCCCCACACTGTGGGATCAGAGAGGAGGAGGAGGAGGATAGTGGTGTGGCTTTACTTGCCATCATTGGGAGGAGAAGCACTGACCGAGCCAGAAGTCAGCCGGATTGGGAGTCTCTCAGAGACATAAAGGAATGCACAACCATTATAGCTTCAAAGAGAGGAAGAAGGGAGGGAGGGAGGGAGGGAGAGGGCAGGGGTGGCAAGGGTGAGCATTGCAAAGAGGGAAAAGAAGGCGTTTATAAAAAAGGAGGGGGAATGTGGAGCGGGTTCAATGGTTCAGCTAATCTTATATCAGTGTGTTTTATTAGTGCCCCCATACATGATCAGTGGGGTGTGTTTGGGGGCCGTATCCTGCTGCAGCATGAATTCTTCTCCACAAAGGTCAAACCAGGGGGGGGGGGCATATTTCTGATCAGTGGAGTGATTCCCACCACCATGTTTCACTGTGGGTTTGAAACACTGTGGTATCATTTTCTCTAATGTTCATACACTAATCTATCACTTGGATTATTTAGTAACTAGGACTTTTGTTTATTATCCACTGTGAAATTCTGGTATTTCCTAGCCCACCTCAAGTATTTGTCCTTGTTTCCCTCCTGAGAAGTGGCTTAGAAGCTGCTCTTGGTCCACTGAGACACTATAAAAGAGCCTTCTTTTGATAGGACGACTGCTGATTGGAGTCCTGTGTTGTTTATTTAGTAATTCTGTATCTGTGATGATGTTCACTCTCAGTGAACTAAGCTTGATATTGATATTCTGATGGTGTGCTCACCTTGGGTCTGCCTGACTGTGCTTTGGATAAAACTGATCCAGTTTTTGGAAAGCGTTCTATAGTTCCATGCACTGCCCCCTTAGAAACCTTGAGTTTAGAATAAAAATTTGACCTCTGACACCTTCAATTACTTTTTTAATCCTCAAACTTTCTGGTTATTTACAAGTTTATGTGACAATATTAGAGATTTATGATCTCACACTTTTGGACCCCACTGTACGTTCAGCAAAACCCCAAACAGTGTTGTACAATCATTCTTTCCCTCGAGCCTTGATGATTGGAGGTTTTTGTTGTTTGTTTTTTTATTTATTTTTTTGGACTGTTGCATAGAAAATCTTTGCAAATTTGCTTCTTATGTCATATCTTCAAGAATATCATCTCTGTCAGTTTCATTTGCACATTAAGCATTACATAACACCCCTCGTTATGAAGCCAAAGAAATATGCTGTGTATGTTTTATTTTCATTCCCCAGTTAGACTTTCACTTTTCTGTTTTGTTGCGGCCTTTACTGTACTTCTCTGTGTACGTATCATCTTGGAGATGCTTGAAACTTCAAAAAAGATATACAGTATGTATTAAAAAAGAAAACCAGGGAGCCTTACAAGAAGAACACATCCATCAAAGTCATTTCCTTTGTGTTTTTTTTTTTTTTATTGAACACTGTTTAAGACACATTTCATACCCACCAACTTTGATTCCAACTGAAGAGCCATTTTCCATTATATACTCAAAATTACAGTGTAACTATCCACTTGGATTCAAAAGAGGCCTATACATCATACTTTATAGACAAATCATAACATTTCACTCAAATAAACAAGTGTTCTGGGAACAAATGAAGAGTTTTATTCCAAAATGAGGTATTCACTTTTAGAAACCAGTGACTACTTGAAAATCACTTGCAGACATGAAACAGCAAATGCTAAGCCATTTTGATATATGATATGAGTGTAGTGTTTGAATCACAGTACAAGTCCTGGGTCGACACATTAGCATCACACAGAAACAAACGGAATCCAGTCTTTAAACAACTCCAGGGACTGATTAATGCCAAAAGTGAATATATAATATTTTGGAGTAAAACTCCTCATGTACTGATCTACAGCGTGCTGTACATGGTACAGCATTAGAAAAACGACTCCAGTGTAAAATCACTACCATTCTTTACATAGCTGGGGTACTTATGTGTCCTGTATATATTCTGGTCTTAAAGTCCCTTCGCTTTACAAGACTGTACGTCCACCACAATACTTCTGACAACATTTGAATATTTGAGCAGAGCTGCGTCTCAGAGTAAGGTTTCTGTCACTGACCTCTCCTTTGAAGTACTACATGAAGGCTTCAGTTTGTCAGAACAAATAACATAAAACAGACCACAGGATTCTTGTGTTTTATGGATGCAGGAGAACATGAAGGCACATACTGTCATCTCATCATGTACACATACATGTGCATTCCCTGCAGTCGTTCTAAAAGAGCATCAAGCGACTTTTGACCTTTATTAAACCCAAAAGGGAGCCAGTAGGAATGACAACAACACTGCGTACTTGTACTCAGTGAAAGAAGCAGCGGCATGCAGGGAGTGTACTTTATATCCATTTTTCTATTTCTTCTTCTTCTCAGGGTACTTTCACTTTCTTTTTCTGCACAAATTCACAAAACTGAAGAGTCAATCAGTGATATATCTCGTCGATAGACTCCACTGCTGATTCAATGTGCTTAGCTGACCAAAAAGCCACTGACAAGGAACTACTAGTGCCAACGGTGCAGGACAAACTGCAACAACTAGGGCCACAGACACTCACCAATGACATGTTATACTTTTTAACTTCTTACAACACTTCATAATATCTACAACCTCATGGCCAGAATTATGTGGACACCTGAGCATTCTACCCATATCTAAGCACTGAATATTTAATTTCTAAACCATGGGCATTATTGTGCTGCATTACTTCCTCCAGTCTTCTGGTTTCAGTCTCTCTACCAGATTGTTGCAGACAGTTACTTGCATTCAGCCACAAGATTATTCATAAGGTCCTACACAGATGTTTGGTGACAGGGTCTGGCTCACAGTCGGTTTTTCAGTTCATCCCAACGGTGTTGGATGGGGTTACGGGTTAAGGCTCTGTGCAGGTCAGTCATGTTCTTCCACACCAAGCTGGAACAAAAACATTTGCTGGGGCATTTAAATAGTGAAACAGGAAAGGGACAAACACAAACTTGGAAACACACTTTTGTCTAAAATGTAATTGTATGCTGCAGATCTAGACATGGTGTCCACATACTTTTGGCAATATTATGTATCTAATCTAAATGTGAGCAATATTGTGTCAATTGAATTGTTCAGATGAAATAAAGTCAAAGCAAACTGCGTTCTAGAAAGTAAATGTCATTGGTCATTGGTACCAACCCCACCTAAAGCACGATGATTAAAATCCTACTTATTACTCCTTACTACATTCAATAGTACTGACCAGTGTCTCTCTAATTCTTATTCAGCTGTGACTTGCATGTCACTTCCCTTTCACAAACTGTCTGTTGCCATCAACATTAATTGAATTCATATTACATCAGCACCTTCAGTTAAAAGCATCCTGGTTAAGTGGTTTTATAAAGTTAGCAGCACTGGTGAGTACAGAGTGAAAGGCAAGTGGGTGGGATTTCCTGATCTAGAAAATGTGAGTGCAGTGGCATCACAGTCTAAGAATCCTTAACTAATGTAACTTTAAGGGTCTATGACAGCCTGATCAGTATTTGTGAAACATAATGCAGAAGCTAGATTGAGGTTTGTCTGGAGCAGAAGTCCCTCCCCTTCCTGTGGACCACCATGAGACCTTATTTGAGAAAACATATGTGCTGAATGGTGAGAGACAAATACTTGATCCCATTGGACTTGTGCCATAACTACACATACGACATTTAACAATTTAAAAGATACATTTTTATCAGGAAAGAGTCCCAGTCTGTCATAAAACGAATTAAGTATAAGACTGTGAAAGTACATTAGAAAGACTATGCAGCCATCAGTCTCATAGGTGACTTGGTCTTGCTTAACGCTCACTGAAACCCATAGCTGTAAACTTGTAGAACCTGTTCTGTATATTAGCTAGCTCACAGAACTGAATGACTCTCCGTTCACATAACTGCAGCTTTCATTTTGGCCAGACAGATTTGCTCCTTTTTTAATACGTTATAAAAAATACGTTAATAAATCCTCTCTGTTTGTGTCCAGTGTAAAACCAAAAGTAAACTGAGTTCCTTTAATTTAACATAGAGAAGTTACGTCACGTACATAAGGTAACCTAAGTTACTTAGGTAACGCAGGTACATTTGTAATGGAACTACAGAATTGATTTTAACCCAAACTGCAATGTTTTCCTAAATCACTCAAGTAGTTACTGAGTCAGCAAACTGCAACAGTACAAAGAAGGTCCAAAGAAGTACAAAGAGTATTTTACTATCTTTATAACTAACCTTCTTGACTAACAAAATTCTCTTTTAAATTGGCAGATATGTCTCATTCATGGCACACTTCAAACAGGTTAAAAAAATTGTCTCTTGCCATCAACCACCACACATGAGGGAAACCAGGACAGGGTGGACTTTGCCCCTATATAAGACTATAGTATGTAAAATGGTGACAACTTAAACAAATAGCTCAACATTTGGAGAAAAAAGACTTCTGAGAGTCAATTAAGAAGATGGCTATTAGTCTCATGTCAGTGTGTTACTGTAGGTTGGGAGCTGGGATTAACACAGCTTGAAAAATACCTTAAGTAATTAACACATTGTTTCTTGTTTGCTTGATCCAGAAACAGACACAGAAATGTGAAACTGAAGACTTTTTCTTTGATTCCAGCTCCATACTTACAACTACTGACTGTTTGTCTCCTAATCTCACTCTTGGAAAGAAAGCCAATAACTGTTGTGTCCCTACTTATTTTGAGACCAAACCTATGCCCTTGCCGTTGAATTATTCCTTTAAATTAGCTACAAGACAAGTAGACATTCTTTGCAAGTCTCCCTTTTTTTGATCCATTACTCATGTCCATAAATACTGGTATGTCCACCTCAGAACACAGCAATAAGATTCCTACAATTAAATACTGTTGAAAATATTGAAAATATTACAAAAAATAAAAATACAGTGACTTGAAGTTTTGCATTATACACAACACAAAGACATGGATAAGACACTCATAGCATCTTATGACAATAACAAAGAATGGAGGGAGCAGTTAGCCTGTTCAGTCATACAGTGCACATAGACAGTATAATACAGCAGTTATTAACACAACAGTTTTTGACTCCTGCAGAGGCTGCAGTGATGTAGTCCACACATTCAGGTGGGTGTTCTAAATTCATGCTCCATCATATGAAGTGTTTGCATCATTTCATTCACATTAAAGACTGCAGCAGTAAAGAGAGATGGAGTAAACAAAAACCTGCAGACACATGATAGAAGAATACTGCCTCCAACTTTAGAAGACTATTTTTCCCTCGTACCAGAATTATTTTAACAATATTAAGTACCTGAAATCACCGGTATCAAAGTTGTATTGTACAAATTCAAATGTCTGGTTCAGCAAAGGAAAACACGAGGTTTGAATCCAAAGAACTTCTTAGATTGATGGTGCGACTGCTGCGTCTATTTTCTAAGACAAAAGAAAGTTAAAATCACAAATTTCCGGTTGAAGGAGAGAAAAAAGGAAATCAGGTGACTAAACACTTAACAGCAGAAGAGGTCAAGTCATGCAGGATTAGCACTGCCAACAAGATAAAGCCAGATTTACAAAAAAAAACAACAACTAAAAAGACCCCCCTTGTATATGGAATGTAATACTACTACAAGGACTCACTGATAATACTGTGCAGTCTGTGGTAATGCAAATCAAGTTGTGTAATTTGACAGAATTTGTTTCAAATGTCTTTTTCTCCCTCGACACATGAATCTTTCTGCCTTGCAAAACAGAATCAGCAGTGGAATCTACAGAGGAAGTTTTGAATGCTTTGCTTTACTAAACCACAAATGATGAATTCATTGCCCTTACATGACCGTATGGAGGGCCTCAGAGAATTTCAGTTTCATCATTTTCAGCCTATGTGAATACATTCCTTCATATCCACAGGCTTTCAAGCTTTTCCTTTGTACAGGAGGTCCAAACATGATTCTGGTTCCATGACATTTAAGCTTAAGATTGTCCTCAAGACTCAACTTCAAGGTGACATCCAGGTCAGAGCATCCTTTGACTATACACTCCCCCAACAGGACAGCCTGAGTAATCAGGAGACTGTCTCTTTCAGCCTGTGGTCTTCACCTGTCCATCTCTGAGGCTTCAGTGCCAGTAGTTTTCAAAGGAGAGTACCGCTTGTTGATTAATCATCCACAATGCAGAGCATATGTTCTACCTGCCCTTTAGATAGATACATCCACTGGATGTGAGGCTGTGAGGCAGAGCTGCAGACCTCAGATCAGCCTCTCCTCTGGGGGAACTTTGAGGACACTGCCCATCTCCAGCCTGGCACCAGCCACCTCCTGTGAGCTGGGGCTGTACGTGCCCTCCGACTGACGCTTCTTCCGTGCTGTCATGATGAGGAAAAACACCACCAGGATGGCCAGTAACACACACAGGGTGGTCAGAGGAATGGTCACCACCAGCCAGGGGATCCGCTCCCTGTGCTCCTCTTTCTGAAAGAGGGTAAAATATTGTGCATACATAGTGAACAAAACTAGCATGCACGCACGTGGTTACATTATCTCATGATTATGGATTTTTCTTTCATAATCATGATCAACCATGGTAATATTAATCAAACTTAGTTTTCATCTCATCCTTTTCTTAACTTGCCGTAATGGGCTTCCATATTTATCTCTGTGAACCTCACACAAAGCCTGACGCAGGACCCTTTTGAAGTGGGTGATAACAGACAGTGTGACTGCAGCAGGTAGGCTGATTGTTTATTCAAAGCTGCTGCTGTGCACTGTAACTTCTGTCATAATGTTTTTAAACTGTGAATATTTTTGCTTTTGAAAATCTCAGAGCAGAAACTCCTGTCTGACTCATCACATTTGAAATGAATTAAATTAATTTAAATGAAGTTAAAGGTTTGTTGGCTCAGGTCCTAAACACCGTTGCTGCTTCTGTTCCTGTGTTGTAACTCTTGGTTATACTTGTTTAGAGTGTGTAGGTTGGTGAAATCAGCCCCTCGACCCTCGCACACAGAGTGAATGGCAGGACGATAGTGAAGAAGCCAACATTTGTTCAAAACATGCCATACAACTAAGTTGTATTAGCAATTCATCACTGTTACATTTTAACTGGATTATGCAAACCGTGAACATTTTATTTGGTCTCTTGGAGAGAGACCAAATAAGTGGCGCTCCAGTGCGCTCCAGCAGCACTACACCTATGTGTATAACACATGGTTTTCTTTACTGCATTGTTTTAGTAATTACAGTCATCTGTTTTTTTTTTCATAATTCACAAAACATTCTAACCTATTTACCTTTAGTTATAAAATACTATATCTTTATTGGACTAATGTTCAGGCATTAAGTGTCACTGAAAATGTTTTCTTTGTTGTCAAAAAAAATATATAATTTTTAGTGTAATATTAGAAATCCTGAAACACATTTTCCACTTAATTGGGACAATACACTATGGCATGGAGATATAGTAATGCTATTGTTCATTGTGTTTACAGTAAACATGCTTTTTCATGTACAGTATGCCTGTCATGTTTATTCCTGAATCAGGATTTCCGTGGCAGCTAACGGGAACCTGAATGTAGGCCATCCATATATAAAACCCATCAGTCAGATTCAGGTTCTAATTTAGCACATGTGCTGTGAAAGCAAATTATGTCAAAGCCAGTGCCAGTGAAAAGATCTGTCGATCACTTACGTTGCTCTCACAGAGTCTGCCGCTGTAGCCCGGCATACACTCACACTGGAAGTGGTTGAGTCTGTCCAGACAGGTGGCACCGTTAAGACAAGGGTTGGACTCGCACTCGTCTATCTCTGTCTCACACCTGAAACACATCAGCAGGGTTTTAACACAACTCTGTCTGACAGAGCAGCTGCTCTCACACACTTGCACGCACATGCACTCTTGACCTTTACACTTGGATATGCTTCAGAGTAGACACACTTTCTACTGAACAGCAGGTGTGTGGTGAGGAACATGCTGCTCTCACCTGGCACCAGTGTATCCCGGCTTGCAGGTGCAGTTACCTCCAGAGTCTCCTCCTATACAGACCCCTCCATTTAGACAGTCTGTGTTCACATCACACGCCACTGGAGGGAAACGCCACCTGTTGGAAACACAAACATACTTATTGAGCAAGGTATGATTTAGTAGTTACTAGTGCAGTGCCTGTTTAAAATGTGCCCACTTGATTGTCGGTCCTGTGGTAACGCTCATAGCAGCTTTCTCGAGAATCAGAGAAATCATTCAATTTACTTCACACCCCACATTGATTGCATAGGGTTATCAAAACTTTAACATTAAAACTGATATTAGCCAACACCTGGTTTGGTATAACCAATGCCAACATGGCTTACTCTAAAGATTATTTTTAAACCAGTGATTAATATGACAAGTGATTTAATCAAAATAAATATTATTAATATTAAATATTTTTTTCAGCATCTATTCAACATCATCTAATTTATTAGGTAAGGAATATTCCACAAAATCAGGTGAAGATGCTTTCTGCCATCATGGCCCTAAACTGTGGGCCGGCTTCCCCTTGCATCTTAGACCTATGAACTCTCACAGTTCTGAGATTGGCTTTTAATGTGGAGTAACTGCATCATCATCATTTTGCTTCAGTGCTTGACATAAATCATCCTACAGCCTGCAGTTGCAGGAAGCATTACTATGGATCCCACTTATTTTCTCACAAGTCATGCCCTACTCCACCTCTGATTGGTTGGCTTTGTTGGTGACGTTCTATGCTTGACTCAAACTTTAACACAGTAGCTCTTGTCTTCTGGTCTCCCTCCCAGTCTTCTGCTGCTCTTGTCTGGGTCACTTATCTGGAGCCACTCTTCACTGTCAGAGAGGTGGAGTGTTTACCTTGTCAACTACGGCTCACGACTGGCTGTTGTAGCTGCAGTGTCACTGGGCTCGTGTGGTAGAGTGGACAGGCCGGGTGGCAGAGCAGCAGTCCAGCGGCAGCCCATCTGTCCACTCTACTGCACGAGTTCAGACACTCTGACAGTGAAAAGCGGCTCCGGATGAGTGACCCAGACTGGAGCAACAGAAGGCCAGGAGAGAGGCCGACTACAGCTCAGACACCGCAGACATACACTACCAGTCTGGCAACAATGAGCTACCGAGTTAACAGAGAACGCAACCAACAATGCCAACCAATCAGAGGCAGAGTGGGGCTTTTCTTACGAGAACAGAAGTGGGATCAATAATAAAGTGTGTAGGAAGATTCCAGTGTTTCAGCTAGTAACATTTTGCACCACGAGCATAATTAAAATCACGAAAGAAAACACAACATTCCATGATCAATCATCTGATCCACTGATTCACTGATTGACTTCAACCTGGCTGGAAGCTGCTGACTCCTGTTCACTTTCAGCTGTTTCAGGAGTCGTGTTAAGTTACTGCTGGTGAAAACCCAATGTGTTCTGATTTAGCTGCTTCAAATACAAACTTTTAAATAACTTTTAACTAACCACATAACATGGGACTTTTATTGTGAAGGATTTATAGGAAATGTGTTTATCACTAAATTAGCGAAGCTCCTTTGAGCACCATTCAAGACAAGACAAGTGTATCATTTGGTTAAAGACTTGGTTAGCCTGGTTTGCCCTGTTGTAATTGAAATGCAAATCCCACGAGACAGGCCGAACCAGCACATGCGTATGGAAAAGCCCCATTACTTTCAGACTGCAGACCAACTCTGCTGTAAAGCTGCATGAACAGGGACTTTTAACTTCTCGTCTTTGACAGCAAACAACACACATCATTTCAGTAACTAACTATTATACTGCAACCTGAGCCTATCTATGCACTTTATGCTGACTACAGTAATAATGGTGACTGTGGCAACGTGCTGGTGTCTCTCTCAAACACCAGTACAGACACTCTTAATAAATCAAAATCAGCTCCAAAACACACTGTGTGTGTGGCTCCTGAGCACATGCCAAAACGTTTGATCTGTATCATCCTGGCACTATGCACAGAGCTTTTATATACAGGTTTGATCACTTACATATCTACATAAATAAAACATAGAAAGGCAGTTTTCAGCCTACAATTATGTAATTACACTGCCACCAAGTCAGATCACTCATGGTATTAGTCAGGAATATGAGCAATAGCTAAAAGCCCAAGATGTGCTGTAGATAAACAGGAAAGTCTGTACTCACTGACAGCGCTTGCCAATGTAACCAGGAGGACATGAACATGTGTGCGTTCCCACTGTCTCCACGCAGGTTCCTCCATTCACACAGTTGAACTCCAGGCAGTTGTCCACCTCATCCTGACAGTCCTTCCCTGTGTATCCAGGCTCGCAGCTACACTGGTAGTCTGCCAGCAGGTCTTTACATGTACCGTACAAACAGGGACCTGAAGAACACTCATTTATCTCCATCTCGCACAGCTTCCCCTCCCATCCTGAACTGCAGCTGCAGTTAAACTCATTGAACTGGTCCTGACATACACCCAGGTTGAGGCAGGGCTGGGAATCGCAAATTGGGGTTCCTTTACATCCTATGGTTGGCTCATGTCCACCCAGCCTGAAGAACTGGCTTGTCTGAGGGGCATCTGGTACTCTTATGAGTGGAAGGTAGATTCCACCCACTCTTATCTCCCCTAAACATCCAGTGTATTTTTCAGCCAGCAAGATTGTGGTGTCATTCAGGAAGTTGAGGTTGCCGCCAACGCCGAAGCTGCCTCCTACTCTCTGCCCATCCACGGTGAGGTGCCAGCGGGACACTAACTGTGTCTGATCGACCATGGACAGCTGAATTTGATGCCACGCTCCGTCCGAGATGGTCCTGTCACTTGTGAAGGCCAGCAGCTCTGCACTCACCCCGCTGTCCAGTTTTACCAGCAGGGAAGAGTTGAGCAGGCCCACACAGAAGACCTCAGCTTTGCTGGCAGCCCGCAACAAGATTCCGTTCGAGTCTCGTGTCCGTATATCCATGGTGATGTTGGTTACAGGGTTCAGCAGAGAGCTGTTGGCAGCATACAGGAGAGCGTTGTCCTGAAAAATGGCTTCAGTTAAACCTGTGGGAGCAGAAGATCGTGTGAGCAGTCACTGAAATACAGAATTGTGCTCTATCATGCTGATTCAAAACTAAGAGTATTATTCATTTATAAGATCAATCTATTCATTGGAAAATCACTAACTGATCTGCTGTCTCTGAAGAAGTCCCAATCCTTGGTATAAGGTTGAATAGATGAATGGAGCAGCAGTGTTAACGGCTCCCATCTTTCTGACACAACAACAACACAAGGATCATTCCATGTGTTGGCTATTGGTCAATCTGGCCACATCTTGTTTACAGTACTTACATCAAGGTATCAAAATTAAAGGGGCACTCCATCTATTTTATATACAAATGAATTTGCTCATCATGACTCAGTCTGTGAAAACAGTTTTCTAATGTCTCTTGGGGCTCGGAAAGAGAAAACCCCGATGATGTCATCAGGGTTATTTTCTTAGTTCGGGCTTTGGGACAACAGGTTTAAAATTAAAGGCCAGTGCTGCAAACTGGTTGCATGGAGCTTGAAATATGTTCACTAGGCACGTGTCTAATGAAATGGGAATTGCAGGGTCAAGAGTTTTGGGAACAACATTCCCACTCCCAACTCATCAAATACAGCAGTTTGGTCAGTGGCCTTAATGTTCAAACTACACACTTCGTCACACTCAGGACACAAACCCCAGTCTCCTGGGGGGAAAGTGTTGTGTATGACCCATCAACCCTCAAATCCCACTGCAGTCACACATGAAAATCAAAAAACTCATCATGATTATAGTCACTGGAATAAGGGATAAGGAAACAGATTTCCATTCCTGAAATCAGTGGTGGGCCCCTTGAATTGTGATACCTTGATGCAATAACTGTAAACAAACAAGTAAAGATTACTGGTAGCCTTTGTTTTGTGCCTTGTGCTGTCAGTATTATATTTCGCGTGTGTTGCTTCCTGTTCCCATTTAATTTCATCAGACATAATATCTATATATTTGTTGTTTCTGTGTTTGAGTCTCTTGTAGGATAATCTTTCTCCTCAGCACCTCTCACGGTCAGACTGTTGAGGTCATGGAGTTTCCTCCCTCTCTTGTACTCAGAAGTTTTTCCTTTGATGTCAGTGGGAGTCAAAGGTTGGCAAGTTGTCCACACCATCTAATGTTAAATGGCTCAACAGAAACCTTTCAAGACTGTTAATCAAATTAAGAAAATAAGAGCTAAACAAATAACCTTAACCTGACTTACCCTGCCTTGATAAAGAGAGTGAGAATTACTGTCAAAGGATTACTCACACTCATAACCATCCTGTAAGTCCACGCAGCGCACTCCGTCAAAACAAGGACTGTCGACACACCACAAACGCGTCTCGCACAGACGCCCTGAGTAGTTAATGGGACAGTCGCACTTGAAGTCATTCCAGGTGACCTGACACTGTCCATCATTGAAACAGGGCTCATCCTTTACAAGACAAACACAGATGGATGGATTAGACGATCACTTGTACAATCTCTCACCTGATGCAACCGCAGAGGTAAAAGCAGCAGAGAGGATTGAGCGGTAACTTGCAGCTCAAAGGGACTAACAACCAGATCAATGTTAATGGGGGTGAGGAGATACAGTACAGCCCAGCTAAGAGACAGCACTACAAGGCACTACAACAATTAGCATGGTCTCAGTGTTAGACACACACTGGCAACATGTTTATGGTAAAAGTGTTTATCTGGGGCTTTTCATTAACACTAAATATTAGCCAGACAAGTTTGTCAATATATCACATGATATAGCAGATGAAACCCACCATTTTCCTAAATGGTGGCTTAATGTCAGTCAGTCCACCACTATGGTCTAAACTGAAATTTCTCAAAGAGTTTGGATGGGCTGTCTGATCTGGCTGGCTAAAGTGATGATCATACAGCAGATGTTGTATTTACCTTGCATGTGTCATCACTTTGGCATCCTGGCAGCACATTCTCCTCTGTGCTTGCCTGGTAAACTTCGACTCCCTCTGGATGATCCTCACTGGTCAGATGCTTGTGGTCCAGCCGGATGTCCTGCAGGCAGCCCTTGAAGTTTCCACCCCAGGCGTTCATACTCTTGCCTGCAGGGAGCCCTCCAACATACGCCACATCTCCTGCTTCTACGCTCACATTCCCTAAGGCACGATTATTCCCTGCTTTGGGAAATACCACATGGCCATAGTGTACCTTTACGGTTACCAAATTATTGTTACCGTCAGTGACAAACTTGGCCTCAGAGAGCAGTGTGGTGTGAGGGCTGTAAATAGCAACAGTACCCTCCTTAAGATAGATTGTCAGGTAAGGCGTTCCTTCTCGACTGAGCTGCAGGAGCAGACCGTTGTGTTTGAGGGAGCGCAGTGAAAAGGAGATGGTGAAATTGTCTCCATGGGTCTCTGAGATGTTAAACGTGGCATAGCTGGTGGTGTTCTCACGACCAAAGGTCCAGGATGGGTACTCTGAGGAGTAGAAAGCAAAATGTTGTCATTATCTTACCCCATCACACTGGCACAAGTGTATCTGATATCAGAAATCTTTTCATATCTGACATCAAAATAAGCTGGTTAGCATGCTAACTTCAGTAGATATCTCTTCAACACAATACATGCAGTAGATGTCTTTGACATTATGTCAAAATTGTTATTTCTTTATATTCTGTTGATAATGTACGGACATTTTTCCATAGTGCACCTTCAATAGTTAGGCGGGGGTGCTCCACTTCCGAGTGAAACAGTTTTTCAATGGGCGGTGTGGCTCTGGAGGAACACTTTGAAGATACATCACTTTGGCTGTCTTGGGTTGGGCTTGAACAGAGCTTTTTAACATACATTTTTGAAAGAAATGCATTTACCAGGAAGGAGGGGTCGCCAGGACCAATAGTGGAAAATCTTGTGTATTATCAAGCTGCCTTATCAATAATTGATGCTTATGTGACACTGTATCACATTATATTATATTATTCCACTGTTTTATATTATATTACATTACATCACGTATCGCAACATTTACATATCAGTGAATTATATTACACCATCTATTGTTTTGTTGCATTTGTCATTAATAACTAAAGTAGCCTACTTGAGTGTATATTTAATACACTGTATCATGCTGTATCACTTTCATTCTACTGTTTAAATATTATAAGCTTACTTATCACATTTGGTTTCAAGTTTAGGCTACTACATGGTCTGTCATGCTTATCAATAATAAACAAGTGAAGTATATGTTTGGATGCCACTGTATTACAGGCTACAGAGCAGAAAGGGTTAGATGCCACATAACCTCTGCTTTGTTGTGACCGATTCACCATCCAGTGTGCATTTAGACGTTAAAATGCGTTAACAACATTTCTATGGTCACCATTGAAAAGACATTCATTCTTTAACTGGCAACTTTCTGAGCATAGTTCAGTTGCCCCAACTGTTCAGCCTTCACAGATTTTCTTGGAGAAATACCATCTCAATCAATATTGAGAATGTGCATTGTCCCAACTCAATAAATAAATAAATGAAATGAAATTGTCTCCCTGCCCCCCTACAAATTAGAAATGAATAAATTAGTAACATACTGTAATTACACAACTTTGTGTTTTGTGCACATTGATGTTGTAATCAATTTGATAAGAAGGCGAGAAGACGTCTTAGAAATTCAATATAATGATTACATATAATATAAACGTTATTTATTGATAAGGAGGCACAATAATATTATTTTCCACTATGGGTCCCAGTGCTGGTGGTGGGCCTGCAGTCAGACCCTTCTAATTGGGTTAGCATAGTGACTGTTGCTGCATTCTGAAAGAGTAATTACTGATAATTTACTGATAATATTTCTTGCATGTTCACTGGTACATTCAGAGTAAAGACAGAGAGGGAGAGAGCACAGGGAGGCGAACAGGGCAGGTAGAGTGGCTGGCATGGAGGTGAGTTTTTGATACCACTATTGGAAATGCCACAGACACAGACGAAAATGCAGGTTTTGGTCTCGGTATCAGCGAGTACGTGCGTCTATGCACTGATCTGATACCATGTAATTTAGAAACGGGACCCTGCGACTTCCCAGTTAACTCCGTTAGCTCTGCTTAACGTTACACACCCGAAAATCAGTTCTTTGCTGCGCTTAAAGCCAACACAGGAAGTTGCGCTGTGCTGCTCTTGGCAACTACTGTTTTTAGAGCACTGAAGAAGTTGATTTTGCGTCAGATGGAGCTACCAACATGTCAGCTATTTGGCAATATGTTACTTTGGATAACCCCACCAGTAAAACAGCAACATGTTCAGTATGCAAGGTTGTAATTTGTAGCGGTGGCACGTATGTTGCCAATTTCAACACCAGCAACCTTAAAAAGCATTTGAAAGAGCACGCCGAAACTGCTCTCCCCAAACTTTATGAAACAGTGAGGGAACACATTTCATGTAGGCTTCCCCCAGTATCTCACTCCAAACTTTTCGTGAAACTTGGCCGCCCTGTAATGGGAATTCACATTAATGCGCTAGTGTCGGTTAGCATCGTGACTGCAATAAAAGTATATTTACCAACGATCCATTTTAATTCACATACTGAACATAAAACAACGTGTGTGCTCATATTTGCAAATATGCCTTATGATATATTGACTCTAGAAGTGAATTAATTAACTGGTTAGAACTGAAATAACATTTTTTTGTTATTGCAGAGAGAATAGAGTACCAACAAAAGGCGTATGGGTATAGGTATCAAATTCCAGGTACCGGTATCAGAACTGATATTGGTTCAAATGTGAACGGTGCCCAACTTTACCTACCAGGTACACTGTGAGTACTCTCACCTTTTTCACAGCGTTCTCCATAGTAGGGCCGATGACACATACAGCTGGCACGAACCCACATGTCCACACACTGCCCACGTTGCATGCAGGGGTCATCATGGCACCAGTTCTTTTTGCTGCAACCCATTTCCAAGCCCTTGTTCTCTTCTCTGATGAGGTCCTGAGGCAGAAGCAGCTTATGGTCAATTTCAAGGTCTTCCATGCAGCCAATGAACCCCCTTCCGCTGGATGTTTGGGCTAAATATTCTTGTGGTGCCCCTCCAACATAAAGCTGATGAAAGGAGCTGGGCTGCAGGAAGATTAGATGGTTGTAACCCTCATTCTTCACTTGGCACTCTTCCTCACAGCCGGGTCCTTTTACAACCAGAACCAGCCTCTCATCCATGGTCACAGTGACCTGTTGCCATTCTCCGTCATTGACTGGGCCAGGGTAAATGACCTGCAGAACCTTCCCTGACTTCACCCTGGCCTGAACAGAGCCTTCGACGAGCTCCAGGGAGAAAAAGCGCTCCATAGTTCCTCGGTAGTACAGCACCATGTTGGGCAAAGTGCTCTTGAATCGGAGCTGCATGTGGAGCCCGTGGTTGTGGTCTTTAGTCTCTCGTTTTGTCCTGTTTTCGGAAACAGGCAGCTGCATGTGGACATAGCCCTCTATGTTGAAAGAGAAGGTGGTGGAGGTATTGCAGCGATCTCCAGTCCAGCCAGGCAGACACTGGCAGGCGTAGCTGTGCTCTCCATCATCGGTCAGCACAGGGACGCAACCTGCTCCATGTTGACACTGGTGCTGTTGGCAACCGACCAGGCGGACTTCACAGTCGGGCCCGCCCCAGGGTTCCTTGCCTGGCTTTGGCACAGGGCAGTGACACCTATAAGAGTTGGCAGCGTCTTCGCACGTGGCACCATTCTTGCAGGGATTGCTGTCACACTCATTAATGTCCACCTCACATTGTATGCCTGTAAGTAAAGACGTACACATTTAACACTGATTCAGCTCCTCAGCAGCCATACCATATCCTTCACATGGATTACAGTGGAAGTCATATTTCATCTAATAATGTAATCACAAATCTGGTTAATCAGACAAACAACAAGGAGCTTGAGGCTTGGACCATGGAAAGTCAGACCACAGTAAATTACTTAATTACAGAGCTAAGTGGGCATGCATACAGATGAGCAGGCAGGCTTGGTTATGGCAAAGCATGATTTTCTTCTGTCAGTGTTGTTCGCAGATGGGGAAATGACTGGAGGAAATGGCCATTCATTGTACAAAAAAAGGTGAATTAAATCTCCTTAACACAATTAAACCAGTGTCTGGCATACAGATTATATCAGATACACATTGGAATATTTCTTGTCAGACAAATTTGTCACAAACACTCACAGACACAGAATTAAAGACTTGGTTTCAGTGGTCAGAGGTGCCTCATCAAACCGCATTCAACATTAAGCCCTGGCAGCAGCAGTCAACTTGCATTAACATAGTCCTTTAAAATACTCTACACCCAAGGAACCCTAAAGCTGTTCGTCCTCACATGCTAAGACTCCAGCCTCATATACAAGCACTCAACTTTCCTCTTCGTTAATGTAGCATTAAAATGTACCTGTCAGCCACCAGGGCCCACAGCAGCAGCACAGCAGCAGCAGCAGCATCAACCTGCTTCCCCCCATGATCCACTGAGACAACAGCCAACACACTCCTCACACTGCTGGAAGACAGAAGTAACACAACCAGGTCCCCTCTCTCTCTCTCTCTCTCTCTCTCTCTCTCTCTCTCTCTCTCTTTAGCTTACAAAGCAAAAGTGCCTCCACTCCTCCACTCTGTACCAGGCAGACAAGCAGGAGTGATTACTTTTCCTCCCTCTTTTCCTCCTCCCTCTCTTTCTCCCTCCTCCATCCCACCTAGAATCCCTCCCTCACACCCGCTGCTCCTATCCTGCCTGTAGCTCAGCCCTAGCAGAGCGGTAAGCCTCCAGCTGGCTCCTGTCAGTGTTTGACAGGAGGAATGCAGTGCTGCAGTCCCCTCCCCACTCCATGAGCTGGCCTGTGGATGCCCACTAGCGGCAGGAGCCTCTAGGATGAACCTGCAGGAGGTGCTGCAGGTTCAAGGCTTCAGTTGGGCGAAACCTGAACAACACTGGACCAATACATGGAGACCACATTGACCTTTTTTTTTTTTTATGGCTTTATTGATTGGACAGCTCAGATGCATGTGGGTGGGGAACAGGCTGAAACAGTTGTTGATTGCTTACGGCCTCCGCCTGAATAGCAGTACAAAACAGATCAGTCATAAAAAGTAGATGAAAAACTTAGGCCTGATGGGTCCAGGTGATGCATGATCCTTTCTAGTCTTATGCTTGGTGATATTTATAATCAGTCAATTTTGCAATGAACATTGGAAAAGTCTCAGATTAAGGTGAGACTTCTGACAATCTCAGAATTATGATTTTAACACTGCAATTGTAACTTTTTCTCAGAATTCTTAATTACTGAAGTCACAGACTCTCTGAATTTCGACCTAGCTATTCAATTATCAATTACTGTGAATTAAAAACATGTTTTGAAAATTTCAGAGAGTGACATTAAAGTCCTGCATCCCAGAATAATTCCTGTTCCATCATTATCATCCTGACCTTGTTGTCTGCTTTTTTTTAAAAAAAAAAAAACTTTATTGTCAAATGTCTGTGTTTTGCCATATGTTCACCAGAGTGGTTGGAGACAGGATCTCAGGGCTGTTTGGAAAAACATTGAAAATGTCATGACTGAATGATATGTTCCCATTCAATCCAAAAAGAGATTACTCTCAGGATTTACTTCAGTCTAACAATTCCAACATTTATTCTTGAAATATAAGATGAAATATGTCAAAATCACTGTCACTAGATATAGAGCATCAGCATCTCAAACCATAACAAATGTGCAACTTGTTTACTTAATACGTTGGAAAAATAGAAAGAAAGTAGCCTCTGAACACGTACTGCTCATAAAAATCAGCTCAAACTGTCAAATTAGGCAGTTCTGATCAGATACGGATCAAGATTCTGTTTGCTTTTTTCTTACCTCAAATGTTTACAAAAATGTGCTGTTTAGTTGTGATATAAGAACATTTCTTAGCAGGCCATCAGGATGAAAATAGACATGGGGTGGACAGAGAGGAACTAACTAACTAACATGCACGCACAAACATGCACACATGGGTAGACCAGCTACCAAAACAAAGAACAGAGGAGCTCAGATTACAACACACACAGAGGGAATGTGACTCCACTCTCTGTTCAGGACACCATTACTCCACTATATATTTACATAGCAAACAGTTGTTTGCTGCTATATTAATGATCAAAAGGTTCTATATTTATTTATTTTTATTCTGCCATTATTCACATCATCTCAGACATCTATCTTCTTCCATAATGGCATTTTTTTTATCACATGATCTATAATGACTTAATCAAGCTTTTGCTGGTGTGATGAGCAAACCAGAGAAAACCACAATGTGAAGAGATTTGTTCATAGACTTGCATATTGTATACTGAATGGCCAAACTTAACCCAGACATTTTTCATGCAAAACGTCCTTCATCAGCCTTCAAACTCTAAATCCATAAGCATGGAACAAGTGCAATGAGGAGGGCATGAGAGGGTTTACCTGCAGTATATCTATATATAGTGACGGCCACCTCATGCACGTGGAAAGTCAACCTCTTAAGTTAACAGGATCATATTTTTGAGCCATGTGGAGTTTTCCTCTATCTGTCTTTCCTTGCTGTTGCACGAGTGAGTGATGAGTTCAGAGTGCAGTATACCATATTAATGAAGTGCAGATCATTTGGGAAAAGGACCTTGCTCTGCTCAGAATGTTTTGTATGTTGTATCTCTTCTTTTTTCATCAGGCTTTAATTAGGCTCCTAAGCAGCTTTGCTGTAATCTCCCCTCCCCCTGACAATTTTCTTAGGAGACCCCCATGTAATGCCCACGCTGGACGCCTGACATATGGCACCTTTTATTGGCTTTGTTGTTTTCTGCTATGCTCCTCCATACCATATGTCCTCTCATCCCCTCCTATCCTCCGTTCTGCTGAGGCTTCCACATTATGTGGCCCTGATACTGTTAGAAAATTAGCCTCTCATTTTGTTACTGAGAGCTTCTGGCTGAATTCCTCACTTCTAAGTCCAGATTGTGCTTTTCAAGGTCAAGCTTTTGGTGCAGTTCCTCCTGTTTTGAGTGATGCAGTGACAAATCTCCTCTAATGAGGAATTAATACCTTGGCTGGCAATTAGGAATTATCAGCAGGAGAAGGATTAACTCTTTATTGTTTGGCCACGGAAATTCTGAGACCTGGCATGAAGGTTATCTGTCTACACTGGCTTCTACTGAGGACATTAAGTTCACTTCATTTTAGATCTTTCCTGTTCCTCACAGGGAAGTTGTTTTGCTGTGAGGTAGCCCAATATGAAAACAACGACAGACAACTTTAAAGTCCAAATACAATAATTACTGGTCCCTAACACTAATAAAAAAAAGAGCTGGTTGTGAGACATGGCAAACCTCAGAGGAAATTATTAAATTAAATTATCTTATCTAGTCAAATAACCAAGAACATGAAATAAGATACGGTGTAGGAAGAAGTTTCTAATATTTTTTGATTCAAGAGATTGTTGTTGATTGACTAAGCATTTAAGCAAATGTCATTTGAACAAAACCTTGTTGAAAGTTTGTTGAAAACTAGCTTTATACTACTTTTTCAAATATGCAGCAATACTCCCCAAGAGTACTGTAAAGTAGTCAAACCCCAAAAGAGTACAGTTTGGGTTTGCCAAAATGGTCATTGCTTTCATGATGATTTCTCAACTAAAAACAATGAAGGCTGTTGCTCACCACTCAGAATTTTACCAGCCAGCCTAATCCTATATTATAGTCATATATCATGAATATAGTTATATATTTATATTATACAATATGTTGTAGTTTATTACATTAAAGCTATGAGAAGCTTATCCATTTCCCTTGTGCATTATATTAGAAAAGTACATCAATTTAGTATGTTAACTGACTATATTCATTTTATTTCTACTTTTCCAGTGTAAAATGTAACTGTAAATACACAGAATTAATATGTAGTATAGTGTTCGGACACCTCATACCAAAGTACACTGTCCACTGTTGTCCTTTAACAATATTTTATGAAAGTGCAAGTCATGAACTCCGGAGCCGTGTCTTTAGCTGTAGTAAAGTTCAGCCTCAGTAAGTCAGTGTCACAGCTGTACAGGCTCACTGACCACAAGTCCATGCAACAATGGTCATGTGATTTCAGAGAGTGCTGGTCCTTGTCTCGATGTCCGCTGTCAGTGAGAATGAAAAGTAACAGGGACAGGACACAGCCCTGTGGGGTGCCTCTGGAGGAGAGCAGCTCAGTTTGGTTTTGTTAGGAGATAAGAGGAGCAGATAAGAGGTTTCTCCTACCTGTGAATCCGTCTGGACACACACATTCATAAGAGTTGACCAGATCCTGACAGCTTCCTCCATGCTGACAGGGTGCAGACTCACACTCATCCACATTGACTGAGCAGTTGTCTCCTACAAACAGAACATATTTATGAGATTCATATCTATATCCTCATTGCTTCATGATGAGTTAATTAGGTATTATACAGTACCAAGTAACAAAAGGGCTTTCGTTGTGACTCACCAGTGAATCCTGGCAGACAGTGGCAGATGAAGCCAGCTGCCTCTTCATAGCTGAAATTTGCATTGCTGAGTTCAGGCAGCGTCCCGTAGTTCAGGATATCTGAGAGTTGGAAACACTGGCCACCATTCTCACAAGGATGCTGCTCACACTCATCTACATCCACTTGGCAGTTCTCTCCTTCATAACCTGGACAGACACACAGACATGCCATGTCTTCATACAACACTCACAGGCCCATGAATATGTCGATTCCATCCTATCTTCCACAAATATACACCAACAGGTGCCCCACATACTGTACGTGTTGTTAACTTGCTAGAACTAATGTCTGCGCTGTTGGCTGCATGGGCTGTTTGTGGCAAGTTAACATGAGCTGCATTAACACCTCAGCTGTCTTCATTGCCTAGATTCTTTTAAGTCAACAGGGGACATTTTACCTGAATAAAGCAAGCTGAAAATGTACATTTTCTCTGAGTGAGTACATACTTGCATTTGACTACCACGACATATTCCTCTGCTGCAGCAGCAAATAATGTAACTTGGTAAGAGGCCAACTTGATTTGACTAACTCAGACAACTGTATTTTTGCATTATTGCAATCAAAAATACATATTTCTTTCCTTTTATCTGTAGCGCTATTTATCAAAATGTTGTTTTGGTGTGAGTTGCTGAGTTTTGGAGATATCGGCCAAAGAGATATCGGCCTGCTCTCCTATATAATGGAACTAGATGGACTCAAAGCACAAAAAAATGAATAAAAATTCAACAGCAATGTCTCTCTATAGAAATCGTGACCCAGTTACTCAAGATAATCCACAGACCTTATCATGAGCAGTTTCATGTAGGAAGTCTTTTCTTTCAACCGCACTACACCTGCCAACCGAATCACCAGAAAAGACGAGAGGCTCCTGCTTATGACAGTGCAGGATGTAAACATTAACACCATCCTTCTCACCTGAACTGTAACATTTGTTAGCTTAGAGGATTTAATTATCTAGCATCTCGTCCATGAGTAGATGCACATTTCCTTCAATGCCGCTACGGAAAGGAAATAGATCCTTCATGAAACTGCTCACAACAGGGTATGTATTGTTATTGTCTGTAATGTATTGTTTTGCCATTTTGAGCACCAGAAGCCAGGTGCCATCTAGTTCCATTATATAGGAGAGAAGGCAGACATCTCTATGGCGGATATCTCCAACTCAGCCAGTCACACCAAAGCGTTGTAGATGACTAAATAGCACAACAGGTAAGAGGAACAATATGTAGTCATGATTTCTGGGTGAAGTGTCCCTTTAAAGCTATCTCAATTTAGTTAAGTTTATGATGTCACCGATATGCTAATGAGCATGTAATGTAATTTAGCGACTTTTTAAGCAGGATTTAGCTGCTGAAAACAGTTGGCAACACCAACAAGGACAATCACAATTGCTCATAGCCAGTATGAACAAAAGGACTAACTACAGAGTTAGTATACTTTCAGTCTTTAAATCCACTTTTGAAATCTGGACAGGGTACTTTTAGGACATGCACACCACACACATGCACACACACGCATGCTCACAAACACAATTATTACAGCAAAAATACACATGAAGACTGCTGACGTCTGCATCTCTCTCTGTAGCAAAGTGCTTATGCATTACTCTTCATCATTCATCACAGCCCTGACAGATTTAAATGCCACACAGCTGTTTTTATAAGCTCAACCATAAATATTGAGTGGTGTGGAGCACAGCTGTTGATCTTTAGCCCCTTGTCTTGGCCTCTAAAGTCAAGAAGTCAAGGGTCAGATCATCTAACTCCTTTTGTTTGCTATGATCTATGTGTGGGAAACCTCCACCCTGATGACACTTTTTGTGTGTGCAAGTTCTAGTTCTAGTTCTATTTTTGTGTTACTTAAACATTACAACATGCGTTTTCTTTATGATTTCAATTTAATGATCAGGCAGAGACACTGGTGGCAATCTACAGAATATAAAAAAAGAGTTGTTTACGCTGTTTGTATTATGTTGAGTTTAATGGCTGTATAACTTATACTGAGTTGTGTGTTTATATGTGACTGCTGCGATGTTTGAGAGGTGGTTTTTAACAGGTGTAGAGGTGGTGCCCAGAGTGATGGGGTACCTGGCCAGCAGTGGCACTTGTACTGATTGATCCCCTCCAAACAAGTGGCTCCATGCTGGCAGGGGTCAGAAGCACATTCGAGAATTTCCGTGTCACAGTGGTCGCCAACAAAACCCGTCCCCTCGCAGTCACACTCAAAGCTACAAGAGAGCACAGACACAAATAAGTCTTACACTGTGATTGTCAACAAGATGAAGTGGATAGTTATAGACTTAGACTTTTTGTTTGATTCATAATGGAAAATTAACTGGCTTGTGCAAAACATTATTAGGAAATGGAACAAAGGGACATTTTGAATTTAAAATTGTCTAAATCAGTCATTCAATTTGTAGTGGACAATGGATAACTAAAGACAAAATGAATGTTACGGCAACAAAAAAGTTGCACCTAAACACCACAAACACAACAATGGAGGCAACAAACTACACTAATTGGGTGAAATCATGAATAGTAAGGGGCACTTGTGCACTTATTTGCTTCTAGCTGAATAAGTGCATTCACTGCCCCAGAAATGCAGACTCCCCTACCCATTCAATATGCTCAGTTGGGTAAAAAGCCACAGACAAGGCCCGGCTAGTGCGGTGGGTGCAGGAGACACTGCAAAAACTATAGCCACAGACGCTCGCTGACGGCCCCAACATCATTGGTCTAGTAGTGTGTCACAAAATAACATTTTGAATTTCAAAATTTCACCTCATTGCCCAAAATTCTTTGAAGTCAACAGGGTGATGCAACATTTTCTCATCATATCACAAATAGAGATATTAAGTCAGTTACACAGCACTATCTACAAAAACTTCAACACAAGGTGCATCAAATTGAGCAACTGTGTGCCATACCTTATGGATCCACATTTTCAATTGTATCAAGAAGAATTTGGTTCTGTCAAAAGTCACTGGCACAAGTCTGGATATGAATATTTGAATATGATTTAGTATTTACAAACAAACACATTCAAAGAGATATTCAATTAACTAATCGAAGTGTTGCTGCACTCTGCAAAGAAAGTGATTAACAAGGATGGAATAAATCCTAAAACCTCAACAGAAATAAGACAACACATAAAAACAGCATTATTTCAACACATTCACACAACAAAAGTAAAAACTGCACTGTAGGCAGTTGTTCATTATTGGAGCTGACATTTTGAAAGGGCACTTAAAACAATCACTCAGTCCTGAGTTCTGGACCATTTCACATCAGCTGTCTTGTTCCTAAGAAAACTTAACATGATTCATTCCTGGTCATCCTCAATCCCTGCTGTTCCAATCTGTGTTACGACCAGGTATTCTCTCCACCCCCAGCCATCTAATGACTCATCACAAAGACTGACACTAAGTGGATTAATTCTATCCCTGGTCAACTTTAATGTCTGCCATGCAGCCCCAGGCTGACCCAGCACACTGCTGGATGACACATCAGTCTTACCAGGCTCAAACTGAGAGGGAAATATACAGACCAATACAGAGTACAGTAAAAGTCATATAGAAATATGAATTGGGTACGCATATGATATAAAAAACAATCTCTTACAACCACCAGTCTGACACAGTGTATAGGTCTGACCTTAATTACAATTGGGGATCTGATTGTATTCCACCAACATTTGCATATTCATATTCAGACATCTCATCAGCCTTCTGATCTCAGAAGTGTCATTAACCACCACCACCACCACCAGTGTCTGGACTCCATGGGGGGATTTATCTTGCAGCAGCTCAGGACAGACACCCCTCCATCACAAAAGACTTTTGGTGCTTTAGACTCTACAGGGACAACACTCAATTACTGCATCATCTGCTGTAATAAACATTTTCTTTACTTCATTCACTTGTTGAAATATAAGTGGTCTGTTCATCAGCTGCCATTTACTACAGACCATACACTGAATGTATCACTACCATTCTTCCTACACTAATATTATATCTGTGGGTATGCACAGACAGTGAAAACGTGCTGTGTTTTGTGTGTGTGTGTGTGTGTGTGTGTGTGTGTGTGTGTGTGTGTGTGTACCTGTTGACCCTGTCTATGCACGTGCCCTCATTCAGACAGGGCATGCTGGCACATTCATCAATGTTGACCTCACAGTCTTGGCCCTGGAAACCGGCCATGCACTCACACGTGTATGTGGCAACATGGTCTCGGCAGGTGGCGCCATTCTGGCAGGGATGCACCTCACACTCATCGATCTCCACCTCGCAGTTAATCCCTGTAGGGGACAGAGCAGGGATGGCAGTGGGCCAAGGCATGAGATTGGCAACACAGCTAATTATCTCAGCACACATACAGATACAACACAGTAACACTGGAGCTGCCGGGAGTTCAGCTGTCAATTGAAAACAGCAACATAGACTAATGCTACTTAAACACAGCCATGCCACCTCTTTTCATATAGTGAATGGCATGAAATGGTAGAAAAATAAAGCAGTATGGTTTATGCTGACTGTGCGAATCTATACGCCCCATTGCATTCAAAGGTGTGATTGTTTTTTACCTGAAAATGATAAAAATTTAAAATCACTGAATGCTAAAAGAAACACTGGATAATAACATGGTCGACAGAAAAGTAGTGCTATGACCATATAAATCAAATCTTTCTCCAAAAAGAGCATGGACGCATTTTGGAGCCTGTACAGGATGTATAATGCTGGCATGGAGTCAGTGAATTAGCTGGGGGCTACTACTTGAGCCCTGTTTTGTTTCACACATATTTGTTCACATTTTGGCAAATTGGCACAGTTAAAAGTATGCTTGAATTAACAATTAGCAGTTCCTGTGTGTAATGTACCCATGGATGTAGAAACAACTATCACTCTGATATTTAAAAAAAACATCAACATTTGATTTCAATTTCTGGCTTAATAAGGAGCACCAAGCAGATTTATGGGAGCGTAATCATGATGGATATTGTGATAATAATTGTGTGTCACAGCCATTGCTGCAGCTCCAACTGCTGACTGCGTTGGTGAGGGGGAGAACTACAGTAACTAACTCTCTGTTGTCTTCAAAGCACCTGTGGTATGCACCTCCCTTCCACCTCAGACAGTATCTGTGCCTCATGTCTGTCCCTTTGTGTCCCCCACTGAATGACACTGACACTGAATGATTTAGCAAACCTCTGATGATGGTCATTGACCATGTTTTTTTTTTTTTTCTTTCAAATTTTGTTATCTCTTCTTATTGGTTATTATTATTTGACAATTTTATTCATTCAGGTCTCATGAAATGTTTCCAGTAGAATGATCCTCAGAGGAGGACTGAGTCTTTGTTTGAACTGGTCAAACAGCACTAATACTGTAAATATGCAAACTGTGAGGAGTCCCAAGCTGATTAAGCTTTGTCAGAATGGTTGGGAACAGCTGAATGACACGAATACCACTTTTACGCCAAAGTTAGCGTGTCTATGCAGGTTTTTTAAACACGGGTAAACCTGCTAAAAATAGGTGTTTGCCAGACTACATCCAGAAGATGTTTCAGACATTTTGAATTTGACACATCATTTTTTAACAAAGTTGCCAAGGAGTGAGACATCAAACTTCTTTTCTCACCTCTGTTGGAAGTTGCACATGCGCAGTACCAAACAGGTAGCTGACGATGCTCAGTTAGTGACAAGAAAGGCACTAACCATGGTTACTTTTTAGTATCTTTTACTTCAGTCTATCTTTCAAACTCAGCACTGACTGAATGATATTTAGGTGCTGATTGAACAGAGACGGATGGAATCAGATCATGCAGCACGTCTGGCTAGGGGTGAAAATGAATGTATCCACTTGGGTCTTGTTTCCATCATGACTGATCAGAGCTGAAGCTGATAAACAGTCATGTATACAGAGTCATATGATGCAGAAGAAATGCCATTTGCACACATTCACATTAAAGACAAAAGCCAGATGTTAGTAGGTGTTGGTGGGTTTTTTGTCCAGTGTGAAAGGGGAATTAGATTTGCCACACACTTATCCACCACACTGACCTGCACCCTTTCTGATCCACTATATAAAGGGCACACTACTTCCTGATTACCTCAAAGAACCTAAAAAAGACGGAAGGGTCGTTACGTAACAGAATCTCGCTTTCGGGCCAGACTGCTGTGCTGGTTGTATTGAAGACAACACACTAAAACACATGACAGATATGTACGTCGTATGACTTCTGATGAAGAAAACACCTCCAGAAAACGAAAGAACACACTTCCGATTTGATTAAACATTTATTTATTTAGGGATGAGCTCCAAAAAAGTTTTTTTAATTAGGTCAAATTAACAAGTTATCACAAACCTATTTCCACACATTGAACCGTGAGGGTCTAAAGCCCCCAGGCCAGCTGCCCTTTTTACTCTCTTGCTAATCCAGCTTTGATTTAAGTGCTAGTGTTTCATAATTGGATTGGTTTAGTTGCTTTTTCAGCCTGAAATGAATAACATTCAAGGAGAATCTGAATTGTTGAAACTGAAATTGGTCAGATGTATTCATATATGTCAAAGTCAGCTCTTTAGCCAAGAATCTCAGATCAATAACACACATTTCTGCTTTCAAAAAGCCAGCCAGTTGTTACTCTCACTTACTGTACACAGTGTCTTACCTTTGAAGCCTGGTGCACAGTCACACATATAGTGATCCACCTCATCCAAACATGTGCCATTGTTCTGACAAGGTCTGGAGGCACACTCGTTAATGTCCAAGTCACAGTGGTAGCCTTGAAATCCAGGCACACAGAAACACTGGTAGGCATTAACCCCGTCTTTACAGATGGCTCCATTCTGACAAGGCTCGGACTGGCATTCATCAATGTTGTCCTCACACTCCATCCCCTGGTACCCAGCAGCACACTGGCAGTGGTACCCAGTGTCAGGGATGTCCACACAGGTGCCACCATTCTGGCATGTTCCTTCTGAACAAATGGTCACGTTATCCTTGCAGTCCTCTCCTCCCAATCCAAGGGGGCAGTGGCAGGAATAGCCATTGACTCCATTGACACAATAGGACTGGATGCCTTTGCAGGGGTTGCTCCGACATTCATCCACATCCTGGGTACAGTTGATCCCTGTGAATCCGTCTGGGCAGTGGCAGATGAACTCGTCAGTCCCAAGCTTGCTGGTGCAGTTTGTGCACGGTTCCATAATACAGGCATCATACAACTCATCACAGTTTTTGCCCATGTACCACACCGGTCCTTTGGGGCACAGGCACACATAGTCCCCCATGTGGTCAAGACAGGTGGCACCATTGTTGCAGGGAGATGACAAACACGTGTCTGCTGCAGCTGTGCACAGTAGGCCTGGAACAGAAGACAAAACTGCAATTAATGAAGCAATAGGTAACATTTTTCTATTAAGTATGTCTTGTTTGGGGCGCCCCAGTAGACCACTCATCCCATGTACAGACACTTTGTCCTTACTGCAGCAACCCAGGGTTCGAGTGCCACCTGCGGCCCTTTGCCGCATGTCATCCTCCCTCTCTCATCCCATTTCCTGTCATCTCTCAAACTGTCCTATAGAATAAAGCCATGAAAGGCCAAAAAAAAGAAAGTATGTCTAAATGAAAAGGGTTAGTACCTAACTGAAAAATATTTTTAAAGTTTTATATTCACTTTTTGGCATTCTTAATTTCACAAATTGTACATGCATCATACAATTTAACATCTTGTTTGTGTATATTATGCATGTTTTGTCATTTTGCCCTTCGTGTGTCTTTGTCTATGCTCAATAAGTCTAATACTGAAATTGTTGGTTCTGTTACATTTCAAGCCTCATATTGTGATGCAGGTAGCACCGTGATGCCCCACTATCACACAAAGGTTGAGTTCAAAGCATTTACAGCAGCTTGAAGCTTTAAAGGTGCTAGGATCAATATTTTTATAGAACAATGGATATAATGACTATGCTTAATGTCAGCAGATCCCCACAGCTCCATGGAGCCGTCAAGCATCTCTCAAACCTTGTTTTCATTTTGAAGCCCATAACTTTAATGTGTCTTTCAGCAAGAAAGGCCACATCATGCAGGCGGTCAATATGGTTTGGTGGGTCGACGAGAGGACCACCCAGGAGACTCCAGTTAGAGTCCCGTGTGAAACCAAAAGTCAAGGTTGACTTGTTTTTAACTAATGTATAATACGTGACATAACTGAAATTATAAATTCATTATAACCCAAACCATGATCTTTTCCTAGACCTAACCAAACTGAGGCAGTTAACAGTCCAAAAGTCATAATATGTCAAGTTTTACTTTGAAAGTCTAACTGGACACTGTATTAACATCGCTAATTTGACCATGGAGCCATTCTCGTGTAAAACTGATGCTAAAGGGGTACTGTCATAGTCTGAAGCTTAAGGCCACGTGACCAATTGGAAGTTAGAACATGTTTCCTGCAGCAGTAAGTGACTAGCTGATGAGTATTTTGCAGCTTAAGATTCAAATATTCTTCTAGGCCAGAAACGCAACTCCAGACTGTGTGCTACCATAAGTGATATAAATTTCATTTGGTGATAATATGTCAGTCTTGTGTTTACAGCTTGGTACGCTGATCCTGTGTTCCCACACACACAAAAAAGAAAAACAGTCAGTAAATGCAGGTTAAAGTAAAGACCATCTTTTTTTAGATACATTCAGTTTTGTTACAACCTGTAATGTCTGGTTATTTATCATTTATTAAAATTCTGTGTTGTCTAATGTGGATTTGGTTACATTCCTAGTCTTTTTAAAATATGAAAGAGCAGTGAAGTTGGTATGAGCAGGCATTTCAAGAAAAAAACACAGTACACCTTTTAAAGGATATGTAACCAGGTTAAGTGCTACTAAAACACCAAAGCAGTGTGGTCGCTAATCGCAAAAATACAGATAATCTCACAGATTAGGCTTTTACTATTGATCCAACATGTCCCTGATAATGAAGGTAACACTACATACTAAATAAATGTCTAAAAGCCTGTCATAAAGGACTAAAACTGTGAGAGAGTGCATTTGTAAATGGTGTGAAGAACACAGTAAACTGTCCTACCCCTGTAAGCTTCAACTGTGTTACCCTCTGGCTTATACAGTGGGCTTCCTGGACCTTTTACCTGTAGTGGTGCTTAGAAACCAATCTGGTGATGAAGAGTAACAAGCCCCTCTTTTCTCTGGACTTAAGGTCACAGCAGATGGTGTTAAAAGTAAACTTATTACAAGACCAAGCTAGCAGCTGTCAATGTTGTCAGTGAACGTTCACTCACTACTGTTTGTACACAGTGTGGGACTTGGAATGTAATGGACTGTAATGTATTGAACAGTAGTGACATTACACACCTGGGAAATGCAATAATTGTCTTAATCACACTCATGCAAAACGTGAACTGCACAGTTTACTTTTATTTTCTCTTTGCTCTGCCTAAAGTGGAACTTAGATGGTCTGTCCATCTCATCAACACGCTAGTTCAGTGGCCGTTACAGGCGATTTTAAGCTCTTCTTAGGGGTGCTCAAGAACACTTATATTTCATCCCAGCACTACAAAAACAGGGGGAGATAGACAGATGGTGAACATTGTTATGGTGGTTAAACTGTAACTGTTTGAATGAAGTGGAAAAAACACTTCATCAATAGAATTTGTAATGTGTGGGAGCACAGGACCCCGAAAGGTCTGATGCTAGAATGGCCCCTGGTGCCCATAGAACTCACTGAACACATTCATGATCTTCAGCAGTCCGTTGCTATGCGTAGCTATGCGTAAGTTCTGTCTTAAGTTAGAGTGTAAAATCCACACTAAACAATAGTTTGATACTAAAACCACAGAGACATAAGGTACAACTGAACTTCTGTCACGTAACGTCCAACTAACCAAAATATTGTCGTAGAAAATGACGTCGGAAGTTAACCTATCTTTCAAAATGACAGGGTGGGTGTAAGGTTTAAGTTGTAACTTATGCCGATGTTGGAACTGTTTCAGTTGGTGCAACCCTTGTTAAATTGTCGTGTTAGAAATTGCATTCAAACTAGGCTGAGTTTAAACTTAAGCATAGCTGCTGCAACCCACTGCTGAGGATTAACATTCCTGGAAACTCTCCAAAAAAACAGGATGGGTACAAGCAAACTTGTGTAAAGTAGTAAGAAGGCATGGTCGAAGTGTTACCAAAAGAACGCGATAGACCAGGGCACTCATGGCAGTCATGTTCTGTTACAGTATATTGTAATGAACTACTGTCATGTTCAGATGCCTGTTTGAACTGATTGTTCACTTGTTGAAAACGAAACGAACAAAACCTTTAAACTCGTCCATCTTAAAAATATGTCCAGTGCATGCAGTGAGCTAGTCTGAAAAATTGAGTTGTGGAGCCTACGCGCTTCATACAAACACACTATTGTGTGCACCCTTGAGCCAGGGACACTGTATGGAGCATAAACAAAGCTAAAGGTAGAGAATACAAATGGATGTTAACCAAGCCATTCCTGACACCTTCTTTCCCCCGTGTCTCTTTTCATCACAAGCACCCACACTTAGAAATGCACTGAATCATGGTATTGAAGGATAAAATCCTCAAGAAGACGGCAAACAATGTGGTCCTCTGCTACCAAGTCATCAACAACAATTACAACAATGTAACAGTAACAACAGTAGTGTTTATATCTTCCCTGCCACACCTACATTCCTCATTTCCCCCTGCATCCACTTTAACACCCCCAGTTCCTCTCACATACATCTGCTATCACATCCTTCTCACTTCTCCTCCCTCTGTCTTGATGCTTTCCATACCTGATAAGTTCTGAGAGGTGCTGTGTTGTTTGTTCTTCCTCTGTTTAAATTTGAAAGCTGGTAACAAGTTCCAGCATCGTGCTTATAACCTTAGCTGATGCTTACAGCGTTAGAATGAGTTGCAGTGAAGTGCGATGAGACCTGAGAATGTTAATTTAGGATGGCTGGAAATGTTTTCTCAAGCATGTCTAAAGTCTAAATGGGTTTGTTTTTTAAAGAAGTACTTGTTGGATTCAATCCACACTTAGACAGGTCTAGCTTCCATCTGTAGAGTCTACAGTGTTTTCCATTTCAAATCAATGAATACATTGAAACTTAGACAAAATGAATTAGGAATTAATTAACTGAAGCTAGTCATGGAGCTTTTCATTTTTGTTGATGCCACCCCTGTGGACAAAGCCTTAGTATACGGTCAGAAGTGCTTGTCAGATGGTTGAATAGCTACAGACACTGCCCCACACACACCTTTACAACCTCAGATTAGAGCGGGCACGCCGGGCAGTGTCCGACCATTTCAGTAACCTTCCAGAACTGACAATCTGACATTCACATCCACTTTGAACTTTTCTCTTACTCAGTGTCTTTAATTTGTGACACTTTTGACAATACCATCACAAACTGTGTATTTTGTCTTATACGAAGACAGGAATACTTTTTCTGTCGAGGACGTTAATGTCTGCCAAATGCTGCAGGGTGTGTTAACTGACCCAGGTTTGATGGTAAAGGAGGTATGATTTCCCTTTTATTTTCTCTTTATCTCAACCTAAACTGTGATGTGTTTTTCCCCTGTCTTGCATCATGTCTCTACATCTCTCTCCTTTACCTCCCTCTTTTGGCTCTCACTTGTACTGAGATCATCTTTTACTTCATGTAATTTTTTTTTTGATTCACCTCCCTTGTTTAAGAGACCTCGGATCTTTGACATGACTGGCCTGTTGAGCTGAACTCAGTCAGACCCATGCATGTTAACTTGTGCTAGCTGTGACCTGTGGGCTAACAGAGACAGTGAGGGTCTCCTCACTCTTCACCCCTCCATCCAAACTCAATCAACCCCTCACACATTCCAGAGTGATGATAACAGCTCCTCCTACACACTGCCCAGCCCCCACATTACTTAGTACTTCATAGATCTTGGTTATAGCCAGACAGGGCTGATCCTGGCACTGAGTGGTACAAGTATCTCAGCCCAACAGTAACACTGAGCAGAGCTGCAGGGTGCTAGCAGGTAGGAGGATGTCAAGATCGAATCACAGATGCTCTCCAGAGTCCCTCTAGAGGGGGTTGGGTTTCGACATGTCATTACTCCCTCTGAAGGGAAGCAGGGAGTTCATTCACGTCAATACTTTTGTTTCATTCGTCTTTGATGAGTCATATTAAGTGTCTCTGCAGGTTTTCAAAAATGAAGTCAATTAAAGCTCTTCATCTATAAACATATATTTGGTGTTATTAGAGTTTTAGATTTTACAGTTTTTTACTCATATTGAAACCTGCGCTTCAACCTGCAATTTTTTATTTTATTTTTTATATTCAACATATTTGTTGACTCACGGATTATTTCATTTATTGAGTTGCCCCTGTGATAAATGAGGTGTTCTCTTAGTTCAAAAGAAGCACAATGTTAGCAATACCCTCACATTTTGGAATCTCTATTTTCTGTCCAAATGGTTCATGTGTCCTATTCTGTCCTATTATTTTATTAGTGTGCAGGCTAATGTTTAGGAGGTGCAGTGGCGTACTCTTGAGTCAGGCTTAAGCACTTAAGCTGTACATCATTTTACATTTAAACTGGCATTACACAATTATTTTGTTTTAACATATCATTATGAACTAAATGTTGATTGCACAATGTAATGGCTACAGAATAATGACATCATCAGCATTTAGATTGGTTCCCTAGACACCTTGCCTTTTACTTTGCTATTCTGTCCAACACTGGGCACAACATTTCCCAGGTAAGTGAGGGATGACTGAAAAAAGCCTGGCTCCATTTCTATCTGCTTTCACATCTCCATTCTAGACTAAATGAATGAAAAAACTCACTCACACTGTCCTGAACTGTTGCTCATTGCCGCTCTGAAGCTTTGCGAAAGCAGCGCCAACAAATAACAAATAATGCCTAGGGCTAAAGCTGTCTGTTTCCACTTTATGAACACCCCTGAGCCAAATTTACACCTAAACTATAATAAAATACCCTTACATTGGAGAAACACGCAAACTAGTGGTTTTGTTAGATATGTAAGAAATTAAATTGTGGCTTAACAATAATGTTGGACTTGCACAGTAGATAGGATGCATGCTGCTAACACCACTTCTACACTTTTTAAAGAACAAGATTAGTGATGTTCAAGATATTTTAGAGCTCCACTGTTGTCCCGAAAAATTACACATAAAAACACATAACTAGCCACACTGTGGCACTGAGTTACATGTTCCTTCAGTACCATGAACAAACACTGCCTTTTATTTTGACTCAATCCCACAAACACTATCCTGCTGCCACAAGTCCTCACTACACCACCAGTGTGGATTAATCTGCTGTTTTTGGTGGATCTTTTAACTACAGTGATCCACTGCTTTAAGGAATCACTGAGCCTTACTTAAAAAAAAATGAAACTATGTATTTGTGCGCTGTTTGAAAGATTGACTTCTTCAGTAGAAACCATTGGGTGTTTCTATTCTTCTCATGGCTTCACCCTCCCTCTTAAAATATAATGGACCTCGTTGCCTCATTGCCAAAGACTCTTAGTTCTCATCTCATGCGCAGTAAATATCTATTCATTCAATTGAAATAGAGTCGATGGCAGTGAGACTATGTAACACTCAAATATTCTATGCTGATAAGACGATTTAGACTGTTTAAAAGTGTGTACACGTCTTAAAATGATGCCGTGAGATAAAGACATTCTTTTATGAGGATTCTTGGCAGGTGTAGAAGGCAGGGGGAGAGCAAGAGAAAGTGTTTAACCCAAGTCATGAAAACAGCAACACAAAGTCAACAGAGATTCTTGCTGCAGGGCAAAGGAAGCAGCAATGCTATGAATCACATAGAAAGGGAAGCCCCTGGCTAATACACAAGTTGAGCTCAGAGGAATTTTATTGAATCACCACAAGACACTGGCAGCTCTGCCTGTGTCCAGCTTTGTGTTCCTCAGGCTCCACAGCAGGTGTCTGCTTTGCTTTATACAAAAAAATGCACAAATCCTCTCTGAATCAGTCACAGTTACACACTGAGTCAGACGCACATCCTTTTGTCTCCCGCTCGAGCTGCTGCAAAGGCTGGGTCATTTCTATGCTGTGTCTTTTGTTTGGACAAGGTAAAGGCACCTTTAGAATAATTGGCAGATTACAATCGTTGGACTAGATTAAAACAATGTGTGTTTTCTCTGGAATCCAGAGTAAATACCTGACTGCTCTGGGTGATTTCAAAACTTTTTTCCATAAAAAGTGAAATACTTCATTACAACATTTATAACTTTTAAATAAGGTACACTTAATTTGCACCCTTGTACCCACATATTTTTAAATGTTTTGGGTCATCTGATTCCAGCTCTGACATGCGATCCTCCTCGACTTAGTCATAGTTTTACAATGTTAGCCTAGAATGCCCTTGTCTCTGAAGCCCTGATAAAGTATGGTTTAGCTGGTGTTTTCCCTCTTTCCTAAAACTTATTTAGGCTTGATTTTATTAAAGCTAACATATTTCAGCCCTTTTACACCCCAGCTCCCCCTGTGCAATGTCTGAAGCTGTTTAAAAGCAGCAGATCAGCAAATGCTAAGCTTGTATTTTTTCTGTACTTTTCCTTAAAAGGAAGTCTTAAATATAGTAGTCTTACAAGACAAACTCTTCATCTTACAGTAACCATCATCTTCACATCATCACATAAACTGTTTGTGTTTTCAGCTGCTGTACTTTTCTTTCCTTCCTTAGGACCTCAGGGTGCCGGGTCTCTTGCCATGCTCCTTAATACCCACCGCTCCCTCCATTCAAAGCCGAGACAAAAAAGCTGTGCAGCAGTGCAGCCGGACGCTCAGCTCGTTACCATGGTGATCTTAAGCAATGCCACCCGTAGCCAATCCCTGCCTCTGCTCCGTCACCATTTAAACAAGCTTCAGACGCTCTACACAAATGAAGGTCGCGGGAAAAATGGGTCAACAGGGTTTCAATAGGTGATGGGGTTGACTAAGACATACCCCCCCACCCCCTACACACTCACACACACACACACACTCAGACACTCCCTAGAACTGGTGCTGCGCCAGCTGTAGATTCATCACACATGAGGGAGTTATAAGAAAACCAACTATTCAGATCTTGTTAAATTAGGTAATTGTCTGTTTTGAATAAGGGAGCTGTAAACACTAAAGTCATATTTGGTCATTTGTACACATAAAAACACAGAAATCTGTAGCGATCACTGCATAAATGACTTATATACATCACCTAGATCAAAGCTACTGACACTGCCATGATTACAGTATAATTCATATAAGAAAGAAAGCAAAGAAATGAAAGAGAAACATTTGATCAAAATAATAAATAAGAGAAAAACACAAAAGTGAGATATGAAAAACATTAGTGACTAGTAGCTCTATAATTTCCTAACAATTTTACTTGAACTGTGCTTGAAAGAACTTGTAAACTGATACTTAATTTATTTATTACTTGTGTATTATTCACCATGTGCAACTGTGGGATTGCTTGTTAAGAAATGTAATGTTTCTGCGTCTTCAGCTGACCTCCTGTGAACTAACTAAAAGATCCAATACTAATTAGAGCTTATTAATTAGAGATGAACATTGACTTTATGTTCCCTATATTTCATTGCATGGCTCCTCCAAACACAGATATCAATAAGATCATATTGTACATTCATACTTGTACATTAATACTAGACAAGCAGGGCTACATACTACAAATGTGGATGGGAAAAAATAAAAGTTCCTTCGCTGATGTATGGCAGAGTGTGTTTACATTGCTATGGGAGCAGTAAACTGCACATGGAGCCTTACCCAGTTTGAACATCATCATGGTGATGAGCAGCGTCCTCTGATATCTGGACCAAAGTCTTCCAAACTCCATGGTGGAACAGGCTGCTGAGGTTTCCAGTCAGTGTAGAACAATACTGTCACTCCACAGGTTCTCCATCCAGCACACTGCAGCGCTCCATCCACGCTGCTTCAACTTAGCTGCTGACCCTGAGCTCCAGCACCTCCATGCCTGACCACTGGGTCTGATTGTGTGTCAGCCTGTGTTTTGGAGTGTGTGTGAGTCTCTCAGGGGGACCAAGCCAGACTTGAGCACAGCAGAGTAATCACCCCAGCAGAGAGTGAGGCGAGGAAAACCTGAGCTGGAATACTGGACTGGACTGGATTCAACCACTGTGTGTTCTGTGTGTGTGTGTGTGTGTGTGTGTGTGTGTGTGTGTGTGTGTGTGTGTGTTTGTCTGCATTTTAATCCAGATGGACTCAAATCAAACACAGTCATCCCAGGTTTCAAAATCTGACACATGAACATTTTTAGGGCTGTAACTTTTCATGATTGATTGAACTACTGATTATTTTCCAAATTGTATGGAAACAGAAAGATACTGTTCAATTAACTATCACATATGATACAATAGAATGGCACTCAGTAGAGCGCATACCTCCACCAAGGCCCAACAGTCCCCTTTAATTCAATCAAGCCTGATCCAATATCAAACTTATGAGCCCTGTATCCCTCTAAATTTTAAACGACCCATAATTGCTTAACCATAATTTAAGATAACCAAATCTAGGATCTGCATCAAATTGCACTCAATCATAGATACCAGCCACCTAAATACACCTGATTTTTTCATCAAGATCCGTACATTATTCCCAGAGAAATTCATGAAAATGTTGAAAAACACCATATCTCACAATGTTAGTGTGAAAAAATTTCCAAGATCTGTTCCTGTAGTCAGATCAGCACCAAAAGTTACTTCTGGACTGAGAAATATCCTCAATCCAAATTTTGTGGAAATCTGTTATTTAGGGTAATTTTGTGTAATCCTGCTCACAAACCAACCAACAAACGGACACAGGTGAAAACATAACGTCCAGCATCCTCACAATCTAGAAGCTTGAGCAGGGATTGCTTCACTTTCAATTACATTTTCATTTTAACAACAATCAATATTCTGGACATAATAGATAATAATAAATAATAAATAAAACATTTTTAAAATGTGTTTCCTTTTAGAAATTGAATTACAAATTGAATGAAAGGTCAGGGTGCCTCTCACATTCAACATGCTTTGTTTTACTTAATAACTTGTCCTGTATCTTATTTATTCCCTGTGCCATGGCCTACCTAGAAATGTCATTTTGTTTGACTGTGTTTCCATTTGTATTTATTTATATTTCAAAGTATAATAAATGTATCCAGATGACTTAAATTAACTTAAATGTTAACCTTCCTTAACAAAAGAAATGTAGATATATTCTTATTTCATTAAGGGTAACTGTCATTCAGATTCTTTTTGCTTCTCTGACCTTCCATGAGGTGGTACACAAGCAAATTTTTAAAAATGTCAATACTGACGCATTGGGAGTGTAGGTTGACGACACCTAAGGTGTCCAGATGAGAACGGATAGAGGAGTTGGGGGTGGCCGTGGTCACGTGGTCATGGTAGCAGTGAAAATGAGAGTCCAAACATTCATTTTTAACCATGAATTCAGCTGTCTGTTATTCGGAACAAAAAGCACAAGGAATAAAATAATTCGAGGGGTAGACATCAACTTTTGTGTGTTATGGTTCAGGAGATATGATGCAAAATACATCATTCAGTTATGGCTGAAACTTTGTACCAAGTTTCATTCACCTCAAATTTGTAGCATATCATCCAGACTAGGAATATGTCGTATGTACTGTGTAAATCATTTTCCATAACACATAGTGTTTGATAAAATAAAATACTCAAATACAAATTGTTCTTATTGTGGCTCTACTGTACAGATGTACTGAACAACAACCATAACTCCTGTAGGATGACTGTGATCATGAACTGCTGTAGCCACTGCAGCTATAAATCCAAATATAATATAATATAATATAATATATAATCCAAACTTTTCGGGACAATTAGGACAGGTTCAGGATTTGGGACAACTGCTTATAATTCTGGACTGACTTTGTTCATTTATGTATGTAAGTAAGTTAGCATCTATGAATAATGTAACTTCTGTTTCATGAGACACATCACTTATGCAAGTTACATTATGAGACCAGAAGTCATAATAAGTCATGCAGTCATAGTCAGTGAACTGTTTGTCAGAAAGTTTTATTCTAAAAGTCTCATTGATGATGTTCATTACGTTTTATTGCTAACTTGACAGTGGAGCTCTAAACGTGCCATGTTATGCTATTGTTAAGAAAGTGCTGCTTGGCGTGTATATAAAACATCACACTGGTAACCAGTGCTGTTGTCTAACAAGACAGAGACAGAGCCAGTAAGTGTGAGAGGAAGCTGTTGCTTAGAATTTCCTAAATGATTATTTTTGTAGCATTTGGTCTGTTTGGGTGAATTTCAGACCTAATAACTTCAGTTATTAACATTGGTATTTTATTTCAATTGTGAAATTTACACTTGTAAAATGTGAACTCACAACTGTCACCCACTGACAAGTTTGCACTGAGCAAAGTCTGGACAGGATTGTTACCAGTAAGTTTTGGATCGATGGATTTCTGCTCCCCAGTCCGCTCAACTTACACCCCCACCTTAATAGAGTTGGGGGGAGCTTTAGCAGCACCTTTCTGGTTGGCGGAGGCCTATGGCAGATGAATGCCTTACTCAACCCCACTCCCACACACAGTCCCACCCCCAACCGCCCCCCGAGCCAAGCATCAGGGTTTACTCCAACCTGCTGCGCTCGCACCAACAAAAAAGTTTAATTAAACACACTGTGGGGGGAAGGGGAGGAAGAGACAGGCCTCCTCACTTCAGCGCCTTCAACAAGCGACATGCAAATGCGTTAAGTAGTGAGTCACAGCTACACATTCCTCAGTGACTGGCTGCCGCTTTCATTAAAGCTTCCACACAATAGAAAAATAGACAGCAGGCTGACAGGGAGTCTCAGCCTGCTCTGCCACAGAGCAGGCCTGACGATGTTTACAGTCCCTGTTTTTCTGGAGGTCTGTCTTTCTGTCAGGGAAAGTGAGGTTTAATATACAGTATACTGTGCTGCCATGTTTTCCCCGAATTTCAAAGAATAATAATTCATTGATTTGATCTTACTTTAGATCTATTATTCCCACTTTTCATTATCTTACATGAGACATCATAATATGCAGCGCACATTTCCATTGCAAGCAGTGTATGGAGTGCTGCAAGAATGAGTCCTAAAACCTGGAAACAAGTTAGCATTTTGTACCTCCAGTCCCTCGTATTGGAGTCAAATGTTTTTTTGAATGAGTTTTCAGTTATATACCTAAAATAAGGTCTATGGTTAACACTAGAGGTTTGAACATTTTTCTCTACGACAAAAAATACATCCGTTAATACCCCACGTTTGAATTATGAAATGTTTATTAAAAACAGCAGTTGCTAACAAGTGTCTAAATGAGACAACAGAACCTGTCTGGGACATTAAACATCATTTAGCTGAACACAGAGACTTATCTACTCACTAGTCCATCTGTAAAAGTGGATTAGATTTAGTTGCAAACTATTCTAACTCTAACTTTCCAACTTGTACATTGGTAAAAAAAATTAAATGTATTTTTTTACCTTTTCATGGCTTTACTGATAATTGACGGGAGGTGGGATGAGGGAGAGGGGGGATGACATGCAGCGAGGGGCCATGGATCGGGCTTGAGCCCTGGGCCACTACAGCAAAGACGGGGCCTCTGAGCACAGGACGCCTGCTCTACCAACTGAGCTACTGGGGCACCCCATTAGATTGGTAAATTTAAAGGAAAGTGTGTATAGTATGTGTAGTGGTGGTGACGTTGAAGTAATCTATAATCGATAAAGTTCTAAAGTTATAGCCTAAAGTTAGCTTTTTACTTCAGGTGATTTCATTTATGCTTCGAAAATCACAAAAGTGGTGTTAATCTGTGAAGCTTGAACAAAACGTGTAAGTATCATAATCTTGTGATGATACAGAGCTTAGTGTCTGCAGTGATTCAAAATCCAATTGTAAAATACGTCATCCCTGCAGTACTCTATTAGCCTGCTTCCAGACCTCTTAATGACCAGCCACATCTCCTATTCATTGGGGGGTCTATGCAGGGACCCCTACGACCTGTAAGACTATACGTGGACTGGGTTTCCTGTTGTTTTGCTCACCCTGCACTTCCATTATATCCTCCTGGTCTTAGTCCTACAGACCAAAATTATTGTGCAGTTTATGGCGGTGAAAACTAGCCACGCTCTCTGTGTGGGCAGAAGTGATTTATTGTGGGGAACCACACACAGACACCACAGCACTATACAGAAACACTGGAATTCAACTGTAAAAGAGACAAAGAGAAACCTTTTTTAGCCCTCAATAAAAAGTCACCTCCACTTACAGTGCAGCATTTGAAATCACGTGGAGGACTTCAATATCACCAACTCTGTGTATTTTTCTTATAACATGAAACACAGTGCTGATGCTAAATGAACAGTCGAGGCCTACTTCACTCCAGAAAACCATCTTAAATGGTTGTTCCACAAAAATAAGTCTTTCCATTGAATCATTGATTAAAATGGTTTCCAATGTTGTTGTTTTTTAAATTGCTTGACAGACGTCTTTAATAATCAGAATACTATTTAAAGGTGCAATATGTAAGAATTGGAGTCCGAATTCAGCAGCATATAACCACAATAACCGCTAACTGATGCTATCTGTAGGTGGCGTTAGCTACTTAGCTCAGTTAGCTGTGCAGCTAGCATCTATGACTGGGAGCTTGGAGCACTAGGGGAGTGGTGGTGCTTACACCGCTAGCACATGAGCTTTTGACCAGGATTGGAGGGGCTAGCTGATTAGCAAGCTAATGTCAGTAGATGTCTCTCCAAAAATATACATAGATGTCAAAACTGCTGTTTCTTCACTTCATCTTCTTGATAATTTTAGTTACCTCTCAATCTTCTTCATGTTCTCAACTAAAAATCGTACACATTTAACCTTTAAGATACGTATCACAAGTGATACTGTATTAAAAACAAGAGCTAGCATCTCACTCCCACTGGCAGAATAAATCATTATTGAAATAACCAGGATAATCTAATGATCTGCAGGTGATAGAGGGATAAATTAGGTGTGCATGTCCTCATCACTTGACCACTTGGATGACTGTTCCATCCTCGAGTATTCATTTGAGAGCAGTTAGACTGATAAATCCAGTTTCATCCAGGGTGCAGACAAACCATGACAGGGGGTCATCATCTGTATAAACAAATACTGTCTGGATTAACAGACAAGAAGCCAATCTGTCCCTCTAAATCAGTATTTACAGCTTAGTGGTCTGGGGATCTGTTGTGAGGGTTAACAAACATGCTTACAATACACAATACAGTCAAAGCAGTTATAAACTTCACACATGGAAAATTACAGCCACCAACAGGGTGTTAACTGTCTCGCCCGCTTTATACCTGCACTGTATGCTAATACAGTGCAACAGGAAGAATAAGAATACACCGTCCTGGTGACACCCATACTCACTGGAGCACCAAATGAACTGAAAATAGTCTCACTCTGTTTTTTCTTCTAAAGAATGAAACAATGCCTGTTTTGAAAGATTTACTTTTTTACTTTACAAGATTTGCATCTGGTTTTGGTCTTTTCATGGAATTTTGTTAAATATGTTCATAATGACACTAGCCTTTCATCTTAAAACATTTTTTATTTGTTTTTATCATTTGTGAACGGACCATTTACATTAAGGAACAACCTGATCAAAACAACAAAATTTGGACAAAACAACCTAAACTTGACAGAAATAACCTCAAACAAGAGCAGACATGCAATCATAATTCATCATAATTAATACCAAATAAAGGGTGAACCATGTGTGTTTTGAATTATGATAAAAATGTTCACAATCTGTGTATATTGTGTGTAATCGCTAAGAAGAACAATGCACATGTCTGTACCATTGTTTGTTCAAGTTTCCACTGGCTCAAGGCAGTTAAAGAGGAAACACTGTTGGTGGTATATAACAAGCAGTGGGAAGAGCTGCAGCTGTCTGCTAATGCTAATTCTGCTATTGAATAGTAAAAGATGTTTACAGCAGTCAGTTATTGCTCACTGAGGTGCAGCATTAACACTCTGACCACAACAGCATACAGGCAGAGTAACACTCTGACAAGATTGATTTGTGAACATTTTAAGAAATATCAGACATATGCAATGTATGACAGTGAGATGCTTCTAGTTCTGTGTTTTCCACACACACACACACACACACACACACACACACACAATGTTGTTTATAATTTATGGGTTTCCTTATAAAGATTTGCTGTGGGTCCTCCATCTCATTCTCTCTCCCTCACTTTCTTTCTCTCTCTCTCTCTCTCTCTCTCCCTCCCCCACGCCCCCTGCACAACTTAAGATCCATTCCTGTATGGCACTCCACAACAATGCCATCTCAAAAGAACTCCAATTGCCTTGTGAACCTTAACTTCACCCCATCACCCCCTTAAACTCTGCCAACAAAGAATGCTGCTTAGGCTCAGATGGGAAAGCATTCAAACTCCATTTAACAACCACCAATCCACCATTACTCACATTGTGTTCACATGTCCAGAACAGTTCAGTGTTGCATTATTACACCTGAAAGAACGGACGTTATAAAAACTTTTGACAAATACATACTAACAAATGAAAGATGTAAAGATCTGAGGCTGATACTGATGATGAAATTCTGTCATCAAGAAAGCGGGTATTTTGAATCAAGACTTATTAATTAGTACCCTAATAGAATTAGAACTGTGAGACCATCACAGCCTGCGGCATCTTTTGACCATCCAACCTGACTGTTTGGACCAGGGAGGAAGAGAGTTGGAATAAGAGCCATGCTAGACTCAGAATAAGAGCCATGCTAATTCAGCTTGGTTTAAGGCTGCTCCTGGCTAATGTCTGGTCTTGGGAAAAGGAAATGGACAAAATAAAGTGAAATCAGAGACGTGTCTCCACCACAACACTCAGATCAAGCTGGTACACTTGACCGATAGAACGTGTTCTGAGCCGACAGAGTGGAGGACTACAGGTGGACGAGGAGAGGTGGACTCAAAAAATCAAAAGATGCACTACGTGTTTGTGAATATTTGCGTGTAAATAACCGTATATATGTTCTGTAATTTGTGTAGCATGAAGGAGTTTACAGACTTTCATTTCGTTATGCAACCCTGTGTTGTATACTGATGAATAAATCCCCTTGTACCATGTACTATTGTATAAAATATTTCAATACTATTAGGTTTGAAATATCTTGTGTTCAAGTGGAGTCTTTGACTTTAAGCTGGAACACGAAAAGTCAAATGAAAATTGAAGAGAAATGTGGCCTATAGGTTTTTCGGGGAACCTTGTCAAGTGCTTGACATAAGAGTGTGTCTACAGGAAAGGTCAGAGAGGTGCACCAAAGCCATTACAGGCACCCTCCTCTGGGGACCACGACTATCAGTAAACTGAAATTATTTGACATTTTATTTGATCTTTACACCAGGCACTTGTTTTACATCTATACACACTGGGTCGTCCACAGCCGGGACTGCCACTTGACTGAATGACTGTCGCTTAACAGGGGCATGCTACTTACCAAAGCCTTCCTTTGCAATTACAGGTTAAATGGAAAAATAAGTTTCACTATCTGACAGTCTGACAGTTAAAGCCATGACAAGAGGTTCTGATAACTACAGTAGCATGGTTCATCTCCCCAATGGGGAATTAGTGTGGATAGTGGGAGTCCCCGTAAGAGGATTCTGGCTTGTTCAAGTATCTTAAAGAGAAGCAGCACTAGATACAGGCCCAAATCCCTGAGGTTTCTCATTGAGAAAGAAATGCCGTTGCCTGACAGCGGCTCGCCAAAACAAATCTCTGTTGTGGCTTCACTAATTGCTCCGGCCGTCTCTAATACCTGATTAGCACAATAAAGTGATTTACACGCCAACTGGAGCCTTCCTCACTACCTATGTGTGTGAGTGTCTTTGTTTTGCTCCAGCTTTTACTGAGATGTCATCCATGCATAACCGGAGTCTGCAACACTGTACCATACTTTGCTTCCAATAAAATAGGTGGATGTTAAGCTAAATCTCTAAGGCCAACATGAGAATACTTGTAGTTCAGACAACCAGCTGACCTCTCCTCTAATGATATTTTCTCTGTATGGTATAAAGAGATTGTCAGGCCTCAATCTGTTGTCCTGTCCTACCCTCCTGTCTGCAGTAATCTTGATGTAGGGCTAATAAGCCAGAGAGACAGCGTCTCCCAGCAGTGGCCCCCCAGTGGGCCCTACGACCTTCCAAAACATCCTGAGTTAACCCTTTATCACCCAAACCCTGTCTGAAGTATGCATGCTCAAATGCTCAAGTAATGAAAGGGATTTGAAGAAAGTTTGGAGGGATCAAAGCAAACGTCCTCCAGTAATACTTGGAAGATACATATAATAGTAAAACATTGCATTCCATTTATCCTTTGATATTGTGTCTGTCTGTCAGCTTAGGTCTGAAATTATTACCAGGAATTCACAGCAGGGGAGGGAGGACAGACTAGACACATATGTTTTCGTTGTTCTGCTGCAGAAGTTTTATTGTATTATGAGTCTCTGCAGTTTGTGGCAGTTGTTTGTTACCGGTCATAATATAATGCTATATGTTTGAAATGCAAGATAACAAAAGTAAGAAATCACATACCTTTAAAAATGAAGGGAGCACTCAGCAGGTTCAAGGTTCATTTAACTGTCCTTCTACAACACTGGGTTGCACAACACACTGCAAGTTGTAGTCCCTTTATGCTATACAAATAAACTTATTTTTATGGTGGAGTGTTGAGGATGAGTTCAGGAGTAGTAGTCTGGTGGTACAGCAACAGATACTTCTGTATCTGTTGTCAGACGGCAGCAGGGTGAACAGACTGTGGCTGGGTGGCTGTTGTCTTTTAGTATCTTTGGGCTTTGTGCAGACGTCTCACTTCACTGTTGCTTTGTAGATGGTACCAGTGATGTTTTGGGCGGTTTTAATCATCCGCTGTAGAGCCTTCCTGTCCTGGGCTATGATGAACCATGCCAGTTTGACATGTGTCCAGTCAGGATGCTTTCTATTGCTCCTCTGTAAAAGTTGACATGAACTTAGCAGTAGAATTCGACCCTCTTAATGTTCGTTAAGAAGTAGAGCCTTTTCTGTGTTTTTTGTTTACCAGGGTTGTGATGTATGATCTCTGCGATGATGATTCCCAGGAACCTAAAACTGTTCACCTGCTCCATCTCAGCTCCAATGATGTAGACAGGGGTGTGTGTCTTGCCTCCTTTTTTCTAAAATCAACAATCAGCTTGGTTTTGCCGATGTTGAGCAGTAGATTGTTCTCTGTGCACCACTCTGCAAGATCAATTGTTGATTTCATCCTGATATGTACTGTGATTGTTGTTGATAATGAGACAGATGATGGTGGTATCGTCCACATACTTAGAGAATAAAATTCTCTTGATGTCTAGGAGTGCAGTCAGGAGGGGGCTGAGCATACAGCCCTGGGGGGCTCCGGTGTGGAGCACAAAAGCCTGTGAAAACGGTTATAAGAACAGCACAATGTCTTCAGTAGCCATGTTTCCATCGACATACTGTGGACATTTTTAAGTATCGCATTAAAAAGGTTGATGTAAAAAGGAAAATCAGAAAATGGAAAAATAAAATTGGTTGGTTTTGCCTTTTCAACAAACAGTTAAACGCTTAATGGCTTAATGTACGATGGAAACACCTTTTCTGAGTAATTTCTGACGGAGTGAACATTTAACTCTCATGACTGATTAGCTGTTTTTGCTCAGACTCAAACTTCTGCTCTGCTAAAACAATGAAAAATAGAGGCAGGTTAAAACTAGTCTCCTCATCACTCCACACAGAGCTTCTTCACTTTAATACGATACAAACAGAAATGTTATATTTTTCACCGTTGGAAGGTGAAAACAGACAACTTTTCAACCCCCCCCCCAGTGTTTCCTCTGTTGGTGCTGCTGTCACAAACACAGCGTTAGCAACATGGCTACCGCTAGCAGCGTGGCTACTGTCCAAAGCAAAAACAACCATAAGAATCCCAGTTTGGCCTAGAAACCCTGATTTCGGTGCTGTGAAAAGGCAGCGTAACACACTCAGTTGTATTAATAAGTAGGCAGGTTTTGTTAATTGCTGATCTAGCAGAGAGAATGACGGTTCTGAACCATCTTTAGTCCCGCTGGTAAGAGGAAATACATATTAACGGGCGAACAGGCTTTGACACAACACCGGAGCGTTCTCCATCAAGTGAATGCCCGTCTGTTCACTATTGTTTTACCTCAATTTCTATCACTCTCCTTCTTCACCTTCTTTGCCTCCTCCATCAGCAGGGTTCATTTTATTTTGCAGTGTAGCTTTTCCAGTTATTCCAGTTGCTCCACTATTACCTGGGGACAGTGACAAGGGAAAACAATGCTTCTTCCTGTTTTGGTTGAGCTATGGCAGACAAGCTTCCTTTGTGCCATAATGCAACCCTCATTTCTGTGGGAAAAATCCAGCGAAGGCTGAACAGTGTCGTGAAAGCGAGGTTTATAGGGAACTAAACTGTACCAAACTGGGATCTTTTTTTTTTTTTTTTTGCCGCGATTACACAGTGTAATCAGTGTTTACTTCAGAGTTGTAAGTTAAAGCAGTAAAGTTGTGTATTAGTTATTTAGTTAGTTGCTACAGGAGTATCAGCACCATCTACTGCTTATCTTAATGAACTAACACATCACATAATGGTATTGGAAGAAAACAAGCATTTACTCACATTTTCTTTAGCAGATAGTCGAAACGATTTAAAATTTGCAACACATTTGGAAGGAAATGTGGCTAGTGTATGTCCCTGGAGGGAATTCCTGAAGTCTGAAAAACAATCCTGATGATACAGTATGATGATCATAATAAGCTCAGCCCATAGGAACTTAAAGGGTATAGCCATGGTAGCTATGATTGAGACAGTTTCTGTCTATTGCACGTACCGTAATGCCTTGGTCAGACAATGACTTTCAAAGTTTTCAGATCGCTGTCCTGTTCACACTACACAACTTGCGGCCCTGTAATCAGGAGTCTTGCAGTCATTGTGCTTTGCACACTACATGACTGATCAGCGACAGGGGTCACACACCACACACGCGAGACATGACATAGGAATGACTCAGTCCAAGCAGTCCAAGTTGTCTGTGCGCTGATTTGCAGCAAGAAAACAACAAAGGAATAGAAAAGAGTATGAGTGAGAGGATAGGATAGGATGCAGAAAGCAAGGATTATTTTTGTACAGAAAACATGAAACATGCCTGCTCCTATTGTGGTTCAGCAAGGATTACACGGATACACTTACGGCAAAGCTTGTATGTATTCTGATAAAAACTATAGGTTATTATTGAGACTGCGTCATACAAATAGATGCATGATAAGACTGGGTTCAGAGAGTGACTGTGGATGATAGAAGAGGAGAGATGGAGAGAGGACAGAATAACTTAAACCATTTAACAGGTTATAAAATAACAGGTCTACTACAAGGTGTAGTCAAAATGCCTTAAGTCTTAGACCTCATCTGGTGTAAATCTCTTGAAAAGCAGTTCTGATCTCTGTATTTTCGCGAGTTCAGTCTGAATATCAGACAGGCTCATTTTATCCTGCCAGAGAGGCCCTGACCCCCCGGGTTCTTCCAACTCTAAAGCTTCTTTTCCACTCCATGGTACAGCTTCACTCAACTCAACTCGCTTCTGGTACCTTTACCTTTTATTTTCTACTGCAGATAGTAACCTATCCATTTAGGCAGATACAAACAAATGATGCTAGTGACGATTCTCTCTGTCGAGCAGAGCCACACAAGCAAAAGCCAAGGGCCTTCAGATTTTGAATATATTTAATATTTTTATGCTGTTTATGCTGTATTGTTGCTACTCCCAACCCATAAGAGAGATGTCTCTCATGCCTGTCATCTGAGCGCTGTGAGGGGGAGGGGCAGCTCTCTCAGCTTGCACACAAACACACACATAGATCTGCTCTGATGACAATGAACCAAAAAGTCTGTCCCAGCTTCACTAGAGTCAGTGCTCACTAGAGTCAGTGCAGACAACTCGTTGCTCGAGCAGTCTCCAAACAACTAGTGAGGCAGAGGAATGCACAGACTGACAAGCTCGTAGTTCATCACTCGTTTCCACATCCACCTCATGTGTGTTACAGAGTACTGCACAAACATTATTAGAGTTAGTGATAAAAATGTAACCTTTAGTCCGCTGATTGCTTAGCTATAAATATGAGCGTGTTCCCAAATTAAATCAGAAACGGTTGTTCAGAAATTAACAGTTGCAGTGTCAGTTTCAGAGACTCCTCTGTATGGAAGATATATTGGGTCATAATTAAAATCAGTCCATATAGAATTGAAAATGACATACAATTACATTTTTTCGAGGCATAAGGTTGTAATTTAACCAAAGAAGGGAAATAATAGTATTCTATTGTTAGGAATGTTCTATTCTATTGTTTTTGTTGCATATTGTATACAGTACTTTATTGTTTCTTATTGCCTCTATATTTGCCCTTATATTTTTATTGTGTTTGTACTGAATGTCCTGCTGCTTTGATGACCAAATTTCCCCTCGGGGATTAGTAAAGTTATCTATCTATCTATAAAAAAGTAACATAATTTGAAAATGTACAATGAGTAAATAAAAAAAAAAGAAATTTAAAATAAAAAAGCAAAACATGGCCATTTCCACCGCTGGACAGGAGTTAGACTGTTAACATTTTGTAGACAGTTTCAAAAGTGTTTGTTTACATAATGCAATCTTGTGACATTGCCAAACTACAGTAGTTCAGATTATTGAATATAAACTTGTGGAATTACTTTATTCAATGTTAAACTTTGAGCAAAACAGACAACTTTTATTTTGCAATTCAACTCAATTTTGAATAAGTGTTTGTCATCAAGCATTTTAATTCCAAACAGAGAACTGAAAATACATTAGTATAGTGAAATGAAAACTAGATTATCAGACATCAATTTTTGTTTATGTCACTCATAACTCAGATTAAGCACTGCTGTAAACTGAGACGGAGACACAACGTTCAAGTAGTGATGGAAATAATACACTTAATGTTGTACTGACAATACAACAGCCTGCACTGAGGCTATAATGAGTGAAAGATATCTGTTTACAAATGCTCATAAATACAGCTGAATGAGACATGTAAACCTTCTGGGGAAAAAAATAAATTCTGTTACAATAGTGATGTGATAGAAACTTATTGAATGACATGGAACATACAATATGCATAATGAATTCATGATACATTTACTTGAGACCCATGAAACACAAAAATTATAGAATGTTAGACGGATTGTAGGAATCATTTTATGGGCTGATATATTGTCTTTAGTAAATGATGTAATTGGATGAAAGCACATGCAGATTTAATTATGGAAAGCTTCAGTAAGGGCAAAGCCTGTCATGTGTGATTACTAAGTTCCTGCAGTGATCGGCTAACAACCTGATTTAACATTCAAACACACAAAACAAAACTTCATATCACAGTAGCCTCCTTTTTCCCCAATAATGTAAAACATGTAACATTTTACACTATGTTTTGTATGTATCTTACATTACTTGGTATAATGATACACTACACCGCCAAAAGTATACTTCTCACACTGTTTGGTCTGAGACAGAGTCTATAGTTTCAATAGGAACTTGTTTCTTCCTTTCCTGTTTCAACATGACAAGTCACAAAGCCAGCTCTATAAAGAAATTAGTTTTCCAGACTGATGTGAAAGAAAATGACTGGCCTGTAAAGAGCTCTGACCTCAACCCCATCCAACTCCTTTGGAATGAACTGGAACACTGTCTGAGAACTGGACCTTATCCTCCAGTATTAGCGTTGGACCTCACTGATGCTGGAGGAATAGGGTCTGAATAAGAGATAATCCCTGCAGCCAGGGTCCAACATCTGCTAGAAACACTCAAACCAGAAGAGTGGCTCCATATACATTTGGCTATATAGTGTGATAGTAATTATATGATGTCATAGTGACACCATAAACAATCTCAAGTAGGAAGTAATTTCACTATGAGAGTAGAAACAGTACTGGGATAATGACGTGGACACAATAGAAGACATTACCATATAGTTATACCACAGAGGATACATACAATACTTTACTATGTACTGACTGTTTAGCATTACACATTATGTCTCCAGATAGGAACATCATTGAAATAATGTCTTAAAATAAAGTTTAAAAAAAAGAAGAAAAAAAAAATATATATGATATTATAAATAATTATTGAGCATATAAGTTTAGCTGAACTAAAGGGCTGTAGTGTTGCTGCCGAGTAATATATATGAAAAAAATAGAAAATATAAAGCTCTAAGGCAAGCCCTACCTGGAGAAACTCACAAAGAGCTCATAGCTCATGATCCTAGAGACTGATCACAGTGATCACCGGTGCTGCTGATCTCTGATTCCAGATGTTTCAGCACTCCTCCCACCAGGTACAGGCTGCCAGTCACCAGCACAGAGACGTGGCCTGCCTCTCTCAGCCGAGGGGGGACTGAGGAGCTGAACAGTCCAGCAGGGGCCGGCTCAAGCTTCTCTCTCCCACTGATCCACTGGAGGGCGCTGAGGATGCAGGGGAACACTTGGCTGTGACTCGAAGAGCTAAACACCAGAGGGCGATGGTGCTGATTTGTTGTTCCTGTTGCATTCAGGCCCTGCCAGCTGCTCTGGTTGTCTCTGCAGCGGGCCAGCATGTGCTGCACACACACACTGACACTGTGGTTAACTGCAGAGAAACAGCAGCACAAGAAGAGCACAGTCATGTAATGACCAATGGTAGTGAAAATAAATACAGCAAAACTGCATTTGAGTTGGTGATCAATACATCACTTATGCAGTACAGAGGTGATGCAGAATAATTCAGTGAAAATCAATCCTAAATCAGAAAGGAATTTCTCTGTAAAAGTACCTAGAGTGTGCTAAAACCTGCAGCAGGGACACAAAGTCACCCAAATCAAAATGTTAGTCAAGCATTTTGATAAGTACATGTGTATTTACTAGTACAGTAATTCAGTACACTTTCGAGGTTCTTGTTCTTTCTCTCTGCTACATTATTCCTCCACTCCACTACATCTTGGAGGCAAATATTGTCCTGCTTAGTCACTATATTTGTTTGATAACTTTAGTTACTGGTTACTTTCGATGACATGCTGCATCAAAGCACTTTCAAAAATGTGTTTTATCGGCAATTAGATTAAAAGAAAAAAAACACTGCTTCTGATCATCTGAAAAATTATGAATATCATATTCAATAATCAGCCTTGCCAATAAGCGGTCTATCCTTAGTGTACAGCAGGGCTTCCTAACCACTGGTTTACGGACCAATACTGGGTCTTGGGAAGTTCAGCACTGGGCCGTGAAAACCCAGTAGGAAGTAAGGGGGTTGATGTATTTGCCATGTACTGCATGTACTGCATTGTGTTTTGTTATTTATTTTCATGGAAATACAGGCATTTGTATTACATATTAATGAGGTAAATTATTTCCATCTAACAATAAAATGTTCAAGAAACTGATTTTGTTCACGTAAAACTTTGAATATGACGATGAAACCATTTAACTGGTTACATTACATCAGGGTCAAAGGTGCACTGCACATACACAGCGGGTGGTCACTTTCAAATAGGTAGCTAGTGAGAGAAAGAATGAAAAAATGTGATGGGACTGCTGAAAAAGGCCCACAGACAGTGGGAATTACGTAGACACTAAGAAGTATGTATTAACATGCTGACTCACTTTCTTTAAGAAGCACATGACAAGCTAATTGTTACACTTTCCAGTATTCTAACAAAATGCAGGCAACATGAAATCAGACAGAAAAACGTTCCAGTCTGGCCACTGGTTACAATAAAGTTAAATGACAATACATCAGTACGTCTTCTCGTCTCACCTGTACTGCTTGTTGTTTCTGTGATGTTGGGGCAGAACAGTGCATAGTCAAACTGGCATGGCTGCAAGTCACACAGAGTCAGTTTAATGGCACATACACATGCAGTGTTGTGTTAATTCATTCTATGTGGTGCCACTGTAGTTTCTCTCAAACTCACCACCAGCAGTGTGAGTAAAGCAGCAGAGTCCCTCTCTCCTGTTGTGTTAAAGAGCAAAATTTTGACTCCAGGGCCTCTGTAATGCAGACAGAGATCTAATGGACTAAAATATATTTGACCTCTCATGGTATCAAGTAGGGATGGTAAGATTAACCAATATATATCGATACACGGACACACGCGGGCAAGATGCAAGTGCATCGGTAGAGCAGCTGCTACGCCATGGTGAACACTGAGCAGATATACCCGCCTGTGAACTGCAAATCACAATTTTAGGAACACTACAGGTTTTACAAGCGAGACGGGAAGTTTGACAAGTCAGATGCAATTTGAAAAATGTGCAGTGCTTCTGTTGAGTAAACAGACAGTAGCTACAGCTAACCTTATTACACACCTGAAGCAACGACATGGTGTAACCCTGGAGGCGTCTGTCAGTAAACTGGCATCCCCCGCCTCGGGTACAGTTCCTCGGGGACGCCCTTCCATTCCGAAACACCCCCACTCCAACACATCACTGTTTCAAATCCGACTTTCAAGTTCCAATTACTTCCCAATAGGGTTAGGGTTAGGGTCAGGGGTTCCACAATAGCCTTTTCGGAATAGTGGGGTTTTTGGAAAAAATGGGAAACCACGCCATTACGAAGAATGAAAGTCTATTTTTGGAACAGCGGGGTTTTGGAAAGGCGGGGTGTAACCAGATTCCTCAACAGCCAACAGTATTCCCCCTAAGAGTGGTGAGCAAAGTATCGCAAGTTTTTTCCAAGCCCCGCTGGCTAACAGCTCCACTCAGCTAAGATATGATACTGTCATGACTGTTATTATGACAGTGAGACTGATGTTTATTTACAGCAGCATGTGACTGCTAATACTAGTTTATTTTTTTATTTGTAAGCAGTTATGGAAGACCTATTTGTGAAAGGTTAATTTATTTTTATTGTTCATAATATAAAAATTGGTTTGTGCTACTCAGTGGTGAGTTGGCCTACCTGTTTTTCATATTGCATGTTATTGGTCTGATAATCTTGAGAGTCTTGATTGTGTGAGCAAGGTATATTAAAAGTGCACTGTACTGTAAACTTGGAACAGACAGAGAACACTTTTACAGAATTTGTGAAAAAGGGCCAGTTTGTGAAAGGCCTTAATTTGAGTTGATTGATAAATAATCAAACTCATTGAAATGACAGAAATGTAATTTAATAAAGTCCATTTACTGAAGTACTCTACTTACATACAAGTTGTACAGTTTTTCATTTATGTTACTCTATACTTGCACTTCGCTGCACCTCAAAAGAAAATAACGTACTTTTACTCTATCTATATTTTAATTGATGAAGATTGAGGAAGGAAAACATGAAGGAGTCTGAATATAAACGAATATGTCAGGAGCCACTCTGCTGCATAGAAAAAACTTTTACTTTTCATTCTTTAAATATATGTTGCTGATAACATTTCCACCACTGATTATACATAAATGACACCTTCTGGCTCAATAGTAATTCAAGTATTTTTGGCTAATCCTCACATTTGAATATAATTCAGTTGAATTAAAATATAATGCAGTGTGGAGGAGGCTTTGAAACAGCATTTTGACAATCATGAATGCAGATTCATTTTCTGCTGCTGTGTTGAGGTTGAAGGTGTGTTGGGGGAAATTTCGACTTAGAAACTCACATTTTTAAAAATGCTGCTGATGGCCCTGGTCATATATAAGCAGACTATATTGTTGAATAATGGTTCAGCCCTAAATTTGGATTTCAGGGTTAGTGCCTAAACTGTAAAAGCTTTATGTGACCTTCCAGCATCACACACTTTTGTATCGGGTTTTCATGTTTGAACTCTATTGTGTGTCCATCTCGAGGCTTTTGAGTTAAACTGTGGTGTTGCTAGTGTTCTCTTACTGAGTCTGGTCCCTCTGCAGTGTCTCCTGTCTGAACCAGCATACACAGGCCTGCATGCTGGCTGTGGTGTGTGCTCCGTCCAGGTAATATGTGACAGAACCACACCTCAGAATCTGGTTTCGTCCTAACCACTCTGTTTCCTGGAGACCTGGAGGAATAAGGAAGGGGGGGGAAGTCATCCAGTAATACTTTAAATTGCACTTATTGCAATGTTTGCGATGCATTCTCTTTTTTTTTTCTTTGACACATAGAGACACCATAGTCAAATTAGGTCTTCGGTCAGGAAATGAGTGAAAAGAACATCTAAATTTGAAAAAATAGGGTGCGTATACAAACGTTTGGCATAACATATCTGCAAGCATCCGACTGGTTATGATGACATGGAGGAGGGAATTAAATCATGTTATGATAGGATAAAAAAGGAAGTAATATGAGAGAAAAGTTGTAACTTCACAAGAGAATTCCGAAAGCAACTGTGGACATTTTTTTAGTTGTCTATTTTTATTTCTAACCAATATATAATATAAGATACAGATATCCACTCAATATTTTCTGGTTAAGAACAGAAAAATCTACATTTTTAATCAGAAGATTACAAAACTTGCCTTTCAGCATGGCTGCACTGGGCTGGAAAGTGACTGCAGGGCAGCCTGGTGTGTAGGCAGCTTGAGCTAAACTGAGGCCATCTGCAATAAGTCACATCTGTAAGATTTCATCTTGCAATATCAAAGAAAGTAATTGTAAAATTCTATTCTGGGCCGTGACCCAACCTCAGTCCAAGTTCCATTCTGTAGTTTTTGGATAATCCTGCTGACAAACCAACCACCCAACAAACAAACAGATATGGCATGGCTTTCGTATGTAACAGGATATAAAGCTTTATATGTTACATAAAATGTATTTACTTTTATTGATTTCATACGTGCAGTGCTTATCACATATACATATACATAGTTTGCTCCGCTCGCCACCGTCCTGCCAGTCGAGATGCTTTCTCCTCCATGTTACGTCGCACTCGGGAATCGACGCATCTCGACTGGCATGACGGCTACTGCTACTGCTAACATGAGTTGTTCAAAAACCTTCTTTTTAGTAAACTCTGTGTACACAAACAATGTTCTCAATGCTCGTGTTCATGTGTAGAGACCCTGGTGATACTATGAGCAAAATCTCATGTTGTGTCGAGTCTTTTTAGTGTTTCAAAAATAGCGATTGATGCTACCGTAACGTTGCCCCTAGCACGCCATTGAAAATGATTTTGACCCGAAAACAAAAGTATGGTAAATCTTAAAAGTGGCTTTTTCGTCGGAATTATGCTTTTACACGAAGGTTTGACTCGGGTACATAAAAAAAAAATCAAAGTTGTGTCTGCAGCTTTCCCTTAAAGCTGGAGTGTGTAACTTATTTTTGGCGTCATTTGGTCAAAAATCAATAATAACCTTTCAGCATATTGTAATTCATAGTGTTATGACAGAACACTTCACTTCTGTGTCTCCTCTTGGCTCTGTATTCAGGCTTTAAAAAATCAGTGCCATGACGGCAGTGTTCAGCCAATCACAGTTCATTTTACAGAGCAAGCTGTTTTGGGCGTTCCTATTGGTTGCTCGACTAAAGACGATGCGCGTTCACCTTCCATCGGTTGTGAAGATGCAACGGCGGATGTCCCGGCAGGAAAAGCCGCTATCCCGGCATTACCAACAAAGGCATACACGGCTAAGCAAAAAAAGGAAGACCGATGTAGAGAAACGAGAGTCCAAGAGGGAGAGTGACAATATACGGAATAAATCGCGTGTAAACACTGGACAAGCATATCCGAGGTGGAGAGAGCTGAGCGATAGCGTTGGGCTGAAGTTGGATACTGAGCTTGCTGTTCTTCTCCTGGACAGGTGAGCCTCCAATTCAAGTTTAACATAGCTGATAATCTAAATGTGCGGTAGTAATTGGCTGTGTAATTGAATTGACCGTGAATCTAATAAAGCAGGCGGTTTGTGGTCACAATTGACGAGTAATGTTGTGAGTTGATTAGCTTTATGCTAACCGTAGCCAAAGGCTCACGACAGCTACAAGCAAGTCAGAGCCAGAGTCAACGTCAAATGTATTGTCAGTAGCGTTATATATACACGACATACAGAGGACGTGTGTCGTGTAGATATGGATGTGACAGTTATTATTTATTTTCAGGTTGCGGTGAAAAGAAAGAAGTGTCTGAATAAAGTGGTTGTCTCCGATAGTCCGTGCATGCTGGGGTAATTGACGTGAATATTCCTAGCGGTAGCGCGCGTCCACGAGAATGGAAAGTGAAAGTGTGGAGCTACAGAGTTGAAACAGGGAGGGGAGGGGGGAGCGCAGTTGTTTCCATCCCAGTCTCATGGGGTTTTTCACATATTCTACAAACTCCAGCTTTAACTCAAATAGATATTTACACTTTCAGTATTGTACCTCACAAAGAATAGTGTCAAACCTAAGAAAGTTGACAGCTATAAAGAAAGAATCCTTTGTTTAAGGGCCACATATTTATATCTATTTGAATTTTTAATGACTGTAGTGCCTCCTTGATCTCGTTTTGAAAGATAAAACATTTCAGAGTCATACTTGGGTGCCAGCTTGCCTCAAAACAGCTCTTGCTCATGTGTTTCAGATGTTTCCCACAGTGCACTTAGGAATACACCCAAAGCTGTACCTCCTCTCTCCTCGACCTTGTAGCGTTGCAGCCAACTATAGCTGAGCTGTAGGGCAAGTGCCGCATTTAAGCGCTGGTGTTTTCCTGCCAGTCCCAGACTCACAGGGCCAACCATAGCTTCATATTGATCCAGCTCAGGACACACCCACAGGGGACACTGCAGAGAAAAGAGATTAATGAGTCACAGGAACGTTTCAATGCTAATAAGGTAATGTGTTTGCTTTGAATGTTAGAACTGTAGTATCTCAGCTTGGGAAATAACAGGAAAATAAACTCCCATGTCAGCCTACAGCTACACAACTACTAAGTGTCATTACATACATTTGTTTGAATGTGGATAACAAAAATGCATGCCTCTTATTGTATTGTTAAAGTCATGTTTTTGGATTTGAAGGAAAGGCCAAAGACGAGACAGTCTCCTCACCCTGACGGCTTCAGCTCTGTGCTGCAGGACTCTCAGAGGACTGGCTTGTTGTCTGATGGTTATTGCTGGGACACCTGGCTGAGGACAGAGGCAGCCATCAAAACACTGAACTACAAATAACATCTGTCTGTCACTCTGGCTTCATGGTTACTGTTGAAAGTTTCAGTTACTACTTACTGCTTTGCTCTGTGAGTCTTAAAGTGTGAAGTTAATTTCTCACTCATAGATACCAGCCCCCTAAATGCACCAGATTTTTTTCTTCAAGATCCAGGCTTTATCCCCTGCGGAAATAACACCTTATCTCACAATGTCAAGAAAGTGCTATATTTGACGCATTGGGAGTGAAACCAGGCTGAAAACTGCTTTCACTGGCCTGACGGTCTTCTCGCCTCCCACCACCATCCTCTCCACCCACTGACATGAAGTCAGTAAATACATGTACTGTGAACATGTTATGACACGTTTTGTAGAAATGCCGACATGGTACATAGCCTATGACACATACAGTATACATGTATTAAGGTATCAGTTGTTTGCAGAAACGTTACCTGGGCTGCATCTTTCAGGAATCATCACATATTTTTAGGCTTGTACTGAATGCTGACTAGACAAAATATGGTTTATTCTCAACAACCTATTCAATCTACGAGCCATCCAGACAGTTAGTGGTACTCAAACTGAAATAGCCTAATGCATAGACAGCAGCTTTATTTTCATAGTGCTGTGCTCCACCACTGCTCACCAGAGCAGGTCTCAAGTCTGTTGAACTTTAACTACCTCTCAGGTAAATTCTGAACTAGGAAAGAGCTCTTCCCGCCATGTTGCACATTGCAAATTGAATCAATTACAAATAAAAAGGTAAATGTCTCATCCTGGTTTACGTGCTCTTGATATGTCGCTCTCTGCTGTACTAAAATTTCTCTGGCAAAAGAGATCTTGATCTCAATGAGATTTCATGATGACAATAAACTGAGCTTATATAAATAATTATTTTGTCTGATTTGTTTGCAACACTTAGTGGAGGAACTTTGTTTAACCTTGAAAATCCCAGCCTTCTGCCAAGCAATCTCCTCCAGAGTGTCTCCAAGCAAACTGCAGTGATCAAGTCCAAGTGATGAGATCCCACATACCCATGGCTTCCTGTGGACCAGACACAATGTTTACTGACTGCAGCAAGAACACTTTTATTACTACAAGCAAGACAGATAATTAACCAGTATGAATCAACCCATTAGCAAGGTATAACATTACCTGATGATGTTTGTGCAGTCATACTGCCCTCCAATCCCAACTTCAATCACGGCTAAATCCACCTGTGTTTACAGAGGACCGATTCAGACTGTGTGTGTGTGTGTGTGTGTGTGTGTGTGTGTGTGTGTGTGTTTCCCTCACCCGCTCCTGTAGGAAGACATGGAAGGCCAACAAAGTCAGGAACTGGAAAAAGAAGGGCATAGTGCCTCCGTGGGCATCCTGTGGAGAGCTCACTGGGTTTAGTTTATCACACTTATGACAGTTTGATATGAATGAAAACTTTAAGCACACTTAATAAGCAGTGCTATTAGGATTCAGAAAAATGTCCCCTTTTTATGATTGATTAATAATATGATGTGATCTTTTAAAAGACTGGTCGTAAAATAGCTAATTTAAAAAGGTACAGTTGAAGTCTCATGCCCCTCGATCACAAAATCTCTGCATATAGTCTAAAGGTCAAAGACTTTCTGACATGACTCAATTATCATATCATCTGCTGTAATAAACATTTTCTTTACTTCAGTCACCTGTTGAAATACAAACACATTTACCATCATCAAGCTCATGGACCCACGGGGTGCTCGGTCACGCTTTTAGCTTAGCAGCTACAGTACAGTGATGATTTTGGCTTTAAAATGGGTGTAAATAGTGTCTGTTCACATAAATTTAGGAGCCATTTGATGTTTTTCTTTTGTTTTTATTATGTTTTGGAACAAGTCCCAACCACTTCAGCTGTTTAAGACAATAATGTAATGCTGTTTTGATCTGAAGCTCCAGAAATGGTTTCTGGATAGTCAAACTAAACCTGGCTTTTCATCAGTGTCTTTTAGCAGTAAGGGATTAATATAACGTGTTACTTATTTTAGTAATGTATTACTACGGTTATGTCATGTAACGCATTACAATCCACTTTACTGACTGAAGTGAAACATTTATCGTTGTTTTTTAAGGACCCATCCGTGCCAACATGACCATAGGCTGTATGTGTTTAATACAGCCGAGCCTATAAGTTCTTTGTTCAGTCTCTGTGTGACTGAAATGAGCCTAATGATGAAGCCTAATCCTCCGAGTGCACTTTCATTTACATTGTTGAATCAAATATGCTCATGCATTCCTTGTTCTGTGGATAAAAATAAAAAGGCAAGAAAAAGAGATTTTCACTTCAGCGCCTACCTTTGTGTCCTCTAGCCGCCCATAGGCCTCCCAAAAGTACTTAGTGAAAAGCTGTTTGCTGATTGGTGATCCACTGATGCGGATTCTCTCTCTGACATGAACAAGGTGTGGAGAGCTGAGGGGCAGGAAAATGTGGTTATTTTAAAGCTAAAAGAAACTTCTCAGAAACTGCAAATAAAACCCAAAAAACCCTGAGTTTATCCACCTGATTTATGAGATGTTTTTGAAAGCAAGTCAAATCATTTTTCATTAAACTGACATGAAAACATGAAATGGGACACCCCAGTAGCTCAGTTGGTAGAGCACGTGACCCATTCACAGAGGCGTTGTCCTCACTGCAGCGGCCCAGGGTTGGAGTCTGACCTGTGGCCATTTGCTGCATGCCACCCCCCCTCTATCTCACCCCATCTCCTGTCATCTCTCAAGCCGTCCTGTCAATAAAGCCATGAAAAGGCCAAAAAATACTTAAAAATAAAACATGAAATAAAAAATTTAGTAGAGAAGTAACACAAAGGTATTTTATATTTAGAACTTGTTTAGCCGTCCTGTTGAGTTTATAGCAGCTTCAAGGAGCTCATTTTTCCAGGGACTCCTGCAGGCACCTTGTCCTGTCATAAAGATCTTGATCTAGTGCCTGCTCTTGTTTTGGAAGTGACTGTTTGCAGGACCATTATATTTGTGGCTATGTAGGATTAATAACCGTAATATGACAAGGATGAAACAAAGTAAGCCTTGTTTAATGCCATACCACTAGACTACAGAGCAGGCTCTTTCCTCATGTGTGAGATTCAATTCATAATCAGCACTTCACCATGAAAAAAACATTTCATTTTATGACTTATCCTACCCTGGGTCTGAATCTGACCTGCTGACAGGCATGAAGAATAACTATAATAACTATAAATAGGCAATATTCTATGGGGCGCCGATTGTTAAGTTGCGCAAGCTAAAATAAACAGCAACTTATTGCCACATTTAGCAACAAACCACATTTAAAAAAAATGTGAATTTTTTAATGTTACTTTTGATCAGATTTACAGCGAAATTTGTGAACTTTGCGATATTTACTTTACTTTCTTGTAAAAATATAATGTCAATGTTAAATCTAAATAAAAAGTCTAAATCGAAATGTTAAAAATCGATATGTTAAATCGAAATGTTAAATATAAATGCTAAATGTTAAATGTAAATGTCACGGGTTAAACTAAATATTTAGCTACTATGCAAATTCACACTGCCCGTCACCGGAAATACCAAAATTAAAGCTCATTGATGCAAACGAGCGCTATCCGTGGTCTTCTTTGGGTAGTCAGACGGAGTGATTGCACTGCACTGTTAGTCACATCACCATGCTCTTATGTTGCCTGCATGTCCAGCACCTTAGCTGGAAACATTGGTAGGGACATTTTGCCGGCAATACAGTTTCAGCAATGTGTCTGCAATGACAGCAACAGTTACAGCGACAGCTACAGCATCCACCACAGAGCCACCACAGTGCAATCACTCTGTCCTCCAGACAGTGCGAATTTAGATTTTAAACATTTAATATTTAGATTTAGATTTAACATTCAGATTTAATATTGACATTATATTTTTACAAGAGAAGTAAATATCACAAAATTCACAAATATTGCTGTAAATCTGGTCAAAAGTAACATTAAAAAGTTCACGTTTTGTAAATGTGGTTTGCTGCTAAATGTGGCAATAAGTTGCTGTTTATTTTAGCATGCGCAACTTTACAATCAGCATCCCACAATATTCATGCTGATTGTCTCATTTGCATATGTAAGTCATATAGTGGCATCAGTATTAAACTGACTGGCCAAAAAAAACACTAACACCCTCTAACATCTGGCTTTTGTGTACAATGTGAATTTGTACAATCAGGATTTACTCCTGAGTCAGTTAACCCTGCAGCAGTGACGGTATTTATTACCTCTGGCTCAGCTCGGTTGTGATGTGAACACAACAAGATAATTTACCCCACTCATCCAGCGCAATGCTGTAACTCTAAGGACACTGGCTTGTTAATATCTTTCCATCCGTCTCTGTCAAACAGAGGAGGGATTGAAGTTAAAGATACTAAAAAAGTAACCATTGTCACTGGATTCTGTGTGGTCTGAGCCTAGTTAGCTGCCTGATCAGCACTGCGCATGTGCAGCTCTCAACAGAGATGACCAACAAGAGAGATGTCTTAGTCCTGAGAAACTTCTATTTTAGTGCCAGAAAATCAATGTGTCTAATTCAGAATGTTATTGATAAAGACTTTTCAAAAACAAGATTAACGTCTTTTGGATGTAGTCTGATGAGGTTTATAATCTGCTGCTTTCTACTTTTCCCTGTTTTTCTGGCTCGGTCAGGATGACAAATGGGACACACGCAAAAAAAAGAACGACCAAAAGGAAATCTCGCCTCCTGGCAATGTGAATAGGGTTAATTGCATATTGTACCTGCGTTTACAAAAACGTGTATGCATGTTAATTTTGGTGTAAAAGTTGTATGGGACTGTTCCATGAACAGTTAAAAACTCTTTGCAGTACTTTAACTTCACTAAGAAACATAGAAGCGCTTCATAATACCCAAACACAATTAAATTCATCATTTTAAAATCAGTTAATGATATCAATGATTGCGAAAATCCCATAGAATGCAGTGCTGGGACATGTCAAAATGATGTGAAAAAGGCATTATGTCTCTCAAAGAGCAAATGTTGGGCTTTTTCAAAATATTTAAGAATTACTTTATGAAGCAAGAACAGTTTTCACTAAATGTGTCCCAACCCAATGAGTAACAGACACAGGGCTGCCATTGGCCAGCATCATTTTCATTTCACATCACTCACAAAGTGTTGGAATGAATTCACTTGCTTCTAATGATTCAAATCCAATTACAGTTACATCACTGACCATGACACAGTGACACAGCGCTACACAACTGCCAGCTTTCTGCAGTGTATAGTGTGTGTGGAGTCTTTGAAGAAGTTGAAAGCGTGTGGACATTACTGTTTTACCATATTGCTCCTACCCAAAGCAAACAAGAGATAAACTCTGACTATCTCTGAGACAGCTGCTTATAACGGCAGCATTAGTTAACCATTGATCAGTTGGTGAGGAGACAAGCAAGACAAAGTCCAGACTACCAACTGAAGAACCAGATTCAAACCCGTTTGCATTTGAATGCCAAATTTTGTGTTTTTAATGTATAATATTTGTTAATACAGGAAAAAAACAAAAAATTCTCACTGGACTCTCCAAAACATATGGCTATTGGTACTTATGGTAACTATCTTTGAGTTGTTATTGTATTTTTGCTCAGATATCGCAACAATATTTGTATAGAATTTCATTCTTAAAGGATTTGTTTATGCATTTAAAGAAAAACTTGACTTTGTGATACCTGTAAAATCCAGTCCGAAAGCCATGAGTCCTGAGTATTCTCTCAGTAAAAGCACATGTTGACCCCTGGAAAAAACAAAAATGACATTTTACCAGTCATAGTCATAGTTTTTTTTTTCATTTGAGTACAGCAGAAGACTGATTTACCTTTCCCTTGGTCCCAGTGACATGGATGATGTTGAGTTTGTCCAATTCAGCCACCTGGAGGGAGTTACAGTTAGAGAAACAGAGGTACTACAGAGGTAGTATTAGTAGTAGTAGTAGTAGTAGTAGTAGTAGTACAGTAGTTAGCATGTGGTTTGTCATTCTGGTCTTAAAGGTCCTAATTTCATTCTCAACTCATCAAATACTGACTGTCGGACCAACCATCCCAAAAGCATCGGTATTTGACGAGTTGGGAATGAAGCTCAAAAATCTACTTTTCTTACAAATAGGACCTTTAAATACTACGTTACATAGAGGTGAATGCTGGTAAATGATGATTTGTAAAGTTTAGAAGGTATTACGACAAATTCAGATAAACCTTAAGGAGCTAAAGTAGTTTAAATTAGGTTACAGCATTTAAACGTTAAATATTGTACATGTTAGTGCCTGCCTGTAATAATTACAGTACATCAATAAAAGGTGTTACACACTGTGGTTTACCTCAACTATCAATTTACATACATGAGAAACTTTAATGTGAGTATACAGACCGGGTGTGTCTGACGCTAACAAGTCCGGTACATGCATCAAATCAGAGAAGAATTGAATAGTTCTGTCACCGTTGGATAATTATGGAATAATTGTAGCGTTTGCACGCACAGTGATGCCTGTGCGGTGGAGGAATCCATGCATGGCCTGAAGCTGGAAGCCTGGATTCTCCTGATGTCCACGCAGCCGCTCCAGCACTGCAGCATTATTCTGCAGGCTGTTCAGTACACACACAGCCGCCTGAGAACGTGCACACACACACAGTGACCCTTCTTGAGCAAAAATCAAAGTGTGTTTAAAAAAGAAACCTTTTTGTTCTGATCATACAGAGTAAGCATGATTATACATTAAAATACTCACTTGGAAAGTTTTGGTCCTGTTCGCAACAGCAGTCTGACCCAGTACCATAGTTATCAGTTCATGGTAGTTATCAGGTAGTTATCCGTGAATAAACAGCCTATCCACTGCTACATGAATACTATAAAAATGTGAATTTACATGCAAGTGAAGCCTATAAAATGAGCAAGACAGTAGTAAACTACGTTGGTGACATAGTGACAGGCTGAGCTGGAGAGATATCAAACTGGTGTGAACAAGTTCCTGTCCTTTTTTTTCAGCATGAGGTGGATGTTTGCACAAGGTTTCTGCCTGTTTACAGCCTCATAAAATCATGCTGCCAGAGACTCAGAGGGCAAGCACGGTCAAAACAGGAGTTAATTAGTTTCATGCTAAATTTCAAACCTGATTTTATTTACTTAGTGACCAAAAATATCAGGATTTTAATAAGAAACTAACACTTCTCAGGACAGTCAAGTACAATAAAGCACTTCAAAGCCATGGTAGTGAATACAAAAGAGTTCTTGATAAGGGCTGAGAGGCTTTAAACTGATGAGATGTTTCTAGAACAGCACATTGATCAATTGCTACCGGCTATGAAAACACTAGTGATAAGATGGTTTTATAAAGTGAAATATTCTAACGTCCTACATCTTAATCCATTAGAAATGAGCCTCGTGGTCTCCAATCAGTTTTACGTAGAACAAATTAGGTTAAACTGCCTGGACACATTTTCAAGTTCCTCTGTCTGTGGATTGGTGCACTTCAGCTGACCCAGAGAAAGCCACCCAGCTGAACTGAGCTACAAGTCAAATAGACAGAACAGATTTTGATTTAAGTTTCTTTGATTTCTTTGGGTCTACCTTCTTCTGTTCTCAGTGTAATACTACTACTACTTTACAAGACACTGCCACACATTTCTAGTGGGTAATATAAGTCTATACATTATTTCTTAGGAATATCCTGCATGCAACAATTAAAGGTCATATGTTCAACACCTTCCATAAACTGGTAATAGACACCTTTTTGCTTTAACTTGTTATTCTGAGGTAAATACTGATTGCACAGTAATGGTTGCACAGTAATGGCTGTAAAGAAGAAGAAAATGACAACTGAAGGAGGCATCGTTTTCCCCGAGCACTATCCCCAGTTAGCAGTGGAACAACTACAATAACTGTGGAAACTCTACACTGCAAAGAAAAGGAGACCTGCTGATGGAGGAGGCAACAGCTACTGGGACTTCAGGTGGTTCATAACCGGCCTTCTTTCTACGAGATCGGTAAGCAACAAAACCTGCCTGCTTGTTAATACAACCAGGTGTTTTACTCTGCCTTTTCATAGCACTGAAAACTGGACTTCTAGTTCAAATTGGGATTTTTATGTTGTTTTTTGCTTTGGACACCAGCCAGGCTGCTAGTAAAAGCCAAGAGACTTTCCAACATCAGCGCCAACTGTAATACCACAGGGAAACACTCTGAGGGAGGAAGGTTGAAAAGCTGACTATATCTGCTTTAAACAAAGAAAAACTAAATGAATCAATGTAAGGATATATAGAGGTCAGCCATTGTGTTCAGCTCACTAGTGCCACATATTGTTTCAGGTAGAGAACACAGCAGATTCAGATTGTCTTGCATTCAACCTGGGCAACACAGAAATGTATAACCTTATAACCGAACATGGAGAACACTTGGTAAATTATCAGTTTTACTCAACTGTGTCCAAGCAGTGACTCTTGCCCCCTGGATAAGAGTGTCAGACAAATCCTGTGTAGTTGTTTATGTATAATGGTCAGATGGAATACATTTATAGTAACTAGGGTTGTCACGATACTAAAATTTTCAACTCGATACCGATACTTAGGAAAATATTCGATACTCGATACCATTTTCGATACCACAAGGATAAAAAAAAAGACCCCAAAATTTAAAAGAAATACTTTTATTAACAAGAAAAATGCTAAAATAACCTCTGTTACAACATGTAACAATTAACAGAACCACACGTTAAATATTCTGGGGACTTTCTGTGTTTGACCAACTCGTTGTTGGTCAAACACAGATAGGTCACACACAGGTAGAGTTGGCTGTGTGTGTTGCTGTTTGGTTGCAGGTCGACTTTTCTCTGCTTCATTCTGGGACTTTAACAGAGAAAATAACACTTTTCAGTCATCAACATTTATGTAAACTTAGTATACTGACACTGTGTCTATTAACGTAATATGGGCATGCCCGATTCATTTTTTTTTTTTTACGTTGTTTATAATCATTAACGTGACGTCAGCCTTTAATCACTAGCTGCGGCTAATGGCTAATAATAACACGGCCAACAAAAATGCAGGCCACCGGCCACGATAACATCAGTAATAAGTTACTCGATACTTTTGAAAATGAGTATCGTATCCGGATACAACATTTTAGTATCGATACTTTTTTGAATTTCGGTACTTTTGACAACCCTAATAGTAACATACCAATAGATACACACCGGTATTAACATGCTGCTGTGAGTTTCAAAGTTTCAAATCACCAGTGCAGCAGGTCCCTCTTGTGTTTGTGTGTCACTCGGTGGCTCACAGCAGCATGTAAATACCGGTGTGTATCTATCGCGAGTCTCGTTCATCTTGTCCGGCGCGGCTTCCGTAGTGCAATCGGCTGTGAGGGAGACTCACGTGAACGCGGAGCGTGCCTCCGTGTAAACATAGCATAGAGACTGTTTAGGCTAGAAAAATGTACATAATGGCGTCGTTTCGAGTAAACTCTGGATGTTGCCACTTCAGGACACTTGGATTGCAGCGGACGAGCAGTATGGAGGAATATTACGAAGTTTTTGTGTAGTTTTATGGACATTTTCTCCCGGTCGCCACTTAAGCTCGTTGTATGGATTATCGTTGCCGGAGGGTACCCCCGCCTGTCTCCAGCTGCACTTTGAGGAATAAGAAACTACACCGGACTTATCACCAGCATGTGGGTGAGTCGATAATGACTGAATTTTGTTTTAGAGTGAACTATTCCTTTAAAGGTCCTAATTTCATTCCCAACTCATCAAATACTGACTGTCGGACCAACCATCCCAAAAGCATCGATATTTGACGAGTTGGGAATGAAGCTCAAAAATCTACTTTTCTTACAAATAGGACCTTTAAATACTACGTTACATAGAGGTGAATGCTGGTAAATGATGATTTGTAAAGTTTAGAAGGTATTACGACAAATTCAGATAAACCTTAAGGAGCTAAAGTAGTTAAAATTAGGTTACAGCATTTAAACGTTAAATATTGTACATGTTAGTGCCTGCCTGTAATAATTACAGTACATCAATAAAAGGTGTTACACACTGTGGTTTACCTCAACTATCAATTTGCATACATGAGAAACTTTAATGTGAGTAAACAGACCGGGTGTGTCTGACGCTAACAAGTCTGGTACATGCATCGAATCAGAGAAGAATCGAATAGTTCTGTCACCGTTGGATGATTATGGAATAATTGTAATGTTTGCACGTGTAGCGTCCTCTAGACGTCAGATCTATTTTAACGAGGTGCGCTCCCCAAGTTCGTTATGTTATCTTACAACCTCTTTATTAGTTAGCTAATTAATGCAATAGGGAAAGTACACTGTAACACCTTGTTTATTATCAACTGTTATTTACAAGGTTTTAACTGATCAAAATGCTTTTTACCACTTGTTATGTTTCACTTCAGTGACTGTTTTTTAATCAATATGGTTCCTAAATGACATTAACCAACTTAACTTTCTTCGTAATGTACCCTTTAACTTGTAATTCTCCCTCTTAACACTCTTAGGTCAAATACCAATATAAGCAACGATATCTAAAATAGGCAAGGTGAAAGAAACAACCACATGTACGTGTTAACAATTTACTTGGGTTAATATTCAGTAACACACGATATCTAAAGCATGGGAAAATAAACAAACAATAATGCAATTTCAAGTCCTCCTGTTTAAGGTAAGTTTCAGTCAATAACCCAAAACAAAAAAGATCTCTTGGCAGTTCAAGTAAACACAAATGTCTCTTCAGTGTCCAAAAAGAACAATTCAATATCAAAACACAAACACCAGAAATATTACAACTAAAGCAGGTGTCGTGCCAAAAAGTGATCGTCTGCCAGAATCTGATTTCCGGCCGCGGGAGCGCGCACAGCAGCCCGTTGAGCGGTAGCGTTTAAACGTCTGGTTTTCTCTGGATGAAACGGTCATGATATGCAGATACACACAACTGTACGTCCGCAATTATAGCAAAGGTATGTGTCTTAGAAAGTTTAACGTTTGTTGTTACGTAATTATCACAACTGTGGCCAAAAGAAGTGGAGTTTGTAGCGAAATCAGGCCTGACAATTACGTGATAGACATGTCCCTATGTGCTTGGTATGTATGATGCCTTTGTTTAGCCCTGTCTGATGAATTAGACTGTAATGAATGTGATTTATAGGTGTGGATTTTCAATAAAGAAATGATCACTTTTGCAATTATCCTCGTGACTCTGCATTATCTTTTATCTGATCTGGGCTCTACATTTGCTTCCCATGTTTGGATGTGTCTTGTACATCTAATATTCTTGTTTATGCCTACTATTTGGAGACAATACTATGAAAGACATGATTCGGGAGGGTTACATAAGCCTATAAAATAACAGTTTTCACCTGCCAAAAACTGATTGAAGGCATAGTAGAGCTACTGAGAGGTTATTTCTGCCTAAATATGACTTGATCTCATTCTTAAGCTTAATAATATAAAGATCTGAGCTCACAGGACAGCTTGAAATTCTTTTAAAGGACCATTACAACAGAAAATGTGCCTTTTCACCTGCCAAAAAGTGATTGAAGGACATATACAGTTATTGAAAAGTTATTTCTGCCTAAATATGACTTGATCTCATTCTTGAGCTTCATAATATGAAGATCTGAGCTCAAGAGACAGCTTGAAAATCTTTTAAAGGACCATTACAACAGAAAATGTGCCTTTTCAGCTGCCAAAAAGTGATTGAAGGACATATACAGTTATTGAAAAGTTATTTCTGCCTAAATATGACTTGATCTCATTCTTGAGCTTCGTAATATGAAGATCTGAGCTCACAGGACAGCTTGAAAATCTTTTAAAGGACCATTACAACAGAAAATGTGCCTTTTCACCTGCCAAAAAGTGATTGAAGGACATATACAGTTACTGAGAGGGTTATTTCTGCCTAAATATGACTTGATCTCATTCTTGAGCTTCATAATATGAAGATCTGAGCTCACAGGACAGCTTGAAAATCTTTTAAAGGACCATTACAACAGAAAATGGGCCTTTTCAGCTGCCAAAAAGTGATTGAAGGACATATACAGTTATTGAAAAGTTATTTCTGCCTAAATATGACTTGATCTCATTCTTGAGCTTCATAATATGAAGATCTGAGCTCACAGGACAGCTTGAAAATCTTTTAAAGGACCATTACAACAGAAAATGGGCCTTTTCAGCTGCCAAAAAGTGATTGAAGGACATATACAGTTATTGAAAAGTTATTTCTGCCTAAATATGACTTGATCTCATTCTTGAGCTTCGTAATATAAAGATCTGAGCTCACAGGACATTTCTTACAATAATAAAATTAAAGATAATATAATAATATAATATAATATAATATAATATAATATAATATAATATAAGGTAATATAATATAATTTATAAGTCCCTCGGACACCCCTCATGTATACTCAGGTTAGGTCTATGAATTCAGCTTGAGAACCCATCTCACCTTGTACTTCAAAAGTCTTTGTCTTTCGACGAAAATTTGACTGTTGGACTGTAGATAATCCTGGGGGGAAGTTTCCATCCAACAAGAAGGACTTTATCTGGTCAAAGAGACAGGGATCCATGATGAACATTGAAATAACGGTGTCTCACCCAAGTGCATCTAGCATCCTATGCATTCACGTGTCAATTAAGTTATGTTAATTGATGTGTGTGCATGGGCATATAGTAGATACATGTGCAGCCTGCATGCCTTAAAGGGCCAATGCAATGCATAAATAGCATTTTTACACTTGCCAAATGTTGTTTCTAGCTCCTGATGTTGGACTGAAAGGGCTGCTCTGATTCAAAGTCACTTTATATCACTCATCAGTTATATTTTGAAGAATATATCTTAACCACTACTTTTCACTACTTGTAAACTGTGTAAAGGGCCAGTGTGAAGTGTAATGTGAGGTGGTAATCTGTCACATATGATGCTTCAGAATAAAGACCTCATTTTGAGGCAGAAAACATCTTTAAGTTACAAGAAAGGGGCCGTAATCACTTTTTGGCAGCTGAAAAGGCCCATTTTCTGTTGTAATGGTCCTTTAAAAGAATTTCAAGCTGTCCTGTGAGCTCAGATCTTCATATTATGAAGCTCAAGAATGAGATCAAGTCATATTTAGGCAGAAATAACTTTTCAATAACTGTATATGTCCTTCAATCACTTTTTGGCAGCTGAAAAGGCCCATTTTCTGTTGTAATGGTCCTTTAAAAGAATTTCAAGCTGTCTCTTGAGCTCAGATCTTCATATTATGAAGCTCAAGAATGAGATCAAGTCATATTTAGGCAGAAATAACCTCTCAGTAACTGTATATGTCCTTCAATCACTTTTTGGCAGCTGAAAAGGCCCATTTTCTGTTGTAATGGTCCTTTAAAAGATTTTCAAGCTGTCCTGTGAGCTCAGATCTTCATATTATGAAGCTCAAGAATGAGATCAAGTCATATTTAGGCAGAAATAACATTTGAGTAACTGTATTTGGCCTTCAATCACTTTTTGGCAGGTGAAAAGGCCCATTTTCTGTTGTAATGGTCCTTTAAAAGATTTTCAAGCTGTCCTGTGAGCTCAGATCTTCATATTACGAAGCTCAAGAATGAGATCAAGTCATATTTAGGCAGAAATAACTTTTCAATAACTGTATATGTCCTTCAATCACTTTTTGGCAGCTGAAAAGGCACATTTTCTGTTGTAATGGTCCTTTAAAAGATTTTCAAGCTGTCTCTTGAGCTCAGATCTTCATATTATGAAGCTCAAGAATGAGATCAAGTCATATTTAGGCAGAAATAACTTTTCAATAACTGTATATGTCCTTCAATCACTTTTTGGCAGGTGAAAAGGCACATTTTCTGTTGTAATGGTCCTTTAAAAGAATTTCAAGCTGTCCTGTGAGCTCAGATCTTTATATTATGAAGCTTAAGAATGAGATCAAGTCATATTTTGGCAGAAATAACCTCTCAGTAGCTCTACTATGCCTTCAATCACTTTTTGGCAGGTGAAAACTGTTATTTTATAGGCTTATGTAACCCTCCCGAATCATGTCTTTCATAGTATTGTCTCCAAATAGTAGGCATGAACAAGAATATTAGATGTACAAGACACATCCAAACATGGGAAGCAAATGTAGAGCCCAGATCAGATAAAAGATAATGCAGAGTCACGAGGATAATTGCAAAAGTGATCATTTCTTTATTGAAAATCCACACCTATAAATCACATTCATTACAATCTAATTCATAAGACAGGGCTAAACAAAGGCATCATACATACCAAGCACATAGGGACATGTCTATCACGTAATTGTCAGGCCTGATTTCGCTACAAACTCCACTTCTTTTGGCCACAGTTGTGATAATTACGTAACAACAAACGTTAAACTTTCTAAGACACATACCTTTGCTATAATTGCGGACGTACAGTTGTGTGTATCTGCATATCATGACCGTTTCATCCAGAGAAAACCAGACGTTTAAACGCTACTGCTCAACGGGCTGCTGTGCGCGCTCCCGCGGCCGGAAATCAGATTCTGGCAGACGATCACTTTTTGGCACGACACCTGTCGTCCGTTTCACAAAGCAGGTTTAGTGAAAACTCTGAGTCTGTTAACCCTGAAATGAGGGAAACTCTGAGTTTTCCGTTTCACAAAGGGAGGTAACTCAAACCAGAGAAGGAGGGGTAACTCTAGCCTGTTTCACAGAGAGAGGTAACTTAAGCTCTCGGTCAGTTACCATGGTAACATACTCTATGAACCTAACCTGGTCGGGACCAGGTTTTTCTCAACAAACCTCGAGTTTCTCTCTGTCTCCGCCCTCTTTCAGCCACACACGGTATTTGATTTCCTCATTCATTCAGTCAGCAGGCGAGTTTTGGCGTAATATAGTTCTGCCGTCTGTTTTTTGAGAAAATCATTGCAAAAATCAGTCAGTCGGCCTACATTAGAAGTTATATTAGGTGGCGACTATTTTCACTACCATGGCATGTCCTTTTGATAATGATCCCGTGGATGAAGGTGCAGCATTACTGCGCAAGAATTAAATATTCGTCGGGAGATAATTATCAGACCGCGCATAGATGTTCTTGCATTTCCAGACAATTATCTTTTTGAGCGGTACCGTTTCACGTCACAGTCCGTCATTTACATACACAACCTAATCCGTCCTTACATTTCCAACATTACCAACAGAAGTCATGCTCTCACATCCCAGCAGATATTGTGTGTTGCGCTGCGTGTTTTCTTTTTTTTTTTTTGAATAGGGAGTTTTTTTATACAACGTCGGAGATGCAGAGCACTTGAGCAAGGCAACTGTATGCAGAGCGGTCAGAAAAGTGTGCCTCGCCCTGAAACGCCCAGTGGGGTGAAAAACGTAGCCCTCCTCTTCCCCGTTGCCATGGTGACTCATCGAATCGAGGCTCCATTGATGCTGTCTTTTTATACTTGTGGCGCACGCGCTTAACTCCAGGTGGAACTACTCCGAGTTGATCAAACTATCTCAAATCAGCTGTTCTGGAACCGAAAACTCAGAGTTTTCTATCTCAGAGTAGATCAACTCAGAGTTCAAGGTTAGACTCAGAGTTTGTCGAACCTGCTTTGTGAAACGGACCCCTGCACTCTTACTAATTAAATGAAAACAAAATGGGTACCCTTTAAATCAGAGGATCGATGCAGGCCTGAGACGTCGCTTGAGTTCAGAAAGGCTCACTCCAACATGGCTGCTCCGCGCCTTGCGCAAAAAGAAGACAACACGAAAATCCAACGTTGACAATGACCTCACTGAAATGGAGTCGATCTGGTCCGTATGGTCCGACAGCGGGTTGCAGGGACGTGGGCCGTAGACGAATCCCTCCAGCTCCAAATGATGTCTGTGGTCGACAGTCACACACAGTATCTCCAGCAGGTGTGTTCACACAGTAGGCAAATGTCGGCTTCACTTATGGGAGTGCTGAGGTAGCGCCTCGTTCGTGAAGTCAGGCAAGCTAGCATGACCTATGCTAACTGTAGCTGTAATCTTCGCGGACCTTTATGTCCGAAGTCCGCCTCGTTTCAACTCGACAAGAGGTTAAGTCCAATGAACAGTCACAACGAGACTCTCAGTCCGATTATCTCGTGACCCTTCCTTAACCAACGTCCTTCAATGTCTTTTCGGGCCGTAGCTCCACTCCGCCATGCAACTCCTCGCTTGCGTCTCTCTCGTCTCTCCTCTTCCGCATCCAGGTGACCTCTCACACCCCCGCAATCTCGCGGGATTACCTCAGACACATAAAACTTAAACCAATATATAATTTCACATTAAACTATTACTCTTACACTCTTCTTAAACCAAAATATGCACTTATCACAGAAAATAAGAAAACGAAACAACAAATAAAAAATAAATAAAATGAGTGCTTTTTATCCCATTGTCTATTTATTTATAGGGTTACATCCCCCCCTTACTAACCGTCTAGATGTCCTCATCAGACATTAACATTTTACTACTCACACAACTATAACTATGAACTGTGTCCTACACATTATAGGCACTAAGATGAACTACTGTTTACCTAATTTAATGATGATGCCTCTATGAACTATTGTGATTGGTTGCTCACTGGCCTTGCCAGGTTCATCATAGGTGAGTCTTAGTACTGGTTTTACTTGTCTCTTCTCTGTTGATCTAGGTCTCAGTACCCTGTCTGTTTTTGGTTTAGAACTCGGTTTTGCTTTTGGTGAACAGACAGGACCTCTGCTAACCTCCAGGTCTGTTCCAGAGTCAGAGGATTCACCATCTGTCACAACCTGACCTCCTGGATCATCTCTGTCTGTCTCACCCTCATCATCTGAGCGTTCAGGACTAAAGTCCCTGACAACTTCTTCCTCTGAGCTTACAGATTCTCGTTCTACAGAGGCATACTTTCTCTTCAACAGAGTCTACATAACCTCTATAGGGCCTGCAGGGTCTGTCACTCTCTACCTCTGACGAGGACTCTGTTACTTCATGGATCTGTTCTGTTGGTCTTGTCCTACTTTGTCTAATCCCTGCTCCTGTTGATCGTGTTCTAGGTCTTACAGGAACTCCTGCGCTGCTTGGACCCTGGGATATCCTCACTGACTGCCTTATAGGTAAGAGATGGTCTCGATGGATGGTCTTTACACCCCCTTTTCCTCCCTCAGGTCTCACCCTGAATACAGGTAAGTTCGGCAGTTTCCCCACAACTACATGAGGTGTAGAACCCCATCGGCTCTCAAGCTTGTGTTTCCCCTTTAAACCTAAATTCCTCAGGAGAACACAATCTCCCTCTTGGATGTTTTGTAAACTTACTTTCTGATCATACGCTCTCTTATTGCGTAGGTGGGTCTTCTCTGCAGACTGACTAGCTAGCTGATAAGCTCTTTGCAGATCACGCTTCAAACTATCCACATACTTGTAATGACTCTTCTCATCACTTTCATCATCTGATGCCCTAAAGCACAGGTCTACAGGCAGTCTCGCCTCCCTACCAAACATGAGGTAATAGGGAGAGTACCCTGTTGCATCGCTTTTCGTACTGTTATATGCATGCACTAGTGAAGCCACATGTTGACTCCATGACCTTTTCTTCTCTTGACCCAAGGTGGCTAGCATGGAGAGCAATGTACGGTTAAACCGTTCGGGCTGCGGGTCCCCTTGGGGATGATACGGGTTGTTCTAGATTTCCGTATGCCCAAGGTTGTCAGGGAGCTCTCTTATCAGCCTGGATTCGAAATCTCTACCCTGGTCAGAATGAATCCTTGCAGGCAATCCATAGTGCACAAAATATTTCTCAACTAGTATCTTTGCTGCTGTCAATGCTTTCTGATTCTTAGCTGGAAAAGCTTGAGCATACCTAGTAAAGTGGTCTGTCACAATCAATACATTACTAATGCCTCTGGAATCGGGCTCCATTGACAAAAAGTTGATACACACCAGATCCATAGGACCACTGCTAACTATGTGATGCAAGGGAGCAGCTTTCTTGCAAGGTGTTTTGCGAGTCACACACCGTCCGCAGTTTCTGACATAGTCCTCCACATCATTGGTCATTCTGGGCCAGTAAAATCTATCTCGAAGGAGGTCGGTGACCCTCTCAACACCTAGATGGCCTATGTCATCATGTAAAGCATACAAAACCTTTCCACGAAATTCACCAGGCAGCACAAGCTGTAGCGTCTCATCACTGGATTTCTTGCCAACTCGATAAAGAAGTCGAAGACGAGTGATGAGAACATCTCTCATCACTAGTCTGCCTGCCTCCCTCTTAAGCAACAGCATCTCAGGGCTCATGTCTTTGCGGCTAGGCCAAACTCCGTGTTTCACAGCCTCAATCACTGGCTCTAGTACATCATCTCTCCTCTGGGCTTCAATCAAGTCAGGCTTTGAGAACTGCTCCAGAGAACTGAGGTGCAACTGAGATGGAAAAGCATACACATCAGGGATACATGCTGGTGATGCACCTAACTGTTCCACATACCTGGGAGACTCATCTGAAGTTTCACTAACCTGTACCCACTGACATATAGACTTAATGGCAGTGGGAGACATGCTTTCCCATTCATCACCCTCTGCGGGGTCAGCTATGTTGCGCGACAACAAATCAGCGTCTATATTGGCTTTCCCCGGCCTGTACTGTACATCAAACTCATAGGTGGCCAATGCAGCCAGCCACCTATGACCAGTCACATTTAGTTTAGCAGTAGTGAGTACGTAGGTTAAGGGGTTATTATCAGTGCGCACCGTGAACTTGGCCCCGAAGAGGTAGTCATGAAACTTATCAACAATGGCCCACTTCAGCGCAAGGAACTCTAACTGATGGACAGGATATCTCTGTTCTGGTGAGCTCAACTTTCGGCTGGCAAAGGCCACAGGTCTTAACCCTTCAGGATGCTCCTGGTAAAGCACAGCACCTACCCCTTTAAAGCTTGCATCCATGTGCAGGATATACGGCTTCTCTGGATCAGCAAAAGCCAACACAGGTGCGTTTATCAAACACTGAATGATGCGCTCAAAGGCATCGGTACAGGACTGGTCCCACCTTTTGTTGAATGGCTCAGACTCTTTCAAGTAGGTCTTGTTCTTGTCCGCACCCGGCTTCCTACCACGCTGCGTGGGTGCATAGCCCTTTGTCAGTTCTGTGAGAGGCCTAACGATGGAAGAGTAGTTCGCTATAAAACGACGATAATACCCACAGAACCCCAAGAACGAGCGCAAAGACTTCAGGTCTGTGGGCTTAGGCCACCTGGCAACAGCCTGAATCTTATCCGGGTCAGTTGCAACACCATCAGCGGATACTATGTGTCCTACATACTTCACTCTCGGCTGGCAGAATTGACACTTGTCAAGGGAGAGTTTCAACCCCACTTCCTCAAGCCTGTCTAACACACGCAGGAGACGCTCCTCATGCTCCTCCAATGAACGGCCAAAGACTATAAGATCATCCAAATAAACTAACACCTGGAGGAGGTTCATGTTGCCCACGGCTTTTTCCATAAGTCTTTGGAACGTTGCGGGTGCTCCAGTAATGCCCTGGGGCATTCTTTTGAACTGGTAAAAACCCAGCAGACAAATAAAAGCGTTTTTTTCTTTGTCCTCATCAGCCATGGCAATTTGATAATATCCGCTTCTTAAATCAAGGACGGAAAACCACTTACTGCCAAATAAACAATCTAATGCATCATCAATGCGGGGAGTAGTGTACTGATCAGGAGTTGTACGCCGGTTCAGAGTCCTATAATCAATGCACATTCTGATACGCCCATTTTTCTTTCTGGCTATCACAATTGGCGATGCGCACTGGCTCCGGGACTCCATAATGATACCAGCCTGCATCAACTCATGCAGGTGTTTAAGCACGTCGTCAATATCGGCTGGAGCCAAGCGTCTTGAACGCTCTCTGAATGGTCTAGGATCGGTTAAATGAATGTGATGCTCAACATCTCTTGCCAGACCAACGTCCCACTCAACTTTTGGCGGAGTCAATCCTTCCACTGCTGAGCTATCCGTGAATCGCCAAACTGAATAAGCTGGGGATCAAGCTGTGTGGGGGGAGTCACAGTCTCATCCTCGATCCTTGGTGATAGAACGACTGGATCGGCTGGACATAGTTGGCCTATGACAGTCCCAACTGGGATGACTGTGTCTCTCAGTGACTCATTGTGGACCAACACCGTGAAGTGGTTGACATCTACTGCGGCACCGGGTACAACCATTGGCTGCAGCAGTACCCCAGATGGCAATGGAGTAACTGGTGATGCTTCCACCATCAGTATGTCTTTACCCACAGGCCTCCTCAACTCAACTTCACAAATGGCACAACACTCACCCCCAGGAGGTAAGTTAAGAGACCCTGGACCCGTCCATTTCACACTTCCTACCTCATCTTCTTCTCCATCAAGGGTTGACTGGTTCGAAAGAGAGACAGAAGCCTTTGCTTTTATACCCAAAGTCTGACCAATGTCTACCCCAGCTGTGTCTCGGCACAGTCTGGCTAACCTCTGGAACAGATTGGCATTGGTACCCAGGATTACCGGACTCTGTTCAGGACTTTGTGGGCTCGGACAAATCAGAACCAAGACAGAGATGGTCTCATTCATGCCTATGATGTTCTCAGGAAACTCCATATCAACCACTATGTATCCCAGGTAGGGATAACTTGTGTCACTCAACCCCCATATTGCTAACCCGGACACTGGCTGGATCGGCGCATGAGGTAAGTGGAGCTGATACCAATGTTCAAAGATGATTGTGACTTGTGAACCGCTATCAAGCAGGGCATCACACCGTTGGCCATTGATCTTAACGGGAACGACAGAAGAAGGCCCAATCAGTCCCGGTTGAATGTCCCGCCCGAAAGCGGTCACTTCACATTTCTTAGCCGCGCAGACAGTGTGGTCATTTTCTGTCTGTGGTGCAGCCGGCTCACCCTGTTTAGCCTTTCTCAAAGATCGTATCAACTTTTGGATGACTTTAGCCTGATTCTCTAGATTTCTACACTTTGAAGAAAAGTGGCCAATCTCGCCACAGCGATAACAGAAATTTCCATCTGAATCGCTACATGTATGCTGTCTGACCCCACCCTGAGCTTGGCGGATTGGTTCTATTTTTAAAGCTGCATCAGGGGCATCAGACTCTCTTGACTATTTGGTTGTCAGCTGATTTTGCAGTTTTTTTACCTGCTTTTTCAGGGCAGCTACTTCAGTGTCAACACATGTCTCAGTGACAGGCACTTTGGTCATTAGCTCAGTTTCTTTCTTAACAGCTGAGACTTGGCTATTTGTGGCTGTCATAGCAGTGAACATTGATTTCAGTTCCTTAATATCAGACTTCAAACTTTGAATCTCCCCCTCTCTGCTATCTGCGTCTGCATTAGCCTGAACCCGCCACACAGATGAGTTCAGTTTCATCCGGGAAGACTCATACTCCTCTTCACTGCGGATTTCGCTCAAAAGCTCCAGGAAAGATGGTGGACTTCTCCTCCTTTCCCTTAACTTGAGCTGAACCAACATCATGTCAGAGTGCACAGCACCTCTGAGAAGTTGCTCCACTCCAGCACGATCTGCTCGGTCAGGTGGCAGACCTCCTCGCTGAACCACTCTGGTTAAAGACAACTCTAACCGTCTCAAAAAATCAGACAACTTTTCCTTGGGTTGCTGGTGCAGCAACCGAAAGGCAAAATACAGATCTTCGCCTGTCTCAGCAGACCCAAATGCACTCTCAATGGCTTCTAAACACTGCGCTGGACTTACCTCAGGGTCAGTGTTTCGGACAGCTTTAACCACGCCCAAAGCAGGGCCCTTTAGACTCTCCATTATGCGCAATCACTCTCCTCTACCATAAGGCGTGCATGTTCCAACCAATGCTCAAATGCCTCTTCCCCAGCCGGAGTGGGCAGAGTTCCAGAAAACAGTCGTAAACGCCGATAACTGCTATTCTCACCAGACGGTTTCTCCATCTTGGCTAGCAAATCACCCACGGCACGAATAATGGACTCTGGAGAACCACCAGGGGCTACAGTACCAGACCCCTCCTCTGGTGCACCCTGTGGCCCTTCAACCACATCTGCATCATCAGACACCATTACCACGTTCCACGCTTCTGTGCCACCAGCAGGCATCACTTCAGACGGAACCTTACTGGGATCAACCTTCTCCTTGCACTCACAAAGGACAGTTAAACTGTCAAGTTTTCGATTGAAGTTCCGCCCTCTTACTCGGACACGCCCCAAAGCTTTGATCGTTTCCATGGTTGCCTCAATCTGAGCAACCTCAACTCCCTCTGGAACCAAGACCATCAAGGAGTCACAGTGATGCCTGTGAGGTGGAGGAATCCGTGCATGGCCTGGGCAACACAGAAATGTATAACTTTATTAAACCGAACATGGAGAACACTTGGTAAATTATCAGTTTGACTAAATTGTGTCCAAGCAGTGACTCTTGCCCCCTGGATAAGAGTGTCAGACAAATCCTGTGTAGTTGTTTATGTGTAAGGGTCAGATGGAATACATTTATAGTAACAGATGAATAAGTTATTCATTTAAAGTTCACGGACAAGACCATGCCAGTCTTTGTCACTAAATCACTACCTGTGTCCTCAATCACCACTTCTTCCTTGTTCGATCCCTGGGAATCAACCACCTTTTCATTTCTCTCCTCCACCAAACACGATCCTCATCCTATCTATCTTTAATCTTTTATCAATTCAAATTGTTTTGCAATACAATGGCATGGTCTTTATTAGGGAATATTATTGTTATTGTTTTTGCCCTTCTTCATGCACTCTCCATGCAATATCGCTCAAGATAACTGCCTATGTTGTCGAAAGCATACCACAAACACACCTGATTGTAGCTTACAATTCACTTACAGTTCAAAAACAGCTGTCTGTCCATGCATTTACTGGTAATGGGACTCAGAGTGAGTGAGTGGTGAGCTAAAGGTTAGAGAAGCAGGCTTGTCACTGAAAGGTAGCCAATTCAGTCCCGTGGACTCGCAGGATAAATCTGGATGGACCCCCTTGGATGACCCTTTGTTCATTACCACCAATGAGGTGCCATTAGTAAGGCCCTTAATCCAGCTGCTCCAATGGAGCTGCACAGTGGCCACTCTCAGTAGCCCTTTTCACACAGAGACTCCGCATTATTGGCGCAGCAAAGGCTCACCATTTCTCCACCTTTGTTTGTTTACACTGAACCAAGCAGCGAATCCAAAAGAGGCATGACGGTACACATCATGAGGTTGACATCCGTGTCATTAGTATCCAGAGACAGTAACTACTACAACTCAATAGTGGAAGGCGACAAAGACATGGTGAGTTGAAGTTTGTCGCTCTGAATTGCGTAACATAATCACCGCCATTCAACTGCAAGAGCCGCCTGGTTCTGCTGCTGGGGACAGATGCTGTTTTTCAAGCAGAAATGTGATGACGAGTCGGTAGGACAGACAAGATGACATGAAGAGTTGGTGGGCTTCACCTCTCGTTTTCAACTGTTCCTGATGCAAGTAAAATGCAAGCTTTAATAATATGAGGAAGTAAGGCATATGGAGGGGGAAACCGAGCTGTAATAACTTAAAAACACATTGTTTTGTGTCTTTCATTAGCACAAGTGTTTTCATTTCATATAATTATATAATTTTAGATTATATATTTATATATAAGATCCCTGCCAATGTAAGGATATTTTGGTGTATGGATATGTTTATGGATGGACTTAGGTCTTGAGTCAGCTTCAGTCTAAGGTAGACTAATGGCTTTACAGGGTAACTCAACTCGACTGTAACAGGTCCACTGCGTGTGTGGAAAAAGTAGTATAAAGAGTCGTACTGTATAAAGCCTTTTGTAACCCCAGAGGAAGCTGCATGTAATCTGATAAATTGCCTCAAGTGATGGCACTCAGTGGCTAAGATGCATTGTGGATAATGTAGGCAGCAGATTTTGAAAAGCAGACCACTGGTCTAACATTGCACTCTGATAACATTGTTGGACTCAAGATATAAAATGCAGTCATGAGAGATTGAAAGGAAACCAGTGTTACTATTTAGTATCAGCCTCATTGTGTGCGGTTTACTCTACAGTTAAATCTTCCATCCATTATCTGAAGCCGCTTATCCTTTTCCTTCCGATCCCAGCTGACATTGGCCTACAGCAGGGTAAATCCTGGATAAGTCATCAGTTCATCACAGGGCCATGGCATCACATCAACCATTCACGCTCACAATCACACCTACAGACAATTTAGAATAACCGATTCACCTAGCTTTTGCATGTCTTTGGATTGTAGGAGGAAGCTGGAGTGCCCAGAGCGAACCAACACAGGCACGGGGAGATCATGCAAACTGCAAACCCTGAGCCGTGCCTCTGCTTTTCCATTTACACAGACACCATCTCGCCTCTGCTGTGGCTCTGATACTACCTCTGGAGGCAGATCCTACGGTGGCCCTGAAGTGCAAATCACAACGGCAAATCAGAAAACACAACGGCAAAACAGAAAACACAACGGCAAATCAGAAAACACAACGGCAAATCAGAAAACACAACAACAAAACAGAAAGCACAACAGCAAATCAGAAAACACAACAGCAAAACAGAAAACACAACAGCAAAACAGAAAACACAACAACAAATCAGAAAGCACCACAACAAAACAGAAAACACAACAGCAAAACAGAAAACACAACAGCAAAACAGAAAACACAACAACAAATCAGAAAACATAACAACAAAACAGAAAACACAACGGCAAATCAGAAAACACAACAACAAAACAGAAAGCACAACAGGGGGGTATTCCAGAAAGCGGGTTTTGTGAAAACTCAGAGTTTGTTAACCCTGAGATGAGAGAAACTCTGAGTTTTCAGTTCCAGAAAGAGAGGTAACTTAAACTCTGGGGTCTGTTACTGCGGTAACTGACTCTGTGAACATAACCTGCTCACTGGCAGGTTTACCTGAAGAAACCCTGAGTCTGACGGAGCTGTCTGACAGCGGCTGTCCTTTCCTTCTCAGTCCGATCATGTTGAAGCAGAAATAATTCACAGTTTTACACCAGGAGGAGAATTTAGATTCATTTAGATGAGCTCTCACTCCCTGACGAGGACTGAACCGAACAGTAGCTACCGCTCCTCATCAGTCCGTCATTTATATTCTCCACAGCGAATATCAGGCTACACGTCATCGCTGACGTGCTCTTAGGTCTAAACAATCCTCTTTAATCACTTCGCAGGTTAATCAATCACCTTCCAGCAGCCAGAAAAAGAGAAATAACTCACATTTCATTTGGCTTCTGTATTTCCCACTGATAGCTACAAAAGTAGCCTAACCATCAGTAGCCTATTGTAGCCTATTTTTTCCAACAACGTAATTTCAAAGTCCGCGTTTCTAGTTTGCCACCGCATTGAGTAGGAGATTAAATGACTTCTAGTTCAATCTGTAGACAGTAAGTGTGTGTCTGCCTCTAATGTTGGGTCCTGGGGGTGAGTGACGCCCTCAGCCTCTGGTCACCCAGCGACCTGACTCAGGACCAGCTCCTCAGCCTCTGGTCACCCAGCGACCTGACTCAGGACCAGCTCCTCTGCCTCTGGTCACCCAGCGACCTGACTCAGGACCAGCTCCTCAGCCTCTGGCGGACGTGGTGGAGGTGGAGTTGAGCACCACTTCATGTTCATCTACTCAGCAGGATGTCAGGACACAGATGTGTGTTAAACAGCATCTGTTGGTGGTAAAAGCTACTACAAGTTAAAATATCCACTGAATAAACTTTTACTTTGTTTAATATGTGAAATAAAACCAAAGTGAGGAGCCATCGTGAGACTGTTTTTATATTTCATTTTCAGCCGATAGCCTAAAATAAAATAAAATAAAATAAAACATTGAACAGCATTCAACCACTTCCTCAAAGGCTAATATGAAATAAAGTGATGTTACATTCAAAATGAAAAGAAGACCGCATCTAAAACTCTGTCAGTGATTTTTATAGGGCCGCAGCCGTGTTAGGCTACTTTTTTCCCCCCAGAAAATGTCTGCTTCCTGTTTTCCCCCGTTGCCATGGTGAATCACAGTATCGGAGCTCCATTGATGATGGCTTTTTACTAGTCGTCAGGCACGAGCTCAACTCAGAGTTAACATACTCAGAGTCGACTTACCGAACTCAGATCAGCTGTTCTGGAACTGAAAACTCAGAGTTTCACTTCACAGGGTAAGTCAACTCGGAGTTCATGGATAGACTCAGAGTTTGTTGAACCTCCTTTCTGGAATACCCCCCAGAAAATCAGAAAACACAGCAACAAATCAAAAAACACAACAACAAATCAGAAAACAACGGCAAATCAGAAAACACAACAACAAATCAGAAAACACAACAACAAATCAGAAAACACAACGGCAAATCAGAAAACACAACAACAAAACAGAAAGCACAACAGCAAATCAGAAAACACAACAACAAATCAAAAAACACAACAACAAAACAGAAAACACAACAACAAATCAGAAAACACAACAACAAATCAGAAAACACAACAAAAAAACAGAAAACACAACGACATTAACCAAACCGGCAAAGGTAGGTACCCTCGGGCGACATGAATCGTCGCTGATTGGTCCGTCCTTTGAGCCGGAAGGACAGGGTTTACATGTTTTCAAAACAAGAGCGCTGCCAGTGACGACATACACGCTGCTATTAATGAATACTTTGATGACGAGACCAAATCACCGCAACTGTCAGCCCTCCTGACCGAGACTCAGTGAACTTTCCCCCCAGAAAGCAGCCTCTCTCCCCGCAAGTGAAATAGTCAGACAGCGTCCTGTTGACTGATGCTGATTATGTAATATGTAATTTAGACTGAAAAACGTAACTTTGTCACTTTCCAGGATGTTTGGTGGGTCGGGATCTCAATCACAACACATTATAACGGCATCCATATGATTATAAACAGTCAGCGGGTACATGTTCAGATTAACAGGAGGACACCGGGAAACACCTTGAAAAAAACACATACGTCATCATCATGACGTGTATGTCACGCCTCCTTTGGAGCCGCAGCGCCGGCTTTCTGTGTGAATCAGCCTATACTCTGGTTCGTCTTCTACGCCGGAGCTGCTTGGTTCTGTGTGAATCAGCCTATACTCTGGTTCGTCTTCTACGCCGGAGCTGCTTGGTTCTGTGTGAGCAACCAACGGCGGAGAATTGGCGAACCGCTGCAGCGATAATGCGGCGTCTCTGTGTGATTTCAGAGCTTCCCCGCTGGACACCCATTTCTCGCAGCTTTTCTAAGATCTCATGATACATCACTCCATTCATAAACATGTCATTAATTAGAGACATGTATGGCTCGAGTCAGGCCATTAGAACGTGGGACTCCAGTGGTCTACTGGGACTGGACCATAGACTGTACACAGTCAATGGACTGGACCGTGGGACGCTCAGACCGGTGTGTTGTTGCTCACCATGGATACCGAGCGAGTCCCTACACATTGCGCATGTGCAAAGCGTGGCCACACAGCAGAAATGTACCGTGGGAAATGGTATAACAATAACGGAAAATGTAAATTAGATTTATTATTTCGTTTTGGTTTCCTTGTTGATTATATTTCCCGTTTTGGGCTGAAAATAGGAAAACAAACACCAGTTTTCAGTGTTTGGTGCACACAGAACCACAGAAAAACGGAATATTGACTCGTATTTTCGTTTTTCGTTTGCCACATTAAATATAATTGCATGATCAGATGATACACGGACCCATATACATGTCCTGCATCAAAATATTCTTTAATAGCAGCGTGTATGTCGTCACTGGCAGCGCTCTTGTTTTGAAAACATGTAAACCCTGTCCTTCAGGTTCAAAGGACGGACCAATCAGCGACGATTCATGTCGCCCGAGGGTACCTACCTTTTCCGGTTTGGTTAATGTCGTTGTGTTTTCTGATTTGTTGTTGTGTTTTCTGATTTGTTGTTGTGTTTTCAGTTTTGCTGTTGTGTTTTCTGTTTTGCTGTTGTGTTTTCTGATTTGTTGTTGTGTTTTCTGTTTTGCTGTTGTGTTTTCTGATTTGCTGTTGTGTTTTCTGATTTGTTGTTGTGTTTTCTGATTTGTTGTTTTGTTTTCTGTTTTGTTGTTGTGTTTTTTGATTTGTTGTTGTGTTTTCTGATTTGCTGTTGTGTTTTCTGTTTTGCTGTTGTGTTTTCTGATTTGTTGTTGTGTTTTCTGTTTTGCTGTTGTGTTTTCTGATTTGCTGTTGTGTTTTCTGATTTGTTGTTGTGTTTTCTGATTTGTTGTTTTGTTTTCTGTTTTGTTGTTGTGTTTTTTGATTTGTTGTTGTGTTTTCTGATTTGCTGTTGTGTTTTCTGATTTGTTGTTGTGTTTTCTGATTTGTTGTTTTGTTTTCTGTTTTGTTGTTGTGTTTTTTGATTTGTTGTTGTGTTTTCTGATTTGCTGTTGTGCTTTCTGTTTTGTTGTTGTGTTTTCTGATTTGCCGTTGTGTTTTCTGTTTTGTTGTTGTGCTTTCTGTTTTGTTGTTGTGTTTTCTGATTTGCTGTTGTGTTTTCTGTTTTGTTGTTGTGTTTTCTGATTTGTTGTTGTGTTTTCTGATTTGCCGTTGTGTTTTCTGATTTGTTGTTGTGTTTTCTGTTTTGTTGTTGTGTTTTCTGATTTGTTGTTGTGTTTTCTGATTTGTTGTTGTGTTTTCTGATTTGCCGTTGTGTTTTCTGATTTGTTGTTGTGTTTTCTGATTTGCCGTTGTGTTTTGCACTTCAGGGCCACCGTACAGATCAGGGGGGTATTCCAGAAAGCGGGTTTTGTGAAAACTCTGAGTTTGTTAACCCTGAGATGAGAGAAACTCTGAGTTTTCAGTTCCAGAAAGAGAGGTAACTTAAACTCTGGGTCTGTTACTGAGGTAACTTACTCTGTGAACCTAACCTGCTCACTGGCAGGTTTACCTGAAGAAACCCTGAGTCTGACGGAGCTGTCTGACAGCGGCTGTCCTTTCCTTCTCAGTCCGATCATGTTGAAGCAGAAATAATTCACAGTTTTACACCAGGAGGAGAATTTAGATTCATTTAGATGAGCTCTCACTCCCTGACGAGGACTGAACCGAACAGTAGCTACCGCTCCTCATCAGTCCGTCATTTATATTCTCCACAGCGAATATCAGGCTACACGTCATCGCTGACGTGCTCTTAGGTCTAAACAATCCTCTTTAATCACTTCGCAGGTTAATCAATCACCTTCCAGCAGCCAGAAAAAGAGAAATAACTCACATTTCATTTGGCTTTCTGTATTTCCCACTGATAGCTACAAAAGTAGCCTAACCATCAGTAGCCTATTGTAGCCTATTTTTTCCAACAACGTAATTTCAAAGTCCGTGTTTCTAGTTTGCCGCCGCATTGAGTAGGAGATTAAATGACTTCTAGTTCAATCTGTAGACAGTAAGTGTGTGTCTGCCTCTAATGTTGGGTCCTGGGGGTGAGTGACGCCCTCAGCCTCTGGTCACCCAGCGACCTGACTCAGGACCAGCTCCTCTGCCTCTGGTCACCCAGCGACCTGACTCAGGACCAGCTCCTCTGCCTCTGGTCACCCAGCGAGCTGACTCAGGACCAGCTCCTCAGCCTCTGGCGGACGTGGTGGAGGTGGAGGTGAGCACCACTTCATGTTCATCTACTCAGCAGGATGTCAGGACACAGATGTGTGTTAAACAGCATCTGTTGGTGGTAAAAGCTACTACAAGTTAAAATATCCACTGAATAAACTTTTACTTTGTTTAATATGTGAAATAAAACCAAAGTGAGGAGCCATCGTGAGACTGCTTTTATATTTCATTTTCAGCCGATAGCCTAAAATAAAATAGCCTAAAATAAAATAAAATAAAATAAAACATTGAACAACATTCAACCACTTCCTCAAAGGCTAATATGAAATAAAGTGATGTTACATTCAAAATGAAAAGAAGACCGCATCTAAAACTCTGTCAGTGATTTTTATAGGGCCGCAGCCGTGTTAGGCTACTTTTTTCCCCCCAGAAAATGTCTGCTTCCTGTTTTCCCCCGTTGCCATGGTGAATCACAGTATCGGAGCTCCATTGATGATGGCTTTTTACTAGTCGTCAGGCACGAGCTCAACTCAGAGTTAACATACTCAGAGTCGACTTACCGAATTTAGATCAGCTGTTCTGGAACTGAAAACTCAGAGTTTCACTTCACAGGGTAAGTCAACTCGGAGTTCATGGATAGACTCAGAGTTTGTTGAACCTCCTTTCTGGAATACCCCCCAGATCTGCAGCGAAACTGTCCCCCCTCTCTGCATCTGTAACTTTCACACAGACGGCGATGCAGAGAATCTGCACATGATTCCCACACTGAAAGGGCAGTGTGAATGGGGATAATGAATCATCCTTTAATACATGAAGGTTCAAAAAGGAAATTTAAAAAGAAAATGACACCTAGTGATATATCCAATAGACACCCAGCAGGCAGATTGTTGTGAAAGTTGTTGTACATCTCATGCTAACTCTCTTTATTTAGATTTTTTTTTTCCTGCTTTCTTCTGGCTCACATTTCTCTGCTCATCCAATAAGATTTTGTAGCAACCTCTCTGAGCTAGTTGTGTCATTGCTGTTAATCTTTGAAATTGTTCCTTTCTCTGCTGCTGTTTTAGTGTCAGATTGGTTTGTCTCCACCCCATCCACCTCTCCTTTCATCAGAACCAGTTGTAGTCTACATTGGTCCTTCTGCTGGGTTCATCAGAATTCCTGTTCCACATTACACTGATTAAATAATGACTTCATGATGGGATATACTGACCAAAAACTCATCAAACATCTCTTTAGCTTTTCCTCATGTGTACACAATGTCACATTAATTGATTGGAATGCTCAGAATCACTTTTTTTGCCAGGTAAGTTTTCACACATGAGGAATTTGCTGTGGTCTGTATGTGCAAAAACAACAAACAATACTAAAAATAATTAAAAGATATATTTTTTAATTGCATCAACATGTCAGAGATCAGTTTCATCCCATCTGAAAGCAAGATGTGAACAAACACAGTCCAAGTGAGTACAGAGACCTGTGGCATTACTTGCTGACTTCATGTACAATATGTACCAGCTATACCATATGTGTCTCTTCATGCCATAGAAAATCTAAAGAACCACCTCAACATGACAAACAACAACTAAATTATACAGTATATGTTGTAAATAGCAGGGTGGTTTTTACTGGAGTCTGAGAATGCTTTTGAAAATTTAAGTGCTTTAACTGAGAGCTGTGGCACTTTAACTGCCAAAAGCTGTAAACTGGTAGTTTGTGCTGAGGGCATTTTCCTTACGTGAAGAGTTGGTGGGCTTCACCTCTTGTTTTCAACTGTTCCTGATGCAAGTAAAATGCAAGCTTTAATAATATGAGGAAGTAAGGCATTTGGAGGGGGAAACCGAGCTGTAATAACTTAAAAACACATTGTTTTGTGTCTTTCATTAGCACGTTTTCATTTCATATAATTATATAATTTTAGATTATATATTTATATATAAGATCCCTGCCGATGTAAGGATATTTTGGAGTATGGATATGTTTATGGATGGACTTAGGTCTTGAGTCAGCTTCAGTCTAAGGTAGACTAATGGCTTTACAGGGTAACTCAACTCTACTGTAACAGGTCCACTGCGTGTGTGGAAGAAGTAGTATAAAGAGTCGTACTGTATAAAGCCTTTTGTAACCCCAGAGGAAGCTGCATGTAATCTGATAAATTGCCTCAAGTGATGCCACTCAGTTGCTAAGATGCATTGTGGGTAATGTAGGCAGCAGATTTTGAAAAGCAGACCACTGGTCTAACATTGCACTCTGATAACATTGTTGGACTCAAGATATAAAATGCAGTCATGAGAGATTGAAAGGAAACCAGTGTTACTATTTAGTATCAGCCTCATTGTGTGCGGTTTACTCTACAGTTAAATCTTCCATCCATTATCTAAAACCGCTTATCCTTTTCCTTCCGATCCCAGCTGACATTTGGCGTTGGCAGGGTAAATCCTGAATAAGTCGCCAGTTCATCACAGGGCCATGGCATCACATCAACCATTCACGCTCACAATCACACCTACAGACAGTTTAGAGCAACCGATTCACCTAGCTTTTGCATGTCTTTGGATTGTAGGAGGAAGCTGGAGTGCCCAGAGCGAACCAACACAGGCACGGGGAGATCATGCAAACTGCACAGAAAGGCCCTGCCAGTCCCAAACCCAGGTCCATCTTGCTGTGGGGCAACAGTGCTAACCACTGCGCCGCTGTGCTGCCCATGTATAAAGTTAATCCTACATTTCTGACAGTTGCTGCTTCACATTTAAAGCATTCAAAGGCAAAAAACTGATTGTGATTATTCAAAAAATGCATCTACCAAAACAAATGTTCAGTTTTAATGTGATTAAGCTTCTATTAAGTCTTTCTTCATCCTTTGTTTGTTCTTCCTAGGAGACATTTGAAAATTGTGGTCTATGCCTGAAAGAGCAACAAAACTTTCTCCGTTTTTATTTCACAAAACGGCTTTCAAGCCAGTTTAGGCCTAACTTTCTGCCATCTGCTCAATAATTTATTACGTGAAATGTCTGTGATAATAGATTTAAGTTTTCTTTTACAAGTAACCCACATGTGGGAATGTCTCTTTCATTTTTCTTTCCTTAGAACCATCTCACTGCAAAAACGATATCTGTCTTGTTCAGCTTATGACAGAAACAGGTATATTCACTGTACCCTGAAACTTTATCTCTGATTGCCGAAGAACCATCAGCCACTTCAGCAGAAACCAACACTAGAATTCAAACAAGTTTCAGTTTATTTCCTTCTGTCTCTTCATGCTGGTTATTGTTCAGCTGCAGGTGTTTCTTTTATCTGTTCCCATCTCTTGGGCCTTTGTTCATACTTCTGGGGAATGCACACAAAGGATTTAATTACATTTCTGCAGAAGCTGAACGCTCTGAGTATTTGACTACATGGTTTTATGATGCTGTAAACTGTCAGAAATCTTGAGTAAACATGTTGTCAACTGAAAAAAATGACTAGAACTTGATCTGCCAGTCACAGTATCACTGGGAGTTTATTCTTTATGTAACATCGTGCAAACTTTAACAGACTCTCTTTGTTAGTCAATCACAAAAAAAATTTGTGGTATTTGTATTTGCAGAGGATTGTTTTGGATAAGGCCACAGATATGACCGAGTCTGAAGTTAAGATAAGATAAGATAAGATAAGATCCTCCTTGGGAGAAATTTGTAGGTAACACAGCAGTGCAGAGGGAAATAAGTAGCAGCACAAGAGTAATTCTTAAAAAAATAGAGACAATAAATGAAGAGATATTAGAATAAATAAATAAACAGAATAACAATTTGAATAGAAAATATAATTAAAAACTATTAGAATAAAGATAAACAAAATGAAAGAGCCCCCCAAGTGCTTTGAGGCATGTGGTTGGATGAGTGGCTGAACGTGCTCCTGATTTGCCTCAGCTCGGCGTAGAGAGGGTGAGAGGGATTGTCCATTATAGCTTGCAGCTTTCCTCTCATCCTCCTCTCTGTCACTGCCTCCACACTGTCCAGTTTCATCCCCACCACAGAGCTGGCTTTCCTCACCAGTTTGTTCAGCTTGATGGCCCCACCGCTCCCGATGCCACCTCCCCAGCACACTGCTGCAAAGAATATGACACTGGTTACCACAGACTGGTAGAACATTCGTAGCAGCCTAGTGCACACATTGAAAGTATTGTCTGACCAGTACAGTTTATTGTTCAGATGCACCCCAAGGAACCTGTAGGTGTCCACCATCTCCACCCCCTCCCCGTTTTTGGAAACAGGTGTTGGGGGGTTCTTCCTGCGCCAGAAGTCCACCACCAGCTCCACCAGAGACATGAAGCTCCAGAGGAGAGAGAGAGAGTCTGACACCAGCAACGGATGAAAACGGCGTGGAGAGCCAGAATATTTTCACATCTTGCTAGGATTTATTTGGACCAAACCTTGTCTGATTGTGAAAGACAAACCAACACTGTGTTGGTGAGTTTTATTTAGTTCCTATCAAGTTTAAACAAAGTGTGTTTTGCAACCATTGTGTTTATTATGTCTATAGCTTGTTTCTGACACTCCAAGTGACCAAGTAATCAATGAATGCAGGTTTAAGGTTATAGGAAGACTGTGGTGTTGCACTACATGTTATTGAACATTCTGACTTGTGCTTTAAGTCACTGGGAGTTTTTCAATGTGATGAACAGTGTTGAGTAACATTACCTTTAAAAGTAACTCATTATGTTACAAGATTACTGCCATTAGAAAGTCATTTGTTACTGCGTTATCTACTGAGAAAAGTAACACGTTACAATACTTTACAGTTTACCAAAAATTACAGTAAAACCCTGTGACTCGTTGCGCATGTCGATTATATTGTCCAGACGGCCTGTAGCCAACTGTACATAACCTTTGAATGTATTGACTCATCATTTTGTAGCCTTCTTTATAGCCCACAATCAGTAAATCAGCCTGATAAAAGGAATGACAGACGCAATGTAACTTTTTTTCAAAAACACATACCTACATACAAATGATGAAACTTGCATTTTACCGTGATGTTGTTCTGTTCCTTTCCGCCCAAAAATTCAAAATAATGGGAATATTTCTGCAAAGTTAATGCTGTCCTCTCTGCCATCTCACTACATTGAATTAGCTAGCTACACATGCACAATGACACAACTGTAGGTTTACCTTCCGCTGGCACGCAGCCACCTGCTGAGCAGCAGGAGAGGAACAGAAACAGAGCAAATGCTTCAGAGATTTTATTTTATTTTTGTGGCTACAAAAGGAAAGGACAATACAGCATTTTTTTCCAGTAACAAATTATTTTTATGAAAAAATAACTAATTAGTTGAATTGCAGAACTAACGCGTAACGTTACTCGTTTAAACAAAAAAGTAATCTGAGTACTTTGGAAGAAGTTGCCATCCATCTACCATCTTTTCCTCACTTTGACCATGATCTGTGAGTTACCCAGCCTGCACCTCTGCAGCAAACAGCCTTGTCCTGAGCTCCCCTGAGCTCCACACTCCACAGTATCCACAAGTGCGTTAGCTACCTATTCTCCTCCTCCTCTCCGGCGGATTCTCCAGCCAGGGCCTGTGACTATTCATACCTGCATACTCCCTGTGAAGCCTCAATAAATTTCCTTACTACACTACTCCCTGCCTTGTCGTCCACTTCTGGGTCCAACTACACCTACTTATTGTAACAGAACAGTGGTTATTGTAAGGCAATGCAAGGCAAGGCAAGTTTACTTGTATAGCACAATTCAGACACAAGACAACTCAAAGTGCTTTAAAGGGGCATAAAAATTACTTTAAGAAACAAAACAACAAAACAAGTTAAGAAATGGGGGGGGGCAAAACAACTCCATGATTACACCGATATTTCTGGCTTGGTTTGTAGTTTTCAACATTTGAAGCTGAGCAGAAGTCATTCTTCCTTTGCTCCAAAAACAATTATTTCAGTCTTATCTTTGTTTAACAGAAGAAAACTCTGGCACATCCAACCACTTAAATCACTGGTTATTTCCTGTTTTCAACCTACATAACTTTTGTCTTCCCCTTGTGGCAGGTAGGTTTCTTGGACACAAGCACATTGTTGTTGTAGCCTACAACAACGGTCATCATCTCCTAAATTCTGCAGTTTTGACAAAAAATGCATGCTACAGGTGTGCCAGGGCAGGACTGTCTCTACAGACACCTCATTTAAAAATTCTGGTATACTGCAAAATACAGAGATTTGTCCAGAGGGATTAGGCTTATTCAGTAATGTGTGAACTCTTTTTGAAGGGCTTAAAGGAAAAGGACATTTATTTGTATGTTAAAGTCCTGCACTCAAGCGTTGGTCTCTATTTATGCTTAATGTTTGCACCTCTTAACTCTGTAAAGTTGATTGTATGACTAACTGTTGCAGGCATCGAGATGAGTCAAACAGAGCCCTGAAGCTCTTTACTTAACATTGACATTAGCCACAAATGAGTCATTGTGGGTTGACACACCATTAATGATCCATTATTCCACAGAATTTGATCCTCCCAGACATGCAAACTACAAAATAAGAATTCTGTCTGGTCAATTGCCAGAATATTAACTGTAATGTCTGTCTTTGAGAAGTTGAGTTTTAGACCTTTTCAGAGGCACGCACTCAGGACTGAGCGATGTAGGTTGAGCTTCAGCGACAGATACAATTATGTTGTCAAATTACAGACAGTGGCTGCTGTATTGTGCAATACCACTGACACAGCTATCATCACATCAGACATAAATTTCACAGCCCCTCAACACTTGTTCATCATAATGAAAGGTTCCCTTTTTGCAAAACAGAGGAATCTGTGCACTGTATGACATTTAAAGTAATGCCCCTGAGACATGTTCAAACAGGTTCCTGTAAGTCACCTATATGCAAATCAGAACTTCTCACCATCTTACCAGCAAATCTGACATTAGCAGTGGGTGTAACACATTACAAAGTAATGTGTTACTGTAATCATATTACATTTGTAACGCAGTAGTGTAACATATTACTGCTCCTCTTTTATATTGTTTTGTATAATGATATAGTTTTATTTTGAGGCTGTTACAGCACACAACATTTTTCTGTAAAGTGCGCTTTTGGCTGGTTTTGCGCCAACTTTTCTGTCCGCTTTGGTTTATTACGTTATTAATTATTATTAAGTTTTACAGAAGACCATAAGGAAGAATTCTGGCAGGAAACATCACAAACTGGCATGGTTATCACGGCCCAGGACAGGAAGGCTCTACAGCCGGTGATTAAAACCACCCAGAACATCACTTGTACCAACTACAGAGCATCAGTGAAGTGAGATGTCTGCACAGAGCCCAAAAATACTAAAAGGCAACGCCCATCCAGCTACAGTCTGTTCACCCTGCTGCCATCTGACAACAGATACAGAAGTATCTGCTGCTGTACCACCAGACTACAGAGCAGCTTCACTCCTCGGCCTGTGGGACTCCTCAATTCATCATCAACACTCCTTTTTCTTAAATGGATGAAGCACAAAGGACTCACACAAATTTTATTTACTTAAACCCTTGTATTTTAAAAAAATGCCAATTCATTTACATAAAAGACAGATCAAGTGTACAGTACGTCCATGTTAGTATGGGACTGGACAACTAGACCATTTCTATATATTTTGTTGAGTTGTGTACTTACATTATCCCAAATGTTTCAAACAATGTTCAAACCCAGAGAAATCCCTATTTTATTCAGGGTAACAGTGCGTTTCATTTGGTCACCTGTTGCTATAACTTATGGGAGAGTCAGAGAGTGAGGAAGGAAGTCAGCGAACTAACTAAGGACTTTACATGAATAAAACATTTTCTCATCCATGAACATTTCTGAGTCAAGTCAGATAGATTTTCATCTGCAATGGTGTTTTCAGCACCAGCAAACTGAATTTTCGCTGTTTAGCCAGAATAATTAACTCTACATTTGCTGTAAACCAGCAAGCAGCAGCACATTGAGGGTTTGTGAATCTATATGTTTGAATTCAGATCAGCCGAAACCTCAGCACTCACCAGAGACTCCAGTTCTCTTTCTTACAGTACATAAACACCCAACAATGCAGGTCACCTCCTCCAAATGCTGCAGTCAGGCTAATTTATAGGAATGAGGATGAATCATTTTTTTAATCCCTAAAGTTCAAAAGTAATCTCTGAGCTCTCCTCCCTACAGTGACTCATGATCAGAGCAGAATCCGGTTTAAAACACTGATCGCAAAATCATCTCCTCTGCAAACCTTCTGTTCCAACTGAAACCCCTGAAAGGACAAATGTTTAATATTCCTGTTCTGATTAATGCCCTCAATGGGAATCTAATACGGTGCAGCATTATAAACATACTTTTATTTCCACTTTATTTATTTATTTTTTATTTTGCAAAGTTTTGACATACATTATGCATTAACATGATGTATGTATGTGTGTGTGTGTGTGTGAGACTGACCAATATAAATTAGTGAAAAGTCCACTTAACCATTAAAATGCTGCCCACTTGTTAATGCATCCATACTAATAATCCAATAATAAATATAAAAATATAATACTTTGCATAAAGAGCATTTTTGGACAATTAACGGCTGCCACAAAGAACTTGTCGATTCTGGCAGCCCCTGTGGACAAAATCACAAATACATAAAGGCTTTACCTCTTGTGAGCTGAAGTTATTTAAGAAACACTGATGCGGTGATACAGAGTGAGAGTCCACATTGAAGCATTGGATTGAGCAACTGATCATGTCACTGTGATTAGGTCGACATTTGGTGAATTGGTGGAAACATAAGCATGCATTAAGGGCCTGGAAGTATTTTATAGTGAGCTAATGAGATCCATGTGCTTTTGAAGTCTTCTGTTCGCCTGCGTTGAAATCAGGCCTCAACTCATTAAAACCACCAACAACTGTAGACGATGCAGACGAAGACGCAGTAAACACGAGGGAGTCTTTACTGGCTGAGACTTGACCACAACCTGTTTGACACCAGCTCAACAACATTTTTTTTCATATGCTCTCAGTGTACATGTTTACTTTGGCAGGAAATATGTCTGGGATCCAAGGGTGGTAACCAAACCAAGCAGTACAACTGGTAATTGTCTGTGGATCAACTCAGTTGTGTGAGAAAACTCAAAACAAAGAAATACCAATGAATCCCACAAACTCATTTTCACATGCTTAATAACCTTCCACAGAAGAAAAACATTTTCCTCCGCAGCCTGATATGCCCTAATGCGGGGGTGTCAAACTAAATCACACAGGGGACCAAAATTAAAAACTGGACGTAAGTGGAGGGCAGAACGGGGTCAATATTTGTTGAAAGATGTACTATGACAAATTATTCATTCAGAAATATGAACTTAACTTCTCCGAAGACATCAGAATAAACCACGCTTATAGATTTAACAAACAAATGAGAGATCAAATTTAAAATAAAAGACACATCAGTGGCATTCATTTTTTGTCTTTCTCTCTATGAGCAGTTTTTCGCTGAGTCATTTCCAATGAAAACATTTGATCGCAGGCGATCATAACAGCCAAAGAATTATTTTCATCAAAAATCAAAAAAAATCTAAAATCACTCTATGTTTCATGAACAACACCAACAAACAAAATGAGAATATTTTTGATGATCAATCTGTTGAAAATGTGCAAATATTTCAAACATAAAGTCTACCTTGTGATTACAAGAGAACACTCTTTTTACTTTATTTTATATTTGTGTGGAATACTCGGATGCTGCTAAAATTTCGTTGTACACTTGTGCAATGACAATGAAAAGGATTCTGATTCTGATTCTGACAATACAAAAAGAAAACACAAATTTAAGCACACTCTGCTTTGATGCACATTGGGGTCAGGTTCTGAGCTGTGGAAATTCTCAGGTTAGAGTGAAGGTGTGCATCAGTGAGACGACTCCTGTGTGATGATTTGTTCATCTTCATCACAGAGAAAAGTTGCTAAGTTGCCAAACATGCAGAGCATTTGGGTAGCTTGTAGGTGGAGTTGGGGCATCGTTTCAGGAATGAATCGTGGGAACTGTGCAGTGGCCACAGAGTCGATGGTGGTCCTAGCTTGCGTGACGCCCTGGGCGAACCTCACCTTCAGCCCCTCTCCACAAATGCCGCCCTGGGTGGCTGCCCATATTGCCCATATGAGGAACCGCCGCTGCACAGAGTCGTACTTTGCCTCGAGTGTGTCACTACATTGGAGTTCGATCAGCTCCATTTTTATATTTTATAGGTGCTCTGTCCATGTCAACTGCAAACGGATTACTGAGAAGTTCAAATTTGATTTTAGAGACCTGGTCTGTCATGGATTGGCAGCATGAAAAGTGACCCAAGTTCACTTGCAACATCTGCGTGTCCCTCAGGCACAGTTTCACATTAAAAGCGCTCAGTGCAGCATACATGTCCGTGATCACACAGTCCCAGCCCTGAAGCTGGAGTTCTAGCACCTTGAGGTGGTTTGTTATGTCGCACAGAAACGCCACTTTTCATCCCGGAGCTCTGTGGTGTCTCTCCCTCTGCTTTCCATAAACAGACAGATTTCCTCACGTAACTCGAAACATCTGTTCAGCACTTTCCCTCAACTTAGCCAGCGCACCTCTGTGTGATAGGGCATGTCACCATGTTCAGAACAATTCTCCTCCAGAAAAGACTTAAATTGGTGGTGATTTAAATCTCTGTCTCATAAAGTTAACCGTCCCTGTTGGTGCTCATTACATGTTCCATTTTCAGGTCTTTACCGAACAACGCTTCCTGGTGTATGATGCAGTGATAAAGTGTCAGTTCACCTGCGCAATTGTCCTCCCGCATCTTCTGCCCACTAATCCACTCTTTTCACTGCACAGCGCAGGTGCTCCATCTAACAGTAGTCCTACTAGTTTGATTGTAATTCCTGTAATTGGTTCAAGGACTACCTGTCTCATAGACAACAATGTGTGACTGTAGGAAATGATCGTTGAGTGTTTTTACTAGGGCCGGGACTCGATTAAAAAAATTAATCTAATTAATTAGAGGCTTTGTAATTAATTAATCGAAATGAATCACATTTTTAATCGCATATAAATATTTGACCTGAGAGCAGTGAGAAGCAATTTTTTTCATATGGGTTTTAGTATACCATTTAATAATGACTGAATACATAAGCTTAAGCAACAAAACATTGTTTATTTTTTTTTCAAGGTGGTACTTAACCAAGACCAACAGACTAGGGATGCAAATTATTGATTAATTCATTAATCGTTAGTTGATGGACCTTATCGATCGATTAACGATTACCTGATAAGATGCAATTTTCCCGAGTACCTAAATTTAAGGGGAAAATTTAAGCTGAACATTCCTTATACAGGACGCTACACTAGTTTGTTAGTTTATTTTTAGAGCACAGCACAATGAAAAATGTTTAAGTAAAACGTTATTTGGTAAATGGTCTTTCCTGCCACTACACTATGACGATTACTGTATTTAACTAGACTACTTAATTCGCAGTAGCATAAACTGATTTGTTGAACTCAGCCTGATGTAAGTAAGGGATAATGTAATGTAACTATACATTATCCCGCTTATTACACAGCCTTGCGAGTGAAATAAATAATAAATAATCACCCACAATGATTCAGCAGCGACAAGGATTTTTCGGTAAAGTTTTAACTTTCACTTTCACTTTCTAGGCCGGCCTGAGAGAGGAGCTGGACAGCGTGCTGTGGTTGGTGTTAGGCGTTGAAAGTCCAGCTGTCTTGCTTATGTTGCTATATGTTGCCAGGGCGGATCAGAGCGCCGTCCCTAGCTGCTCTCGTGTGTCCAGTCACAGACATGATCTGACAACTTTCAAGGCCGGCCTGAGAGAGGAGTTGGACAGTGTGCTGTCTTGCTTATGTTGCTATTGCCAGGGCGCCAGTGTCAGCGTTTTTTTAACTCGTTAAATAATTGTGCTCCAGTATAATCAGTATGCCTGAAACTCATCCAGTGAGAAACGTTCTGCGGTGCAAATATAAGTGCGATTAAAATGCGCTAATTTTTTTAACACGTTAATTTTTGTGTAATTAATTAATCTTAATTAACACATTAAAGTCCCAGCCCTAGTTTTTACCATTGTCTAAAGGGGTTCCGCAAGGTTCAATACTGGGTCCTGTCTTATTCACAATCTATATTAACAATAGTACATCCTTTATAACAAATTGTAACGCCCATCATTATGCTGATGATACAGTCCTGTACTGCTGTGCTAAAACTGCATGAAGCCATTACAATTATCCAGCAAACTTTTGACAAACTGGGGGGTTTCTGAATACAAATATTTGGGTATCTGGTTGGATCAGAAACTCACATTTAAATTAACACTTGTTAGCAAGCCAAGACAAAAAATTGGTTATTTATACAGAAACAGAACTACTTTCCCCATGTTCTCTAGGAAACAGATCATTAGAGCTGTTGTTTTATCTGTCCTGGATTATGGTGATGTTATCTATAGACAGGCCTCTGTCTCCACTCTTACTCCACCAGACTGGGTTTATCACTCTGCCCTCAGATTCATTACTGGTGACTGTTATTTCATTCATCAATATATTCAATATGAAAAAGTTGGATGGGCACCTTTAACAGTAAGATGTGACAGCCACTGGTTTCTGTTTCTTTTTAAATCCTTGAAGAGCAACATGCCATCATATATCAGCTCTTTATTAAACTGGTCACAGAGTCACTATTCAACACACTCTAGTGATTGTATAATGCTCCAAGTTCCCTGGGTAAATTAGGGAAAACTGCTTTCAGTTTCAGTGCTCCATACACTTCGAACATTTACAATGTACATTTAAACTTGATACAGTTATACCTATAGGTCAGTTAAAGACTATGATTTCAAACTACTCAGCATTTGAATGTAACTGTTTTTTACTATGTGCTGTCCTGTATGGTTGTCTGCCATTTATCTTTATGCACCTCAGTTTTATTTGTGTTTTGTCATGTTCGTTTGCTGCAGTTTCTTATCATTTTCAGCATTTAATTTTTTTGTTTTATTGCTGTTCTGTCATATTGCTTCTTATCTGTTATCATTGTCATGTACCCATTCTGTTTACTTGCTCTGTGATTATGTTCGTTGTTTCTGTTTGTTATCACATTTTTGTACCTATTCTGTTCTTTTTATGTGTGCTCTCGACATCATTGAAAATGAGGGCTTGCCTCATTTAAATAATGGTTGAATGAATTAATGAATTAATGTATTTGCCCCTAATGTCATTATGGAGAGGAAAAAATGACAAAAAACACTATGCAAAGGAATGTGGAATATCCAACAATGTGCAATGTGAGCCCTTTTCAAAAGGGGGTGTGTCTGTCTCCTCCTACGTATGGATGAGGAAGGAGAGGTCCGGCTCATGTGTATAAGTATGGGCTTCAAGACAGCAAGAAGTAGAAGAGGAAAACATCCTGAACCAGGTTAGTGCCAGAGACTACTGCAGTCACAGGAGGGTATATATCTTTAGATAAGCTGTCAGCTCTGTGAAATTACTCCATTCTGAATATTTGTGAATTTGTAAACATTTATTAGATGTTTTTATTATTTTGTTGAGAGTGTATTACTGCTCATTATTCTTCACTCTGTTCTTATTTGATTTCAGCCTTCATCATAACAGACACAATGGCAGGTGAGCCCATTATTTTGCTTATTCATCCTGTCAATACATCCACAATGTTCAACATGCCAGCCTTAGTTACTGCACAAGACATGTTTCCTGTAAACACTAAAAGCTCATCAATTTAAAATGTCTTTGTATCTACAGATTCAAGATTTCAGCAGGAGTTCCTGGCAACCCATAACACTTTAAGGAAGAGGCACAAGACACAAGCAATGGTCCTTAATGACGAGCTGACTGCTTCAGCTCAGAAATGGGCCGATCACCTGCTGGCAATAAACACACTGGAGCACAGTAGTACTAAGGACGGAGAGAACGTCTACACTATGTCCAGTTCAGAAACCATAACTCTTACAGGTGAATTATTGACCTAACCCGTTTCTTTTCCATCCTTTTATCAAGTTAGTGTTTTAAATATCTTCCTACTCACTAGATACACTCCTTCAACTGATTTATTTGATTACCTGCTAACCCTCCAGACACATCACATCAATCAACTACCAATTCAAATGTTCATATCATGTTTGTTTTTGGGTTTTTTTCCTCTCATGTTTTAGGGAAAGAAGCTGTGGAGTCATGGTACAGTGAGATCAAGGATTACAACTGGGGCAGCCCTGGATTCGGCAGCGATACCGGTAAAACACAAATAGAGACATACATTTGAAATGTGTAGATGCGTAATAAAGATAGTTTTCATACTGCATACCTGCATCTTGCAACTGAGACATTAAAAAAAAGAATGACTGGAATAGCAAATTTTTCATGTTTCTTTGCAATATTAGATGAAGCTGGGGGAAATAAACAGGGTTCATATCAACCTTGTGTTGTAGTTTCTATGAGTTTATTTTTATTTTTTTTACATAATGTCTTCTTTTGCAAGTTAGAAACGCAGCACCCCACTTTGACCTTACTACACTGCTGTGTCCTTCCCGCAGGTCATTTTACTCAGGTGGTGTGGAAAGACAGCACTCAGCTGGGCGTGGGCATGGCCACCAATGGCAAAAAGGTCTTTGTGGTGGGGCAGTACCGGCCAGCTGGCAACATAAACACCAAGGAATACTTCGAGAAGAACGTCCTTCCAATAGGTAACATTTACCACAGTTTTGAATTTGAATTTTCTGTTGTTTGAGTAGAAGAACGAGTAGTATTTGTTTAGATTTTGTGGATTTTATTGCTCAGGCATCTTATAAATGCTGGATAATTGTGCCCTCAAGTGATGTTGTGTTATGGTTTTGTCCAAATTAAGCCTATGTCACAAAGTAACCAAGTGCATTAACTCAATTACAGCACTTAACTTAAAGATTTCTTTCACTCCATTACATTTCAGAGCAATATTGTATTTTGTACTTCACTACAAAAATGTGACAGCTATAGTCATTTCCAGGATAAAGATTTTACAAGACATATAATCCACTTATATATTCTACAGATTTAAAATATGATGTACCGTTGTGAATATATATGTATGATGTTGTTAAGAGCCTTGTTTGCACACAGACTTTGGATGTTTTGGTTTTAGCTAGTAAATAATACCAGACAACGGGATGCTGCTGAACTGGAGTTGTCAAAGAATGTGTTGTAAAATTATAGTTGAGGGTCTCTTTTTGTACTTTTCACACTTTTAAATTTTTCTCATCACACCTCACCAGTTTGTGTTGGTACCAACTTGCTATAGAGTGCATGCAGTGAGTGCTGAGGGGAAGCTTATGTAGTTTTTAAAATGAAACCTGATTCCACAACAGAAAGCTAAATAACTTCTGTACACTGTGGCAGATGCTGAGTCTTCTTCTCATGACTGTACTCATTCTTACATATTGAAGGCTTTTAGAATAATAACATTTTTCCTGCTGCTACAGCTTCTCATGCATTAGCTTTATCAGTTCACCTGTGTTAACTGTGACTTTCCAGCATAAAGGCTGTGCATTTTATAGCCGGCAGAGGGATGAATGGAGCAGACAACACATCTAGCAATAAAGATGGAGCAAGCCGAAAGAAAACATGCCCACTACTGTAGATGACCTGGACCGGCCCTGCAACAACCAACACATGATGGATTTATAATTCATGCTGAAAAAAATAAAAAAATAAATTGTTCTTATAAAATTGTCTTGATTCTGGGTGCTTTTAATGAGGTTCACAGATTTTGTACATCAATGTGGATTTGGTGTATTAAGTTTATGTGCATGGTACAAAACATGTAAGTACATTTTCACTCATGGCATAAATTCAGCTGAAAATACTATTTACTATAAAGAATAAAGCCACATTAACATGATTATCCACCAGACATCTCCGATTTCATTCATTTTAATAGACACAGAGACAGATTAAAGGAAATACCTGAATCAATAATTGTAAAATTCAGGTGCCTGATCAGGGCTCTACAAAATCACTGTGAAATTTTCAGAGAATGATTTCACTTTGCTCTTACTCTTATATAAGTATTAATGCTGTGCTTGAAGAGTCTCCACTCCCAAACTATTTTATGATGTTAGCTGTTGTGAAAGTGGACCACATAGCTAGTAAAGGAACAGTATATTCATACGTTTACTTACGGTATACTGTCATTAAATAAAAAGTGGACTATATAACTAGTAAACTAAGAGTCTATAAGTTGACTAAACTAAACTAAACTAAAGAGAGGGCTCGAGTGTATAAACACCAAGTTGACTTATAATATAGTCCACTGATGTGGACGGGTGTGTGACTTTTCCTCTTCTTTCCTTAAATCAACAATCAGCTCCTTGGTTTTGCTGACATTGAGCAATTGATTGTTCTCTGTGCACCACTCTTTTATAATACGGGCAATGATGGTGGTGTCGTCCGCATAGTTCACAGTAGAGTTCTCCTGATGTTTGGGAGTGCAGTCATGGGTGTACAGTGTGACCAGGGGGGGCTTAGCAGACAGCCCTGGGGGGACTGGAGCACATCCAGGGGGGATGAAGGGTCTCTTACTAACACAATTTATCTTGGGTATTTCTTACATTGATCCCTCCTTAAATGACAAACAACTAATGAGATGAATTGCACATCAGTTGCATTATATGCAGTTTGAAAAAGTGTGAGATGACTGGAGTTCTAATTATAATGTGACGTTTTAATTATAATCAACAACGATCTCTCATCTCATCTCATCTCATTTTCTTGTCCACTTGATCCCTATTGGGGTCGCGGGGTGTTGCCCCCTTTCGTTGGGTTGCAGGGCTACTGGAGCCAAATCCAGTTCTCAGAGGGCGAAGGCCAGGGTACACACCTGGATGAAACGCCAACTCATCGCAGGGCCCTCTGATGGCAGGGGCTGCCTCGCAAGGTGCCAACTGCGCATCAGGAGCAATTTAGGGGTTCAGAATCTTGCTCAAGGATGCTTCGGCATGTAGCTCGGTTCCGCCCAGGGGAGCCGGGGTTCGAACCCCCTGCTCTACCCACTGAGCAACAGCCGCCCCAACAATGATATTTTGTTTTATTCTGTACTCATCTGACACTGTGACATTTTGGACCAAGGTGCAGATGAAGAATTTCCTAATCAACAATTGCTCATTTTAAACCTACAAAAGCAAAGAGTGGACTTCTTTATCTCCAGTTTCAGCTGCTGTAGCATCTGTTGTCCATGTGAAAGTAATTCCAGCCAATAGGTGGCAGCATAACACAACAGAACGTGCTTCCTTGTTCTGCATGTTGCATATTAAAAAGCAGGAAGTGCACAAAAAATAAGTGACCTAGAATTAATTTCATTAGCATCAGTTTTGTATTTAAAATAGAGGGAAAGGGAAACACCCACATAATAAATGTGAGGGTATTATATTTGATTTCACATAAGAATAGAAATCAGTTCTGTGTTTCATGTTAGATATTAAATACAACATACTACATAACATTCTGAAACAGAGATGTGGTGTGTAAGCATTGACTTATTAACAATTTTCTATTTACCGCAAGGGACGTTTGTGAAGCTGCTGGTAAGCACACAGGGAAGTGTAGTAAATTTGCAGTAATGCAAAGATGCAGGTGTATCATGAGGATGTTGTAGAGATGAGAATGAATGCATTCTGTGTCTACCTGTTTTGCATAATGTCTTCTGCCCAGGCACGCTTACGCCCCCTTGTGGCTATAGGTTCTCAGGACTATAACTTTCACCTCCACCTTACTGACAACACTGTTGAGAATGCAGACACAACGGAAACCAAATTGCAATTATTTGTTGCTGAATAGAGGATTAATAGAGAATGAATCCAGTATGCACAATGCAGCTCCTCTTTGTTGTGATTTGACTTTTGTATCAGCACCTGTTCTGGATTTTGGATGCATCCGTTCCTTTGTGGCAGGATGGATGTGTTCTATAAACCTACATTTTCTAAATAGCATGTACCGAAAGAAGTCATGTAAATGTAGACACAGATGACAGATCACGATTAATCAGGCACCGCCTGATGACCTGACAGCTCTGACTGTCAGTTAGTTTATCCCAAATGTACCGGGAGCCAAACCATTCAATTCTATAAAGACTTAATGTAGAATTAAAGATATGATTCCATGTTACACTTTGAGTCACTGAAGTGATCTAAATACTGAATTAAGGGAACACTTCAATCACACATCGGATCTTGATGAATGGATAATTCAAGTTGAATGTCTTTACTGATGTACATTGTATAATTTGTCGAGAACAAAATGGCATAACAACGATCAATGGAAACCAAAATCATCAACCCACTGAGGGCTGGATTCAAAATCACACTGAAAATCAAAGTGAAAAACTGAAATCACGGGCTGATCCAACTTGTGTGAATTTATCAGGGCAACTCATAATGTGACTCAGTAGTGTGTATGGCCCCCGCAGGCCTGTGCCTGTGCCAACGTCTGGGCATGCTCCTGATAAGTCGGCGGGTGGTGTCCTGGGGGATCCCAATTTTCAAACCCAGAGAAATCCCTATTTTATTCAGGGTAACAGTGCGTTTCATTTGGTCACCTGTTGCTATAACTTATGGGAGAGTCAGAGAGTGAGGAAGGAAGTCAGCGAACTAACTAAGGACTTTACATGAATAAAACATTTTCTCATCCATGAACATTTCTGAGTCAAGTCAGATAGATTTTCATCTGCAATGGTGTTTTCAGCACCAGCAAACTGAATTTTCGCTGTTTAGCCAGAATAATTAACTCTACATTTGCTGTAAACCAGCAAGCAGCAGCACATTGAGGGTTTGTGAATCTATATGTTTGAATTCAGATCAGCCGAAACCTCAGCACTCACCAGAGACTCCAGTTCTCTTTCTTACAGTACATAAACACCCAACAATGCAGGTCACCTCCTCCAAATGCTGCAGTCAGGCTAATTTACAGGAATGAGGATGAATCATTTTTTTAATCCCAAAAGTTCAAAAGTAATCTCTGAGCTCTCCTCCCTACAGTGACTCATGATCAGAGCAGAATCCGGTTTAAAACACTGATCGCAAAATCATCTCCTCTGCAAACCTTCTGTTCCAACTGAAACCCCTGAAAGGACAAATGTTTAATATTCCTGTTCTGATTAATGCCCTCAATGGGAATCTAATACGGTGCAGCATTATAAACATACTTTTATTTCCACTTTATTTATTTATTTTTTATTTTGCAAAGTTTTGACATACATTATGCATTAACATGATGTATGTACGTGTGTATGTATGTATGTATGTACTGTATGTGTGTGTGTGAGACTGACCAATATAAAGTTGTAAAAAGTCCATTCTTCCTTGACCATTAAAATGCTGCCCACTTGTTAATGCATCCATAATAATAAATCAATAATAAATATAAAAATATAATACTTTGCATAATGAGCATTTTTGGACAATTAACGGCTGCCACAAAGAACTTGTCAATCTGGCAGCCCCTGTGGACAAAATCACAAATACATAAAGGCTTTACCTCTTGTGAGCTGAAGTTATTTAAGAAACACTGATGCGGTGATACAGAGTGAGAGTCCACATTGAAGCATTGGATTGAGCAACTGATCATGTCACTGTGATTAGGTCGACATTTGGTGAATTGGTGGAAACATAAGCATGCATTAAGGGCCTGGAAGTATTTTATAGTGAGCTAATGAGATCCATGTGCTTTTGAAGTCTTCTGTTCGCCTGCGTTGAAATCAGGCCTCAACTCATTAAAACCACTAACAACTTTAGACAATGCAGACGAAGACGCAGTAAACACGAAGGAGTCTTTACTGGCTGAGACTTGACCAATACCTATTTGACACCACCTCAACAACATTTTTTTTCATATGCTCTCAGTGTACATGTTTACTTTGGCAGGAAATATGTCTGGGATCCAAGGGTGGTAACCAAACCAAGCAGTACACCTGGTAATTATCTGTGGATCAAATCAGTTGTGTGAGAAAACTCAAAACAAAGAAATACCAATGAATCCCACAAACTCATTTTCACATGCTTAATTAACTTCCACAGAAGACTCACTGGATGCAAGCCGAGGGCCATCGAGGTGCATCAGTGAGACGACTCCTGTGTGATGATTTGTTCATCTTCATCACAGAGAAAAGTTGCTAAGTTACCAAACATGCAGAGCATTTGGGTAGCTTGTAGGTGGATTTGGGGCATCGTTTCAGGAATGAATCGTGGGAACTGTGCAGTGGCCACAGAGTCGTTAGTGGTCCTAGCTTGCGTGACGCCCTGGGCGAACCTCACCTTCAGCTCCTCTCCACAAGTGCCACCCTGGGTGGCTGCCCAAATTACCCATATGAGGAACCGCCCCTGCACAGAGTCGTACTTTGCCTCGAGTGTGTCACTACATTGGAGTTCGATCAGCTCCATTTGGACGTTTATGGGTGTTCTGTCCATGTCAACTGCAAACGGATTACTGAGAAGTTCAAATTTGATTTTAGAGACCTGGTCTGTCATGGATTGGCAGCATGAAAAGTGACCCAAGTTCCCTTGCAACATCTGCGTGTCCCTCAGGCACAGTTTCACATTAAAAGCGCTCAGTGCAACATACATGTCCGTGATCACACAGTCCCAGCCCTGAAGCTGGAGTTCTAGCACCTTGAGGTGGTTTGTTATGTCGCACAGAAACGCCACTTTTCATCCCGGAGCTCTGTGGTGTCTCTCCCTCTGCTTTCCATAAACAGACAGATTTCCTCACGTAACTCGAAACATCTGTTCAGCACTTTCCCTCAACTTAGCCAGCGCACCTCTGTGTGATAGGGCATGTCACCATGTTCAGAACAATTCTCCTCCAGAAAAGACTTAAATTGGTGGTGATTTAAATCTCTGTCTTTTATAAAGTTAACCGTCCCTGTTGGTGCTCATTACATGTTCCATTGTCATGTCTTTACCGAACAACGCTTCCTGGTGTATGATGCAGTGATAAAGTGTCAGTTCACCTGCGCAATTGTCCTCCCGCATCTTCTGCCCACTAATCCACTCTTTTCACTGCACAGCGCAGGTGCTCCATCTAACAGTAGTCCTACTAGTTTGATTGTAATTCCTGTAATTGGTTCAAGGACTACCTGTCTCATAGACAACAATGTGTGACTGTAGGAAAACATTGTTCTGTGTTTTTACCATTGTCTAAAGGGGTTCCGCAAGGTTCAATACTGGGTCCTGTCTTATTCACAATCTATATTAACAATGGTACATCCTTTATAACAAATTGTAATGCACATCATTATGCTGATGATACAGTCCTGTACTGCTGTGCTAAAACTGCACATAAAGCCATTACAAATATCCAGCAAACTTTTGACAAACTGCAAGATTCTCTTTTTAACCTGAAATTAGTCCTCAGTGCAAACAAAACCAAATTCATGATATTCTTAAGAGCCAGAGATATCACAGACATTGGTCTACATGTTACCACTCTGACAGGACACAGTATTGAAAGGGATTCTGAATACAAATATTTGGGTATCTGGTTGGATCAGAAACTCACATTTAAATGTCATATTAACACATTTGTTGGCAAGCCAACACAAAAAAATGGTTATTTATGCAGAAACACAACTACTTTCCCTGAATTCTCAATACTGGCCACAGAGTCACTATTCAACACACTCTAGTGATTGTATAATGCTCCAAGTTCCCTGGGTAAATTAGGGAAAACTGCTTTCAGTTTCAGTGCTCCATACACTTGGAACATTTACAATGTACATTTAAACTTGATACAGTTATACCTATAGGTCAGTTTAAGACCATGATATACTCTAACATTTGAATGTAACTGTTTTTTACTATGTGCTGTCCTGTATGGTTGTCTGCCATTTATCTTTATGCACATCAGTTTTATTTGTGTTTTGTCATGTTTGTTTGCTGCAGTTTCTTATCATTTTCAGCACTTCATTTTTTTGTTTTGTTGCTGTTCTGTCATATTGCTTCTTATCTGTTATCATTGTTATGTACCCATTCTGTTTACTTGCTCTGTGATTATGTTCGTTATTTCTGTTTGTTATCACATTTTTGTACCTATTCTGTTCTTTTTATGTGTGCTCTTGACATCATGAAAATGAGGGCTTGCCTCATTTAAATAATGGTTGAATGAATTAATGAATTAATGTATGTGCCCCTAATGTCATTATGGAGAGGAAAAAATGACAAAAAACACTATGCAAAGGAATGTGGAATATCCAACAATGTGCAATGTGAGCCCTTTTCAAAAGGGGGTGTGTCTGTCTCCTCCTACGTATGGATGAGGAAGGAGAGGTCCGGCTCATGTGTATAAGTATGGGCTTCAAGACAGCAAGAAGTAGAAGAGGAAAACATCCTGAACCAGGTTAGTGCCAGAGACTACTGCAGTCACAGGAGGGTATATATCTTTAGATAAGCTGTCAGCTCTGTGAAATTACTCCATTCTGAATATTTGTGAATTTGTTAACATTTATTGGATGTTTTTATTATTTTGTTGAGAGTGTATTACTGCTCATTATTCTTCACTCTGTTCTTATTTGATTTCAGCCTTCATCATAACAGACACAATGGCAGGTGAGCCCATTATTTTGCTTATTCATCCTGTCAATACATCCACAATGTTCAACATGCCAGCCTTAGTTGCTGCACAAGACATGTTTCCTCTAAACACTAAAAGCTCATCAATTTAAAATGTCTTTGTATCTACAGATTCAAGATTTCAGCAGGAGTTCCTGGCAACCCATAACACTTTAAGGAAGAGGCACAAGACACAAGCAATGGTCCTTAATGACGAGCTGACTGCTTCAGCTCAGAAATGGGCCGATCACCTGCTGGCAATGAACACAGTGGAGCACAGTAGTACTAAGGACGGAGAGAACATCTACAATATGTACAGTTCAGAAACCATAACTCTTACAGGTGAATTATTGACCTAACCCGTTTCTTTTCCATCCTTTTATCAAGTTAGTGTTTTAAATATCTTCCTACTCACTAGATACACTCCTTCAACTGATTTATTTGATTACCTGCTAACTCTCCAGACACATCACATCAATCAACTACCAATTCAAATGTTCATATCATGTTTGTTTTTGGGTTTTTTTCCTCTCATGTTTTAGGGAAAGAAGCTGTGGAGTCATGGTACAGTGAGATCAAGGATTACAACTGGGGCAGCCCTGGATACGGCAGCGATACCAGTAAAACACAAATAGAGACATATATTTTAAATGTGTAGATGCGTAATAAAGATAGTTTTCATACTGCATACCTGCATCTTGCAACTGAGACATAAAAAAAAGAATGACTGAAATAGCAAATTTTTCATGTTGCTTTGCAATAATAGATGAAGGTGGGGGAAAAAAACAGGGTTCATATCAACCTTGTGTTGTAGTTTTTTTACATAATGTCTTCTTTTGCAAGTTAGAAACACAGCACCCCACTTTGACCTTACTACACTGCTGTGTCCTTCCCGCAGGTCATTTTACTCAGGTGGTGTGGAAAGACAGCACTCAGCTGGGCGTGGGCATGGCCACCGATGGCAAAAAGGTCTTTGTGGTGGGGCAGTACCGGCCAGCTGGCAACATGGATGACAGAGAATACTTCGAGAAAAACGTCCTCCCAAAAGGTAACTTTAACCACAGTTTTGAATTTGAATTTTCTGTTGTTTGAGTAGAAGAACGAGTAGTATTTGTTTAGATTTTGTGGATTTATTGCTCAGGCATCTTATAAATGCAGGATAATTGTGCCCTCAAGTGACGTTGTGTTATGGTTTTGTCCAAATTAAGCCTATGTCACAAAGTAACCAAGTGCATTAACTCAATTACAGCACTTAACTAAAAGATTTCTTTCACTCCATTACATTTCAGAGCAATATTGTATTTTGTACTTCACTACAAAAATGTGACAGCTATAGTCATTTCCAGGATAAAGATTTTACAAGACATATAATCCACTTATATATTCTACAGATTTAAAATATGATGCACCGTTGTGAATATATATGTATGATGTTGTTAAGAGCCTTGTTTGCACACAGACTTTGGATGTTTTGGTTTTAGCTAGTGAATAATACCAGACAACGGGATGCTGCTGAACTGGAGTTGTCAAAGAATGTGTTGTAAAATTATAGTTGAGGGTCTCTTTTTGTACTTTTCACACTTTTAAATTTTTCTCATCACACCTCACCAGTTTGTGTTGGTACCAACTTGCTATAGAGTGCATGCAGTGAGTGCTGAGGGGAAGCTTATGTAGTTTTTAAAATGAAACCTGATTCCACAACAGAAAGCTAAATAACTTCTGTACACTGTGGCAGATGCTGAGTCTTCTTCTCATGACTGTACTCATTCTTACATATTGAAGGCTTTTAGAATAATAACATTTTTCCTGCTGCTACAGCTTCTCATGCATTAGCTTTATCAGTTCACCTGTGTTAACTGTGACTTTCCAGCATGAAGGCTGTGCATTTTAAAGCCGGCAGAGGGATGAATGGAGCAGACAACACATCTAGCAATAAAGATGGAGCAAGCCGAAAGAAAACATGCCCACTACTGTAGATGACCTGGACCGGCCCTGCAACAACCAACACATGATGGATTTATAATTCATGCTGAAAAAAATAAAAAAATAAATTGTTCTTATAAAATTGTCTTGATTCTTGGTGCTTTTAATTGCATTGAGGTTCACAGATTTTGTACATCAATGTGGATTTGGTGTATTAAGTAAATTTTCACTCATGGCATAAATTCAGCTGAAAATACTATTTACTCTGAGAATAAAGCCACATTAACATGATTATCCACCAGACATCCCTGATTTCATTCATTTTAATAGACACAGAGACAGGTTAAAGGAAATACCTGAATCAATAATTGTAAAATTCAGGTGCCTGATCAGGGCTCTACAAAATCACTGTGAAAATTTCAGAGAATGATTTCACTTTGCTCTTACTCTTATATAAGTATTAATGCTGTGCTTGAAGAGTCTCCACTCCCAAACTATTTTATGATGTTAGCTGTTGTGAAAGTGGACCACATAGCTAGTAAAGGAACAATATATTCATACGTTTACTTACGGTATACTGTCATTAAATAAAAAGTGGACTATATAACTAGTAAACTAAGAGTCTATAAGTTGACTAAACTAAACTAAAGAGAGGGCTCGAGTGTATAAACACCAAGTTGACTTATAATATAGTCCACTGATGTGGACGGGTGTGTGACTTCGCCTCCTTTTTCCTTAAATCAACAATCAGCTCCTTGGTTTTGCTGACATTGAGCAATTATACTCATCTGACACTGTGACATTTTGGACCAAGGTGCAGATGAAGAATTTCCTAATCAACAATTGCTCATTTTAAACCTACAAAAGCAAAGAGTGGACTTCTTTATCTCCAGTTTCAGCTGCTGTAGCATCTGTTGTCCATGTGAAAGTAATTCCAGCCAATAGGTGGCAGCATAACACAACAGAACGTGCTTCCTTGTTCTGCATGTTGCATATTAAAAAGCAGGAAGTGCACAAAAAATAAGTGACCTAGAATTAATTTCATTAGCATCAGTTTTGCATTTAAAATAAAGGGAAAGGGAAGCACCCACATAATAAATGTGAGGGTATTATATTTGATTTCACATAAGAATAGAAATCAGTTCTGTGTTTCATGTTAGATATTAAATACAACATACTACATAACATTCTGAAACAGAGATGTGGTGTGTAAGCATTGACTTATTAACAATTTTCTATTTACCGCAAGGGACGTTTGTGAAGCTGCTGGTAAGCACACAGGGAAGTGTAGTGAATTTGCAGTAATGCAAAGATGCAGGTGTATCATGAGGATGTTGTAGAGATGAGAATGAATGCATTCTGTGTCCACCTGTTTTGCATAATGTCTTCTGTCCAGGCACGCTTACGCCCCCTTGTGGCTATAGGTTCTCAGGACTATAACTTTCACCTCCACCTTACTGACAACACTGTTGAGAATGCAGACACAACGGAAACCAAATTGCAATTATTTGTTGCTGAATAGAGGATTAATAGAGAATGAATCCAGTATGCACAATACAGCTCCTTTTTGTTGTGATTTGACTTTTGTATCAGCACCTGTTCTGGATTTTGGATGCATCCGTTCCTTTGTGGCAGGATGGATGTGTTCTATAAACCTACATTTTCTAAATAGCATGTACCGAAAGAAGTCATGTAAATGTAGACACAGATGACAGATCACGATTAATCAGACACCGCCTGATGACCTGACAGCTCTGACTGTCAGTTAGTTTATCCCAAATGTACCGGGAACCAAACCATTCAATTCTATAAAGACTTAATGTAGAATTAAAGATATGATTCCATGTTACACTTTGAGTCACTGAAGTGATCTAAAAACTGAATTAAGGGAACACTTCAATCACACATCGGATCTTGATGAATGGATAATTCAAGTTGAAAGTCTTTACTGATGTACATTGTATAATTTGTCGAGAACAAAATGGCATAACAACGATCAATGGAAACCAAAATCATCAACTCACTGAGGGCTGGATTCAAAATCACACTGAAAATCAAAGTGAAAAAATACAATCACGGGCTGATCCAACCTGTGTGAATTTATCAGGGCAACTCATAATGTGACTCAGTAGTGTGTATGGCCCCCGCAGGCCTGTGCCTGTGCCAACGTCTGGGCATGCTCCTGATAAGTCGGCGGGTGGTGTCCTGGGGGATCCCAATTTTCAAACCCAGAGAAATCCCTATTTTATTCAGGGTAACAGTGCGTTTCATTTGGTCACCTATAACTATGCTATAACTTATGGGAGAGTCAGAGAGTGAGGAAGGAAGTCAGCGAACTAACTAAGGACTTTACATGAATAAAACATTTTCTCATCCATGAACATTTCTGAGTCAAGTCAGATAGATTTTCATCTGCAATGGTGTTTTCAGCACCAGCAAACTGAATTTTCGCTGTTTAGCCAGAATAATTAACTCTACATTTGCTGTAAACCAGCAAGCAGCAGCACATTGAGGGTTTGTGAATCTATATGTTTGAATTCAGATCAGCCGAAACCTCAGCACTCACCAGAGACTCCAGTTCTCTTTCTTACAGTACATAAACACCCAACAATGCAGGTCACCTCCTCCAAATGCTGCAGTCAGGCTAATTTACAGGAATGAGGATGAATCATTTTTTTAATCCCAAAAGTTCAAAAGTAATCTCTGAGCTCTCCTCCCTACAGTGACTCATGATCAGAGCAGAATCCGGTTTAAAACACTGATCGCAAAATCATCTCCTCTGCAAACCTTCTGTTCCAACTGAAACCCCTGAAAGGACAAATGTTTAATATTCCTGTTCTGATTAATGCCCTCAATGGGAATCTAATACGGTGCAGCATTATAAACATATTTTAATTCCACTTCATTCATTTATTTTTTATTTTGCAAAGTTTTGACATACATTATGCATTAACATGATGTATGTATGTGTGTATGTATGTATGTATGTACTGTATGTGTGTGTGTGTGAGACTGACCAATATAAAGTTGTAAAAAGTCCATTCTTCCTTGACCATTAAAATGCTGCCCACTTGTTAATGCATCCATAATAATAATCCAATAATAAATATAAAAATATAATACTTTGCATAATGAGCATTTTTGGACAATTAACGGCTGCCACAAAGAACTTGTCGATTCTGGCAGCCCCTGTGGACAAAATCACAAATACATAAAGGCTTTACCTCTTGTGAGCTGAAGTTATTTAAGAAACACTGATGCGGTGATACAGAGTGAGAGTCCACATTGAAGCATTGGATTGAGCAACTGATCATGTCACTGTGATTAGGTCGACATTTGGTGAATTGGTGGAAACATAAGCATGCATTAAGGGCCTAGAAGTATTTTATAGTGAGCTAATGAGATCCATGTGCTTTTGAAGTCTTCTGTTCGCCTGCGTTGAAATCAGGCCTCAACTCATTAAAACCACTAACAACTTTAGACAATGCAGACGAAGACGCAGTAAACACGAGGGAGTCTTTACTGGCTGAGACTTGACCACAACCTGTTTGACACCACCTCAACAACATTTTTTTTCATATGCTCTCAGTGTACATGTTTACTTTGGCAGGAAATATGTCTGGGATCCGAGGGTGGTAACCAAACCAAGCAGTACACCTGGTAATTATCTGTGGATCAAATCAGTTGTGTGAGAAAACTCAAAACAAAGAAATACCAATGAATCCCACAAACTCATTTTCACATGCTTAATAACCTTCCACAGAAGACTCACTGGATGTAAGCCGAGGGCCATCGAGGTGCATCAGTGAGACGACTCCTGTGTGATGATTTGTTCATCTTCATCACAGAGAAAAGTTGCTAAGTTACCAAACATGCAGAGCATTTGGGTAGCTTGTAGGTGGAGTTGGGGCATCGTTTCAGGAATGAATCGTGGGAACTGTGCAGTGGCCACAGAGTCGATGGCAGTCCTAGCTTGCGTGACGCCCTGGGCGAACCTCACCTTCAGCTCCTCTCCACAAATGCCACCCTGGGTGGCTGCCCAAATTACCCATATGAGGAACCGCCCCTGCACAGAGTCGTACTTTGCCTCGAGTGTGTCACTACATTGGAGTTCGATCAGCTCCATTTGGACGTTTATGGGTGTTCTCAGGGCAGTTGCTAGGAATTCTGGGCCCCCTGAAAGGATATTGGTGTGGGCCCCCTCTACCCCATTCTTGTTTTTTTCAGTGTTCTCGACGGTGCCTGGTGTAATACACCCTATTTGTTTCCTTTTTTACGATTAACGACTTAACAAGTCAGAGTATTATTGTAAATTATGTATTATTAGTTGTCTTATTCTCATTTCACTGATTTGCAACATGTTATTACACCTCTGATTGCAAATACATTTTCAATTAACCATTCAACAAATAGGTAGTGGGTATTTTATTGTATTTAACAATCAAGCACTGATATGCAAAAACACAAAGTGTCCTGGCTCAAGAAACTCAGACGAAGCAGCCACTGCTGATTCTGGAGCAGCAGAGCATAAAGGTTTATTCTTCCATTATATATATTGTAAACATTAAATGTTATGTTTCATGGAAAAACTGATGCAGAACTAACCTATTCTTGCACAAAATCTAAATGGGCTTCTTAGTACCATAGCTCTAGGTGGACAGCTTCACTTTCCCAGGCAGAAAATATTTTTAAACCATTCAAAAGTCAGTGTAAACTGTCCAAAACTCTAAATAGTCTTTTTTACTTTGTTGTTGTCAGCTATTATGGTGTCTTTTATTTTATATTGCTATGAAAACAAACAGCAACAACAAATCTTTGAACATTTAACTTTTTTGTATTTAGGCTATTCAAATGTCCCACTATTAACACATTTTACAAGACCACATTGAACACATCATGATAACGTAACTGACCTTCTTCTGATGCTCATAATTACTGAGTAGAACTTGAATGCGTCATAACACAATTCAATGCAGCCTCTGAGTGGGCACATAGCCTACTGGAGCACTGTCCGACAGTGATATGTGTTAAACACACGGTCACTGTAGCCCCTAAATTAGTAACGTTCAGTTATAGCTACTCTAGGAACCGTTGCTCTACAATGAACTGGCGACTTGTCCAGAGTGTAGCGCGGCCAGATGACAGCTAACGTAGGCTGCAGCCTGCGCCCCGTCAAAGTTGAGGTTACAGACATTAAATGAATGAATGAACAAGTAGGCTAATTGTTTCAGCCGCCCTTGGTAGTTTTACTCTCACCATTCTTAGAAAACAAGTTTTTGATGTCCTGGGCCCTGCTCTGCTGCTCCTACTCCTGGCCTCCTTCTCAACTCTTTTCTGGTGTCCGGACTTGTGCTGTTTGGGGGCCATCCTGACCCTGCTGGAGTTAGTAATTCCAATAAGGAAGAACGAACAGCGGTGTGGACCAAACCATTTTTTAAGAAGGGGCCAAGGGGGTTATTGAAATTATTAAAATTAGAATATTGTATGAATTGTGGCTTTGTTTTAATTCGGATTCATTCGTATGAATATATATTAGTTCAGTGTATGCATAATAATTTTGTCATAGAGGCTACTGGGGGCTGTGTGTGGGCCCTAGTGGGCTGTGGGCCCTTAGAATTGTCATCACCTTTCCCCTCTATACGATGAAGTTCAAATTTGATTTTAGAGACCTGGTCTGTCATGGATTGGCAGCATGAAAAGTGACCCAAGTTCACTTGCAACATCTGCGTGTCCCTCAGGCACAGTTTCACATTAAAAGCGCTCAGTGCAGCATACATGTCCGTGATCACACGGTCCCGGCCCTGAAGCTGGAGGTCTAGCACCTTGAGGTGGTTTGTTATGTCGCACAGAAACGCCACTTTTCATCCCGGAGCTCTGTGGTGTCTCTCCCTCTGCTTTCCATAAACAGACAGATTTCCTCACGTAACTCGAAACATCTGTTCAGTACTTTCCCTCAACTTAGCCAGCGCACCTCTGTGTGATAGGGCATGTCACCATGTTCAGAACAATTCTCCTCCAGAAAAGACTTAAATTGGTGGTGATTTAAATCTCTGCCTCTTATAAAGTTAACCGTCCCTGTTGGTGCTCATTACATGTTCCATTTTCATGTCTATACCGAACAACGCTTCCTATTGTATGATGCAGTGATAAAGTGTCAGTTCACCTGCGCAATTGTCCTCCCGCATCTTCTGCCCACTAATCCACTCTTTTCACTGCACAGCGCAGGTGCTCCATCTAACAGTAGTCCTACTAGTTTGATTGTAATTCCTGTAATTGGTTCAAGGACTACCTGTCTCATAGACAACAATGTGTGGCTGTAGGAAAACATTGTTCCATGTTTTCGCCATTGTCTAAAGGGGTTCCACAAGGTTCAATACTGGGTCCTGTCTTATTCACAATCTATATTAACAATGGTACATCCTTTATAACAAATTGTAATGCCCATCATTATGCTGATGATACAGTCCTGTACTGCTGTGCTAAAACTGCACATAAAGCCATTACAAATATCCAGCAAACTTTTGACAAACTGCAAGATTCTCTTTTTAACCTGAAATTAGTCCTCAATGCAAACAAAACCAAATTCATGATATTCTTAAGAGCCAGAGATATCACAGACATTGGTCTGCATGTTACCACTCTGACAGGACACAGTATTGAAAGGGTTTCTGAATACAAATATTTGGGTATCTGGTTGGATCAGAAACTCACATTTAAATGTCATATTAACACATTTGTTGGCAAGCCAACACAAAAAAATGGTTATTTGTACAGAAACATAACTACTTTCCCTGAATTCTCAATACTGGTCACAGAGTCACTATTCAACACACTCTAGTGATTGTATAATGCTCCAAGTTCCCTGGGTAAATTAGGGAAAACTGCTTTCAGTTTCAGTGCTCCATACACTTGGAACATTTACAATGTACATGTAAACTTGATACAGTTATACCTATAGGTCAGTTTAAGACCATGATTTCAAACTACTCTAACATTTGAATGTAACTGTTTTTTTACTATGTGCTGTCCTGTATGGTTGTCTGCCATTTATCTTTATGCACATCAGTTTTATTTGTGTTTTGTCATGTTTGTTTGCTGCAGTTTCTTATCATTTTCAGCACTTCATTTTTTTGTTTTATTGCTGTTCTGTCATATTGCTTCTTATCTGTTATCGTTGTTATGTACCCATTCTCTTTACTTGCTCTGTGATTATGTTCGTTATTTCTGTTTGTTATCACATTTTTGTACCTATTCTGTTCTTTTCATGTGTGCTCTTGGCATCATTGAAAATGAGGGCTTGCCTCATTTAAATAATGGTTGAATGAATTAATGTATTTCCCCCTAATGTCATTATGGAGAGGAAAAAATGACAAAAAACACTATGCAAAGGAATGTGGAATATCCAACAATGTGCAATGTGAGCCCTTTTCAAAAAGGGGTGTGTCTGTCTCCTCCTACGTATGGATGAGGAAGGAGAGGTCCGGCTCATGTGTATAAGTATGGGCTTCAAGACAGCAAGAAGTAGAAGAGGAAAACATCCTGAACCAGGTTAGTGCCAGAGACTACTGCAGTCACAGGAGGGTATATATCTTTAGATAAGCTGTCAGCTCTGTGAAATTACTCCATTCTGAATATTTGTGAATTTGTTAACATTTATTGGATGTTTTTATTATTTTGTTGGGAGTGTATTACTGCTCATTATTCTTCACTCTGTTCTTATTTGATTTCAGCCTTCATCATAACAGACACAATGGCAGGTGAGCCCATTATTTTGCTTATTCATCCTGTCAATACATCCACAATGTTCAACATGCCAGCCTTAGTTACTGCACAAGACATGTTTCCTCTAAACACTAAAAGCTCATCGATTTAAAATGTCTTTGTATCTACAGATTCAAGATTTCAGCAGGAGTTCCTGGCAACCCATAACACTTTAAGGAAGAGGCACAAGACACAAGCAATGGTCCTTAATGACGAGCTGACTGCTTCAGCTCAGAAATGGGCCGATCACCTGCTGGCAATGAACACAGTGGAGCACAGTAGTACTAAGGACGGAGAGAACATCTACAATATGTACAGTTCAGAAACCATAACTCTTACAGGTGAATTATTGACCTAACCCGTTTCTTTTCCATCCTTTTATCAAGTTAGTGTTTTAAATATCTTCCTAGTCACTAGATACACTCCTTCAACTGATTTATTTGATTACCTGCTAACCCTCCAGACACATCACATCAATCAACTACCAATTCAAATGTTCATATCATGTTTGTTTTTGGGTTTTTTTCCTCTCATGTTTTAGGGAAAGAAGCTGTGGAGTCATGGTACAGTGAGATCAAGGATTACAACTGGGGCAGCCCTGGATACGGCAGCGATACCAGTAAAACACAAATAGAGACATACATTTGAAATGTGTAGATGCGTAATAAAGATAGTTTTCATACTGCATACCTGCATCTTGCAACTGAGACATTAAAAAAAAAAAAGAATGACTGAAATTGCAAATTTTTCATGTTTCTTTGCAATATTAGATGAAGCTGGGGGAAATAAACAGGGTTCATATCAACCTTGTGTTGTAGTTTCTATGAGTTTATTTATTTTTTTTACATAATGTCTTCTTTTGCAAGTTAGAAACACAGCACCCCACTTTGACCTTGCTACACTGCTGTGTCCCTCCCGCAGGTCATTTTACTCAGGTGGTGTGGAAAGACAGCACTCAGCTGGGCGTGGGCATGGCCACCGATGGCAAAAAGGTCTTTGTGGTGGGGCAGTATCGGCCAGCTGGCAACATGGACGACAGAGAATACTTCGAGAAAAACGTCCTCCCAATAGGTAACTTTAACCACAGTTTTGAATTTGAATTTTCTGTTGTTTGAGTAGAAGAACGAGTAGTATTTGTTTAGATTTTGTGGATTTATTGCTCAGGCATCTTATAAATGCAGGATAATTGTGCCCTCAAGTGATGTTGTGTTATGGTTTTGTCCAAATTAAGCCTATGTCACAAAGTAACCAAGTGCATTAACTCAATTACAGCACTTAACTTAAAGATTTCTTTCACTCCATTACATTTCAGAGCAATATTGTATTTTGTACTTCACTACAAAAATGTGACAGCTATAGTCATTTCCAGGATAAAGATTTTACAAGACATATAATCCACTTATATATTCTACAGATTTAAAATATGATGCACCGTTGTGAATATATATGTATGATGTTGTTAAGAGCCTTGTTTGCACACAGACTTTGGATGTTTTGGTTTTAGCTAGTGAATAATACCAGACAACGGGATGCTGCTGAACTGGAGTTGTCAAAGAATGTGTTGTAAAATTATAGTTGAGGGTCTCTTTTTGTACTTTTCACACTTTTAAATTTTTCTCATCACACCTCACCAGTTTGTGTTGGTACCAACTTGCTATAGAGTGCATGCAGTGAGTGCTGAGGGGAAGCTTATGTAGTTTTTAAAATGAAACCTGATTCCACAACAGAAAGCTAAATAACTTCTGTACACTGTGGCAGATGCTGAGTCTTCTTCTCATGACTGTACTCATTCTTACATATTGAAGGCTTTTAGAATAATAACATTTTTCCTGCTGCTACAGCTTCTCATGCATTAGCTTTATCAGTTCACCTGTGTTAACTGTGACTTTCCAGCATAAAGGCTGTGCATTTTATAGCCGGCAGAGGGATGAATGGAGCAGACAACACATCTAGCAATAAAGATGGAGCAAGCCGAAAGAAAACATGCCCACTACTGTAGATGACCTGGACCGGCCCTGCAACAACCAACACATGATGGATTTATAATTCATGCTGAAAAAAATAAAATTGTCTTATAAAATTGTCTTGATTCTTGGTGCTTTTAATTGCATTGAGGTTCACAGATTTTGTACATCAATGTGGATTTGGTGTATTAAGTAAATTTTCACTCATGGCATAAATTCAGCTGAAAATACTATTTACTCTGAGAATAAAGCCACATTAACATGATTATCCACCAGACATCTCTGATTTCATTCATTTTAATAGACACAGAGACAAATTAAAGGAAATACCTGAATCAATAATTGTAAAATTCAGGTGCCTGATCAGGGCTCTACAAAATCACTGTGAAAATTTCAGAGAATGATTTCACTTTGCTCTTACTCTTATATAAGTATTAATGCTGTGCTTGAAGAGTCTCCACTCCCAAACTATTTCATGATGTTAGCTGTTGTGAAAGTGGACCACATAGCTAGTAAAGTAACAGTATATTCATACGTTTACTTACGGTATACTGTCATTAAATAAAAAGTGGACTATATAACTAGTAAACTAAGAGTCTATAAGTTGACTAAACTAAACTAAACTAAAGAGAGGGCTCGAGTGTATAAACACCAAGTTGACTTATAATATAGTCCACTGATGTGGACAGGGGTGTGTGACTTTGCCTCCTTTTTCCTAAAATCAACAATCAGCTCCTTGGTTTTGCTGACATTGAGCAATTATACTCATCTGACACTGTGACATTTTGGACCAAGGTGCAGATGAAGAATTTCCTAATCAACAATTGCTCATTTTAAACCTACAAAAGCAAAGAGTGGACTTCTTTATCTCCAGTTTCAGCTGCTGTAGCATCTGTTGTCCATGTGAAAGTAATTCCAGCCAATAGGTGGCAGCATAACACAACAGAACGTGCTTCCTTGTTCTGCATGTTGCATATTAAAAAGCAGGAAGTGCACAAAAAATAAGTGACCTAGAATTAATTTCATTAGCATCAGTTTTGTATTTAAAATAGAGGGAAAGGGAAACAGCCACATAATAAATGTGAGGGTATTATATTTGATTTCACATAAGAATAGAAATCAGTTCTGTGTTTCATGTTAGATATTAAATACAACATACTACATAACATTCTGAAACAGAGATGTGGTGTGTAAGCATTGACTTATTAACAATTTTCTATTTACCACAAGGGACGTTTGTGAAGCTGCTGGTAAGCACACAGGGAAGTGTAGTGAATTTGCAGTAATGCAAAGATGCAGGTGTATCATGAGGATGTTGTAGAGATGAGAATGAATGCATTCTGTGTCTACCTGTTTTGCATAATGTCTTCTGTCCAGGCACGCTTACGCCCCCTTGTGGCTATAGGTTCTCAGGACTATAACTTTCACCTCCACCTTACTGACAACACTGTTGAGAATGCAGACACAACGGAAACCAAATTGCAATTATTTGTTGCTGAATAGAGGATTAATAGAGAATGAATCCAGTATGCACAATGCAGCTCCTCTTTGTTGTGATTTGACTTTTGTATCAGCACCTGTTCTGGATTTTGGATGCATCCGTTCCTTTGTGGCAGGATGGATGTGTTCTATAAACCTACATTTTCTAAATAGCATGTACCGAAAGAAGTCATGTAAATGTAGACACAGATGACAGATCGCGATTAATCAGGCACCGCCTGATGACCTGACAGCTCTGACTGTCAGTTAGTTTATCCCAAATGTACCGGGGAGCCAAACCATTCAATTCTATAAAGACTTAATGTAGAATTAAAGATATGATTCCATGTTACACTTTGAGTCACTGAAGTGATCTAAATACTGAATTAAGGGAACACTTCAATCACACATCGGATCTTGATGAATGGATCATTCAAGTTGAAAGTCTTTACTGATGTACATTGTATAATTTGTCGAGAACAAAATGTCATAACAACGATCAATGGAAACCAAAATCATCAACCCACTGAGGGCTGGATTCAAAATCACACTGAAAATCAAAGTGAAAAACTGAAATCACAGGCTGATCCAACTTGTGTGAATTTATCAGGGCAACTCATAATGTGACTCAGTAGTGTGTATGGCCCCCGCAGGCCTGTGCCTGTGCCAACATCTGGGCATGCTCCTGATAAGTCGGCGGGTGGTGTCCTGGGGGATCCCAATTTTCAAACCCAGAGAAATCCCTATTTTATTCAGGGTAACAGTGCGTTTCATTTGGTCACCTGTTGCTATAACTTATGGGAGAGTCAGAGAGTGAGGAAGGAAGTCAGCGAACTAACTAAGGACTTTACATGAATAAAACATTTTCTCATCCATGAACATTTCTGAGTCAAGACAGATAGATTTTCATCTGCAATGGTGTTTTCAGCACCAGCAAACTGAATTTTCGCTGTTTAGCCAGAATAATTAACTCTACATTTGCTGTAAACCAGCAAGCAGCAGCACATTGAGGGTTTGTGAATCTATATGTTTGAATTCAGATCAGCCGAAACCTCAGCACTCACCAGAGACTCCAGTTCTCTTTCTTACAGTACATAAACACCCAACAATGCAGGTCACCTCCTCCAAATGCTGCAGTCAGGCTAATTTACAGGAATGAGGATGAATCATTTTTTTAATCCCAAAAGTTCAAAAGTAATCTCTGAGCTCTCCTCCTTACAGTGACTCATGATCAGAGCAGAATCCGGTTTAAAACACTGATCGCAAAATCATCTCCTCTGCAAACCTTCTGTTCCAACTGAAACCCCTGAAAGGACAAATGTGTAATATTCCTGTTCTGATTAATGCCCTCAATGGGAATCTAATACGGTGCAGCATTATAAACATACTTTTATTTCCACTTTATTTATTTATTTTTTATTTTGCAAAGTTTTGACATACATTATGCATTAACATGATGTATGAACGTGTGTATGTATGTATGTATGTACTGTATGTGTTTGTGTGTGAGACTGACCATTATAAAGTAGTAAAAAGTCCATTCTTCCTTGACCATTAAAATGCTGCCCACTTGTTAATGCATCTATGCGTGCGTTCACACCAGCCTTGGTCCACAGTATAGGGGCACTCATTCATTCGTTCATTCATTCAAGGAGATGCATGGATTCTATAAACAAGAGCTGCTTTTATGATGAGCCAACTTTGTGATTTTTACATGTTTGTGATTATCTTGAAATGAAATTCACATCAATTTCCAAATAACTCATTTGAGGAAAAAAAGAACATTTGCTTGCATTTAAAACAGTACAAATTTACAACATATCAAACAGGTAAAATAAAATGAAATGAAATGAAAATAATAATTACAGGGGTTGACATTTCAACATAGTGCTTCAAGCGTGTTTAAGAACACAGGACTGTAAACTCAAAGAGCAAGAGACTCTGACATTGTTTCATACAACTCATTTATGGACTGGTTTTCCTCCGATAACACCTTTAGGGATGTTATATAGTTTTTAATTTCATTCTTACAACAGTTTATGGTGGGCTTGCTGTTATTCCATTTATTCTTTTGTATATGATAATTTCCCATAATGAAAATACTGTTCACCGTTTTGGATACCTTTTTTGACAGACCATCCATATAGATCATCACTTGAAATGTGTTAAACAAAGAATAGTTAATCTCAATATTTAGCCATCGATAAACATCTTTCCAAAACATCATTGTGACTGAACAAGAGAAAAAAAAGGTGTTCAATTGTTTCGTGTTTTGTCATACAAAAAACACACGGATTAACTTCAAAATTGAACCTTTTCCTTAGAGTTTCAGCAGCAGGATAAATATTATTTATTAATTTGAACTGAATTTCTTTTACCTTGGGTGAAATTGGCCATTTAAGGTAACTACAATAATTCTTTGTTAATGTAACTTCATTACCTGATATCTTTATTTTCGTTGACTTTTTGATATCATGAAATAGCTTTTCTTTAAACACACTTCCAAGTACTTTGATGTTACATTTTCTTTCACCAAGTTTCAATTCACCAATTTTTAAATCAGGTAGTTTGACAGACACATTAGAATTTGTGAGGATATTTTTAATCATGTATTTTAAGGGGAGTGGAATAGCTCCACTGATTTGATTAAATTATCTATAAGAGCATTTTAAATTAAACTTTTCTATAAATGAATTAAATTGCAACAAATTGCCATTTTCATCCATCAAGTCAGTAACGTATAGAACCTTTTTGTCATACCATTCTTGTTTAAATAAAGTCTTCCTGTTAATTAATATGGTTCTATTATTCCACAAGGTGGAGCTATGCGCTGTGAAGTTGTGAGTGAACATCATTTTCCAGTAGAGCAGTATTTGTTTATGGAAGTCAGACAGTTTGATTGGTAGTTTAGTTATTTCAAAGTCACACCTTAAGAAAAATTCTAATCCTCCAACATTTTGGAAAAGATATTTTGGTATGTGGAACCATATGGAATTCGGTTGTGTCAAATAAGCTTTTATCTTTAATACACCTATCATGGATTCAAAATCAGCAGCTTTCAACCCACCATGCTTATAGTCTTTAACCATCACAGATTTTTTAAGGTAGTCTGTCTTATTTTTCCATATGAAATTAAAAATGATTGAATTTACCTTTTCAAGGGGGGACATAAAGAGATTGACAAGGATATACCAATTTTGATAAACCTTCTGCTTTTGTTAATAAGATTCTGCCAAGAATAGGGAGGTCTCTCATGAGCCAATGGTTGAGAGATTTTTTCATACTATCTATTTTCCCTTCCATGTTTAGTTGTTCGCTCTTATTTCTATCTTTAGATATTATTAAACCTAAGTATTTTAATTCAGTTTTGACAGGAATGGAGCCTATATTTTTCTCAGCACATGGATGAAGAGATAGTATTTCACATTTTTTTCAAGTTTAGACATAATCCTGAAGCTTTGGAAAAGACTGATATTATATCTACGGCTTTTTCAATTAAAGATTTATCTTTTAGAAAGATTACTGTGTCATCTGCAAATTGACTTATTCGATATTCATAATCGAAAATGGTGATTCCTTTAATTTGAGGGTGATTTACAATTAGATATGCTAGCATTTGTGTACATAAAATAAATAATTTTGGCGAAATAGGACAACCTTGTCTAATACCACGTGAAATCCTAATTTTTGGTGTCATTCCAGGGTTGAGGGAGATGTAACTGTAAATATCATTATAAAACATTTTTATGATCTTTGCAGAGCCCTTCTACAAATCCAAGTTTTTTGAGCACCGTAAACATAAAATCATGTTCCACAGTATCGAATGCTTTGAAAAAATCTATGAATAACACAAGACTGTCTGATTGAATGAATGATTGGTAGTCAATCATATCTTCCCTTTATAAAAGCTGATTGATATTCTTCTATAAGTCTTCCACTTACATGCTGTAAGCGATTTGCATAAACTAAAGCAAGAAGTTTATAATCATTGCATAGTAAGGTTATTGGTCTCCAGTTGTCTAGCATCAACAAATCTTTTTGAGGTTTTGGTAATAAGGTTATAAACCTGTTTTCATAGTAGGGGACAAACTTCCTTTCTTAATACAAAAAGCGTTATATAGTAACTTTTTGATATCCGCCCAAAAATGTTTTAGGAATTCAGATGTCAAACCATCTATCCCTGGCGATTTACCGTTTTTCATTTGTTTTAATGCATTTTCAATTTCTATTACAGTTAATTCTTCTTCAAGTATGTTTGTCTTCTACATCCAGTTTTTTTATGTCTTCATCGATTTCTTCAAATAAAAAGTCACAATCTGGTTTATTAAATTTTGATTTATATAAGTTACAATAAAAGAGACAAATTTCATCTTGGACTCATTTCTGATCTTAAATTATAATATCATTTGTCATAAATTCTTGTTTTTGATCTTGTTTTTTTCTTAGTTTGTCTTTGTTTTTTTAAGTCCAAAGAAATAAGTTGAACTTTTTTCACCCTTTTCGATCCATCTAGCTCTTGATTGAATATAAGCTCCATTTGCCTTTGTTGTGTACATGTTATCTAATTGGGATTGCAATGATTTTAATTCAGTAATGTTGTCTAAGGATAATTGTGTATTACTTGTTAATGAATTGATTTTGTCAATTAGATCCTTTTGCTTTTGTTTCCTTATACGTGACCATTTTTTTTACCTGGGTCAACTGCTATTTGGTCAACTTATATCACTCATGTCTAACTTTTCAACCTCCAAGATAAGAAACTTCACCTGATCACAAAATTCAACATTTTGTAAGAAATCATTGTTAAACTTCCAAATATTTGGAGAATTCAGTTGTTGCTTGGATGTTAATAAGTTTAGACTAATCATGCAGTGGTCTGTGAGCGGAGAGGCTGATATTTTACAATCTGAAATATTATTACATAACTCACATGAAATCAGCCAGTAATCTAGTCTTGAACATTGACCGTTTCCTGCAGAGTTATACCATGTATACTGAACTGATGTTCACCATTAACCAGTGACCTTCAGTATCTTTTTTATGATCAATTATGTTACCTGGAAATCTATTGGATAATATCATGACTCCTGCTGAGTGTGATGTTCCATGTGCAAAGAAAGCGTATTCCCCCCATTGAATTTTCCAGAATTTTTCATCAGTCATAACAGAATGAGTCTCCTGTAAAAAAACACATTGCGATTTTTGATCCTTACAAAACAAAAACATGGCTTTACGCTTTGTAATGTTTTCCAAACCCCTAACATTCAATGACATAAAAGAAATTATGGTTGTTCTAAATGCGCTTTAACTTTAACGTTAACGTTTTTTTTCTATGCAGGAATGAACATGTCGTATATAGAAAAAATATATATAGAAAATATAGAAAAAACAACAACTTTGAAATTGAAGTCCTCAAACCCCTTTTAGCAGTTAAATCAGTTAAACTATCACCTGGTAAGATTCATACTTTCAGTATGTTTAAACAAAATAACTGAGAGTTTGCTTCTGTAAACATAAATACATCTTACCATGTTACTGAATTTTTGCTCTGTATAAGCAGAAGGTGCCTGAGTGTTTGCTTACTAAGCAGCAATTAGGGGTCAACTCTGCGTCCGTCGATGAGTGCATATCCTTGCATCTTGGGCCACAGCTTAGCACGAGCCTCACGATCTTCCTTTGAGAAGTCCTCCTTGAACTGAATGTTCATCTCTCTGCACACTCTTGCCTCTCTTGATCTCCTCCATACTTCATCATGAACAGTTCGCAAGGCAAACTGGATGATAACAGGTCGGGGCATCTTGTTGGTAGCTGCATCGCTCTTCTTTCCCAAGCGGTGCACTGTGTCTACTGACTCACGGAGTTTCTCCACTGACAGCGGGATTACACTTGTCAGGATGCCGATCACAGTCTCTCTCGTCTCCTCTTTGTCTTTTTCAGGAAGGCCCATCAGTCTAAAATCCCACCTTCTCTTATACCTGGCTTGCTCCAAACAAATCTGCTTCAGTGATGCATTTTCTTTTTTCAGCAACAGTATTTCTTCCTTCAGTTTGCTTATTTCTTCCTTGTTTTCTCTCACTGCTTGTGTGTTAGCTTCCATTTGACTTTCAAAAGTTTCAGTCTGTCATCTTGTTCATCAAATCTCTTTATTAAAGTTAGAATTGCATTCAAGATGGAATCATTTGTAATCTCACCTGGCTGGTTTCTCTCGTCTTGATTCCTTGGATTCATTTTTTAGGGGATTTGGGCTGGGCAGTGGTGTGTGGTCATGAAGCATTTTTGGGTTTTCTTCCTCCATCACCTTTATTTCTTCAAGTTCTTCTTCATCACATGCCTCTCGCAGGGCCGTCAGGTTGTAGTCGTGGTCTGTTTGAGCTTTAGCCGCTTTGCTGGCGTTAGCCATCTCGTCCTCGTTGTAAAAAAAAACCAGAGCAAAAGTGGTCAGCCTCGAAAAAACAAAAAACTCTGTGGGGCTCAGGAGTTGTTCGTGCAGTTCTTTTGTGTAGTTGTTGTTGTTTTTTGTCAAAGGATAAATGTCTAGGACGGTTTCAAATCTTTAATAACGGAGCCTGCAAAAAACGCTACTGCTCACTCCGCCATCTTAACTCCTCCTGTGTACAGTAGGCTGCTGATCTGGGGCCGTATTTATCAAGCGTCTTAGAGTGCCATTTTACTCAGGTCCTGAGAATTTGTGAAATTTAGTCCTACTCTCAAACTTAAGAATAAAAGCCATTTATCAACTTTCTTAAGTCTAAAAATCACTCCTACTCTCCCAGATATTTAAGAGACCTCCAGAGGTGTCCTAAGTGGTTAGGAGTTGCCAGCAGGGGATGGCACTGAGGCGACAGAGACGTGCGCGAACGTTCCGGGAGCGGAAGGATGTCCTGGCTTTGTTTGATGATGAGCAGCTGATCAAACGGTATCGTTTAGACAGAGCGGGTATTATTTTTGTCACAGATTTAATAAGGGGCATCATCTCATCAGCAACATCACGCGGCAGAGCTTTCACGGCAGAACTAAAGGTCATCACAATGCTTCGATATCTCGCCACTGGGAAAATGCAACAGTGTAACGCTGATGATTTGGGGCCATCACAACCATCAGTTAGCAGAATTGTTATGGAAACAATAATGGCCCTTACTGCTCCTCACCTCGTCATGCGTTTCATTGACTTTCCAACTACACCCCGGATAATTCAGCTGAAGCAAACTGCATTCATGCAGGTAGCTGGCTTCCCTGGAGTGCAATCGATGGTACACATGTAAGGATCATCGCTCCAAGTGTGGACGAGAGTGTGTATGTTAACAGGAAGAGGTACCACAGTATCAACACGCAAGTAGTGTTCGATGCAGACTATAATATCTTGGATGTGGTACCCAAGTGGCCTGGGTCCACCCATGATGCACGGATACTAAATGAAAGGGGCCTGAAGCTGCTTTTTGAGAGGCACATTGTGCCACCTGGGTGTCACCTAATTGGGGATAAAGGATCCTTTACGCCGCTGGCTTCTTTTCAGGTGCCACAGACACACGCCCAAATGAACTATAATAGGTAAGCCCAACGAAATGCCTAATTGTTTTAAATTTAACAAAAATAACATTATATATGGTTTAATAGGAAGGTTTATTCTTGTCACAGGGCGCACAAAAGCACAAGAAGTGTGGTGGAGAGAGGGATTGGCCAGTGGAAACGCAAATGTCATGTGCTGCATTCAGAAATACGAGTGTGCCGTATCATTATGGCAACCTCCAACCTCCACTTTGGGAGAGAACAACAATAAATCATGGATACAGTGGCTTTTTATCAATTCGTTTTATTAGTCACTCTGTATCTTTTTTTTTTAAGCCAAGCTGTAGTACTCCTCTTGGAGCCGCAACACTTTAATTTGCAGCTTAATTTTTTGTCTCCGCAGTGCCTGCAGATCATCTGTCTCCTCTGCTGGGCCGCAATCACTCACCTCGGCCTGAAAAACAAAAGAGACGGCATCATGGATCTGGCATACATACAGTCGGCGTTGCGTCACAGTCGCGTCACAGTTGGGGGCGGGGCATTTCGAGGGGGAAAACAATCCTTTCCCCCTCGCCCGGAGCACTGTAAGCGCGCGGATTTAAAGTTTTGATATTAATGCTAAACGAACATGTCATACATTGAGTCATTGCAGCCCATTGACAGGGAGAGGTACGTTAAAAAAATAACTTTGATAGGATCGGATTCTTGTCCGTATCTTATTAAAGAGTGGACGAATGATCCGACTGAATGGCCTGAAGTTTCATTCCCTGACATCTTCTGCTACCTGGTTGAATCACCCGGTAAGAGGCAAAATCATGTTAACTGATGAATTAAACCTCACATAATTTCTATGTCTGACAAGGAAATTAGCACGTTTTAGTGAATTTGTTCACCAAACAATGGTTGTTATTGCTTAATAGCCATCATGAGCTGCATACATATTGGTTATTGACGACTCGGTATATCACGCAGGGATTTACACACACAGCAGCCTAAAGAACTATCGGTCCCTGGAGGCACAACTTTTTTTACAGTGGCTTTGTTGGAGTTGTGCTTCACCATAAACTACCTTCCTCGGATACCTACCTGTTCCGAAGTGATGTAAAGCCGTCCTGGAGGGTGACAGAGAAGCCGCACCAGACGTGGGTCGCAGTTAAGGGAGAGGGTACTATCATCGCTGCCCACTGCAACTGCATGGCAGCGTACGTTTGTGAATGTGTTCATTGATTTGTTTCTCTCTCTCTCTCTCTCTCTCTCTCTGTGTGTGTGTGTGTGTGTGTGCCATAAATACGTCCAAATATATCAAAATGTTTCCAAAAGAAATGTCACCTATATGTAAAATCTTAGTCCCAATATTTTTTAGTGATCTAGAGCTAATGGATATTTTTTTCCTTCCTTTTCAGTCTTGGTGAAAGTTGTTCCCATGTGGCTGCTGTTCTTTTTAAATTAGAGGCTTGTGTCCGCATGGGGATCAACAAAGTGCCATGCACAAGCAAAGCCTGTGAGTGGAACAAGACGTGTGTTAAAAAGATTGAGCCTGCCCTTGTTGCAGAGACAACTTTTTACACAGAGGACAAGGCCTCAAAAAAATGGAAAAGGAAAGCCCCTATCCCAAAAGCCTCTTCATCACAGCAGCAGCAGTTCCTCACTATGCTGGCTGACAGATCACCTGACGCTGTGGTATTAAATAGTTTCATGGATTTTTCCAGGCCTTTTAAGAAGCCATGGTGTTTCAGCCAACATGAGGTGACTGAGGAGGAGATTGAAAATGTGGAGAGAGCAACCATCCTTCAGGCATCCTGTGTGCAATGGCATCAAGAGCGGGTTGGTCGCATTACAGGCTCCATAGCCCACCGTGTCTTAACAGCTACAGAACATCCTAGCAAGTCACTGATCAACACCATATGTGAACAAAGGCACAGGCCAATAATGAAGCCCTGGATTCAGTGGGGGAGACACCATGAGCAAGATGCCATTGACACTTATCAATATACTCTTGGAGCTGGGAGTCCCACAGCCAACCTGTCCTCCACCATTTACATCTGTGCCCCAGTAGATGCACCACATCAGAACCTGGTCATCAGAAAGGCTGGCTTCCGCATCTGCCAAACTATGCCATACCTGGGGGTTTCATGTGATGGCTATGTTTCCTGTGACTGCTGTGGTGAGGGTGTTATAGAGGCTAAGTGTCCTTACAGGTGGGGGCAAGACACCTCTACTGGGTACCAACAGTGGCTTGAGGACAAAAGAGGACATCTGGAAAGCCTGACAAGCTTAAAGAGGAGCCATGCATATTTCACTCAGGTATTTCAATATTTCACCTGCATATACCTGCACACCTCTAATAAGTCTGCAACATTTTGTGCAATTATCCAAGATAATTATCCACAGATGGCATACTATCTATAATGTAAATATTAGTGTTATGATGATTGCATTGCATTTGACAGGTCCAAATGCAGATGTTTGTTACCAAACGGGTGTATGCAGACTTCATCACTTGGACTCCTCAGACCTGAAAGATCGGAGCTGAAAGATGCACAGGTAGGTGGTTGAATTTCATATCAGTGTAAAAATGGCAATAAATAAGTCACTGTGACTGAGAGTTACATATTTATTTATTTTTATTTATTTACCAATTCATTTTGAAGCATATTATAGCTATTTCATTCAGTATCAACATAGACTAGACTATATGTACAAAATCAAATATCACAAAGCCTATACATTTATTTACAACATGAAAACAGACATACTTTTCAAAGGGGGTGTACTCATTTACGCTAAGCACTGTATATGTTTCTGCTAAGTAGGCAGAACACAGTCCAGTCGAAAGCAGCACAGGGAGTGACCCATCAGGCAACACAAGTGGCAGCAGAACATCAGGCAACAGAGGCAGAGTGTCAGGCAACAGAGGCAGAGTGACAGGCAACAGAGGCAGAGCGTCAGGCAACAGAGGCAGAGTGTCAGGCAACAGAGGCAGAGCGACAGGCAACAGAGGCAGAGCGACAGGCAACAGAGGCAGAGTGACAGGCATCAGAGGCAGAGTGACAGGCAACAGAGGCAGAGCGACAGGCAACAGAGGCAGAGCGACAGGCAACAGAGGCAGAGTGACAGGCAACAGAGGCAGAGTGACAGGCAACAGAGGCAGAGTGACAGGCAACAGAGGCAGGGTGACAGGGTGTGCAGCAGCAGAGCAGCACTGAGAGAAGTTCAGGGACCTTTGGAAAGACAAACAACAGGTGGTTTTGATTAGAAAGATCCATTATGTCTCAACTGAAACCTGATAAATGGCACAATTGGAACAATAATGACTTCTTTGTTGTATAAAAAAGTTGCATAAAATATTGTTCTCTGATGCTCATTATTAAATTACTGCACATTGATTTTGTTCTTACTCTCAGATTCTGTGACTATTGTACATAACACTGCCAGACAAGTTCATTAGTGCTGCACAGACATGCACAATTCTGTCAATCATGGCCTCTTCTCTCTTCTGTCTTTCATCCTGCAGTCTCTTCACCAGGCGCAGAGGAAGTGGGCAATCCAGAATGTGGTACCGGCTCTTCAGGGCACCAATTACTCTCTCTGCAGACCACATATCACATATTTGTTGTTAAAATGCTGTTTATCTACATTGTTATGTTTGAGTTTCACAGGAGTAGCACAGTTGACCGTTATATCATATCATCATTGCATTGTGTCCTATAATTAGTGTTTCTTTTTCATGTTTAAGTGAAGAAAGATCCCTGTTAACTTCCTGTTATCCTGTTCTCTTGATATTGCACTAAATGTGAACAATAGTTCAATGTATTTAAATATAGAATGACATGTTTTTAAGATAAAATGTTGTCTTAAAGGATAACTACCGCTTTTTACAACCTGGACCTTATTTCTAGCAAAATATATGATCATTTACTCACCCAGATAACTTTGGTGTCATTTGAAGTCATTCGGACGAAATTAGATCCAGTGTAGCGCCGATATATCCATATAATGCGAGTGACGGGGCACCGACACACAGCCTCTATATAACACATTATCTGCCACGAAACTAGTTCATTTCACCAATATTTTGTTACGATACACTAGTGCTATTCCCCTCTGAGTCCGGGCTCGTCTGTTATCAACATCCGGGGTTAAACTAGCAGTAGCAGCTACAGGTAAACAAGCCGGCTGTCGCGGGTGCGCGCGCAGCTCAGAGACGACATCTTCCACGTCAGAGGTAGTAGATCAACCTACAGACCCCGGATGTTGACAACAGACGAGCCCGGACTCAGAGGGGAATAGCACTAGCGTATCGTAACAAAATATTGTTGAAATGAACTAGTTTCGTGGCAGATAATGCTCATAGAGGCTGCGCTTCGGTGCCCGGATCACTTGCATTAAATGGATATACGCGGCGCTACACTGGATCTAATTTCGTACGAACGACGCCAAATGACACCAAAGTTATCTGGGTAAGTAAATGATCATATATTTTGCTAGAAATAAGGTCCAGGTTGTAAAAAACGGTAGTTATCCTTTAAGACACCCTACAAAGTAGGGATTACACATGTACCCGTTGATGTGATTAATTGAAATCTGAACCATGTCAGCGGCAAGTAGCAACAGTGATTTGATGATGCAGCACACTCTGAATACCAAAAACATTCAAATGTACATACTGTATGAATCTGACTGCTGACTCTATACTTACCAATGTGAATTCTGATGTTCGAAGTCACACGAGAATTTGCAACATCTTCGGCTGACAGTTGTTTTCGGCCCCTCGTGAAAGACGGTGTGATGAGCTGTGCACCCAGAACAGCAAAGTCATCCTTCAAAGTGAAGCCCCTGTCGGCTAAAATCTGAAATAAACATAACAAATACTTAAAAAACCCTACTTTACTTCACCAGCAACTCAAAAATGGTAACTATGGGTAAATAATAAACTCACAAATAAGACTTGAATTAGAAAAAAAAAAAAACAGTTCATAAAGCATACAGTGAAATTGTTACCTGATCTCCTGCATGGTGGAACTTCTGGGATAAGAAGTCCGAGTTCCTTACAATATGCACATCTGAAGCCCTCCCTCCCCAGCCTTTGGAGAGATATGTGATTGAGCCAGATGGGTGACATGCAATGAAGTACTTCACTGTTGTCCAGTTTTTGTACTTTGAGTAGGTGATAGCTCTGTGAGAAGAGACAGTCTTTAGTAATACTGATCTATACATTGTGTACATATACACAGACAGCCAGGTAAGTATTACAAAACCCCAACATTTTATGCATGCTATCAAAAAGAAAAATATCTCACCTTGTTTTCAGCTTCTTTGAGTGTTCAATTCTGATCTCAAAGCAGTTGATAATGGCAGTCACTCTAGGGTACTGGAAGAGAACCTCTGCTGGTACTGTGCTTCTGATACACTCTCTATCAGGCCATTTAATCAAAAAAGAAATTTTGGCGTACATCAAATCCAACCATCTGGAGAATACATCAAGGAAAGTGCTATGTGCCAGGTCAAATATTCCACACATCAAATCGGTTGAGGGGTTCTGCCGCAGTTTCACCAGAGTCATAAAGAGCTGGTCTTGTGTTGACAGCTTGGATGTTTTCAGTGACTTTACAAACTGTACCAGGTACTGATGAAGAGTGTCAAATACTGTCCATGACAAGCCTGTCATGAGTTTACATTTAGTGTCATTTTCTCTCACAGTGTTTACCGAAAATTTCAACGTCTCCAATTCTCTGATGGCTTCATCTCGCTCCTTCATGGCCTCATCTCTTTCTCTTCTTAAATTATACATTTCTTCATGAAGTTGTTCTCTCTCTAAATCCTGAAGAGGTATGGGAGCTTCTGATGTCGGGGATTCTGGTGCCGGGGATTCTGGTGCTGGGGTCTCTGATGTTGAGGATTCTGGTGCTGGGGCCTCTGATGTTGGGGATTCTGGTGCTGGGGCATCTGATGTTGGGGATTCTGGTGCTGGGGCATCTGATGTTGATGGTTCTGGTGCTGGGGCCTCTGATGTTGAGGATTCGGGTGCTGGGGTCTCTGATGTTGAGGATTCTGGGGCTGGGGCCTCTGATGTTGAGGATTCGGGTGCTGGGGTCTCTGATGTTGAGGATTCTGGGGCTGGGGCCTCTGGTGTTGGGGATTTTGATTGGGCAGACTGAACACCCTCACGCTTCCTCCTTCTCTCCAGCCTCTGAAGTACTGACCTGGGAGACTTTGTCTTTCTATGTGGGAACAGCGAAGGTATGTAGTCTGGGTGGGCTATGTCCTCGTTTTTTAAGCCTAGGGCAAGACAGTTCACAAACGAAATGAGAAGGGGATAGAAAGGGAGATAATGAAATACATTTTAACTGCAGAAAGCTCGGAAGCTACCACCAGTGTTGTTAGCATAGCTGTGTTTTTGTATACTCGTTAGCTTTTGTAACGAGGCAAGGTAGCCTGCATAAGTAGTAGTTAGTTAACTTATATTAAAACTAGTAATTGAACATTCATGTTAACTGCGAAACAATCTAACACTGTTATTATGTGAATAACGTTGTCATACCTGTAACGAAGTGCTGACTACAGACGTACACATGTTTGGATTTTGGATCCCACAGGTGGCCAAACTCATCCTCCCGACGGATCGCTTGAAGCCACCGGGTTCTTCTCCTAGGCTCTGTGCTTCGGTTTGGCAAAATATAAAACTTAAGATGTTGGTTTTTTATCTTATTTGTTGTGCAAAAGGGCACACAGCAGCTCCTGGGCATTGTTGAAACTGGTTTGTTTTCCCCCTCGGCGCGAACCAGATGTGACGTTTTGTGGGCGTTCCCTTGCTTGCCGACTGTATCTATGCTCAAGATGTGATAAACTTAAAGGTATAGTTGGTAATGTTGGAGAGCTAGCAAGATTTGAAAGTGGCACCTCGTCTAAGCTCCACCCCCTTCTCCCCCTCCCGTCAGTGCTCCGTCCAAAGCCCCGCCCCCACAAACAGAGGGGGGTGCAGGCAGGACGAGACATGAAGGCATCTGATTGGTTCTTTCAACTCGGACCGAGAGGGAGGGATTGGTCAGAGTTTTAACAGGCCTGCAGCTGCCACAGAGGCCTGATTTATTTCATTCCTTTTTCTGAACACATTATGTATGGTCTACTCTCAGGATGGGAAGACCATTTCACCCAGTATAACAAAAAGTGTTTTTGACCAGGATTACCAACTATACCTTTAAGTTGATTTTTTCTTTTTCTTTTTCACCCACCACTTGATTGATGCCCGTTGCCTCACACGAAGTGCTTGGGCCTGGCTGCACCGCGTCAAAAGCACAGGGAGAGTGCGCGTCGGAGATGCCCGGGGACACAGGAGACTCGCCTAATGCATCTCGATCCAAACTGAAAAATAAAGAATATGGCTGAAATACCAGAAATGGTTCTATTGTTGTTATGGTAATGACTTGAACAAACACACATTTTAGACATTTACTGAACAGTAGCCTGGCAAATATCCAACAACAATTCCGCATGTATCTCTCATCAAAACGCACCTAGGCTGCACTGCAATATCCCTATAGAGTTGTAACAGGAATCATTTGTAAACTCACCCTTTTGAAAGCAACTCAAGCTTCATCACAGCTGGATCCTGGCCGCCGTCCAACCCAGAGATGCTGGGGTTATCTTCTCCAAGTATGCGCTGCACAACTTCTGCAACTGCGCTCAAGTCTTTGCCAGGTGGTCCTCCGCCTGCATAAGAATATAAAATGAATTAGATATGAGCGAATAGGGTGGCATGCAAGCAAATGAAAAAGAAGCACTACATACCAGTGCGCATGGAGCAGGCCTTGAAAGCTGTGATTTCAGTTCTGCTTTTCGAGAGAATGTTATACCACTTCTTCTCGCAGTCAGCTGGTGACCACTGGCAGAAGGCTTGAGAAGCGTACAGTTGATTCGCTGTGTCTTCCCATGCCTGTTTTTTATCATGGCTGGTAAGCGTTGGGCTGAACTTGCCTTTAATGATGAGCTTACTTTCCTCGACTAGCTCCACTAATTACAAGGATTCAGTCCTACACTTCGCTGAAAGTGTGAGTAAGACGCTTGATAACTAACTTTTAAGTGCAGCTTTCAGCGAAGAATGTTTTTACTCATAAGTCAACTCTTAGCAGGGTTCTTAGGAGTAATTCTAAGAAGCTTGATAAATACGGGCCCTGATGTACAGATTTGCTGGCTACCCGCCTAAACAGTTTGACCAACAACAGAAGGGCGTAGCGGCCACATGAGTTTTGTTTACAGATTTTGGACTGCTTGTGTTTGGCCTTTGTGAACGCAAACCGGACCGACTCAAAATTGAAACAATGTATCATCCTCGCGTTGGTTCGGCTCGAAAAACGGACCTTTGACGGACCTTTAGGTGTGAACCGGACCTATAATAATAATCCAATAATAAATACAAAAATATAATACTTTGCATAATGAGCATTTTTGGACAATTAACGGCTGCCACAAAGAACTTGTCGATTCTGGCAGCCCCTGTGGACAAAATCACAAATACATAATGGCTTTACCTCTTGTGAGCTGAAGTAATTTAAGAAACACTGACGCGGTGATACAGAGTGAGAGTCCACATTGAAGCATTGGATTGAGCAACTGATCATGTCACTGTGATTAGGTCGACATTTGGTGAATTGGTGGAAACATAAGCATGCATTAAGGACCTAGAAGTATTTTATAGTGAGCTAATGAGATCCATGTGCTTTTGAAGTCTTCTGTTCGCCTGTGTTGAAATCAGGCCTCAACTCATAAAACCACTAACAACTTTAGACAATGCAGACGAAGACGCAGTAAACACGAGGGAGTCTTTACTGGCTGAGACTTGACCACAACCTGTTTGACACCACCTCAACAACATTTTTTTTCATATGCTCTCAGTGTACATGTTTACTTTGGCAGGAAATATGTCTGGGATCCAAGGGTGGTAACCAAACCAAGCAGTACACCTGGTAATTATCTGTAGATCAAATCAGTTGTGTGATAAAACTCTCAACAAAGAAATACCAATGAATCCCACAAACTCATTTTCACATGCTTAATTAACTTCCACAGAAGACTCACTGGATGTAAGCCGAGGGCCGAACGAGGTGCATCAGTGAGACGACGCCTGTGTGATGATTTGTTCATCTTCATCACAGAGAAAAGTTGCTAAGTTGCCAAACATGCAGAGCATTTGGGTAGCTTGTAGGTGGAGTTGGGGCATCGTTTCAGGAATGAATCGTGGGAACTGTGCAGTGCCCACAGAGTCGTTAGTGGTCCTAGCTTGCGTGACGCCCTGGGCGAACCTCACCTTCAGCTCCTCTCCACAAATGCCACCCTGGGTGGCTGCCCATATTACCCATATGAGGAACCGCCCCTAAACAGAGTCGTACTTTGCCTCGAGTGTGTCACTACATTGGAGTTCGATCAGCTCCATTTTGATATTTTATAGGTGCTCTGTCCATGTCAACTGCAAACGGATTACTGAGAAGTTACAATTTGATTTTAGAGACCTGGTCTGTCATGGATTGGCAGCATGAAAAGTGACCCAAGTTCCCTTGCAACATCTGCGTGTCCCTCAGGCACAGTTTCACATTAAAAGCGCTCAGTGCAGCATACATGTCCGTGATCACACGGTCCCGGCCCTGAAGCTGGAGGTCTAGCACTTTGAGGTGGTTTGTTATGTCGCACAGAAACACCACTTTTCATCCGGGAGCTCTGTGGTGTCTCTCCCTGTGCTTTCCATAAACAGACAGATTTCCTCACGTAACTCGAAACATCTGTTCAGCACTTTCCCTCAACTTAGCCAGTGCACCTCTGTGTGATAGGGCATGTCACCATGTTCAGAACAATTCTCCTCCAGAAAAGACTTAAATTGGTGGTGATTTAAATCTCTGTCTCTTATAAAGTTAACCGTCCCTGTTGGTGCTCATTACATGTTCCATTTTCATGTCTTTACCGAACAACGCTTCCTGGTGTATGATGCAGTGATAAAGTGTCAGTTCACCTGCGCAATTGTCCTCCCGCATCTTCTGCCCACTAATCCACTCTTTTCACTGCACAGCGCAGGTGCTCCATCTAACAGTAGTCCTACTAGTTTGATTGTTATTCCTGTAATTGGTTCAAGGACTACCTGTCTCATAGACACCAATGTGTGGCTGTAGGAAAACATTGTTTCGTGTTTTTACCATTGTCTAAAGGGGTTCCACAAGGTTCATTACTGGGTCCTATCTTATTCACAATCTATATTAAGAGCACCGAGTCAGCCTGAGGCAGGAGAGAGAGAAAAAAAGAGACGAGTAATCTGACACCGCACACGTTGCCGCAATGACTGACAGCACGCAGCATCTGACCAATCAGCGGTCAGATGCGCCGACAGGCAGTTGGATGCAGGTGGAGAGATGGCGTCCAAACGGCAATATGAATCGGGAGCAAGCAAAAGAAAGACAAAGTCAAAACAAGAGGAGGCTCATGCTTCATTTGAAGGTGGGTATGTTGTTGAAATAAAAAAGAAAACTTTGTGGCATAAACACCCCAGCTGCTAGCATGCTAATCATGAGACAGAAGAGATGTCTAGATGTCTAGATGTGGACTGGAGATGAAATTTTCCAGCGGCCCTGATTATCATTTATTCTTGAATGTCTTGTTAACTGCATCTACATTCACCTCTGTTGAAAAAGGAGCGGTTAATTGACCAGTTGGTGGTCGTATGTTGGCTCAGGTTTATAGCCTATCAATCTATGCTATCAGTATAGAAGTTTTGGGCTATTTTTATGGAGGTAAAATGTCACCATCTCTTGGTGAATTTAATTCATAACAGTCATATAAGATTAGATAAGAAAAATTAAGATAATCCTTTATTTGACCCACAATGGAGAAATTTAAAGCGTTGCAGCAGCAAACAGCAGTGTAGGAATATAGAACCTAAGTACAAAATGCAAAAATAAGTATAGAAAAATATTCAAATATAGAAATATCATCAAATCAAATCATAATGAATATTATTATTAGTTGTAGTCGTATTTGCATTAATTGCATTTTAACCTTTGTGAGGCTAGTATTTACATTAATTTCATTGTGTAATTTACCATTAAGACCAAAACAAATCTTAATAATCTGCTTGTATGATGGATTTCTTGTCATAACAGGGTCCATGCTGAAGTTTGTTACCAAGGGTGACACGGAGCCAGCGGCCAGTATGTCACAAGGGCCATCAGGCACCATGTCTACTGAAGCAGCCTGCATCTGTAAAAGGCTTGTTCCATTGTTGAAAGAGGCTGTTCATTTGATTTGTTCCTACTAATAAAGGTTGTAAACCTAAATGGCATTTCGTGATACAGTCATTTTGTAAAGGGGGGGGGGCCTCAAAATAAAATTCTGCCCCAATTTGGCCAGGGGCGGCGCTGGGACACAGTATTGAAAGGGTTTCTGAATACAAATATTTGGGTATCTGGTTGGATCAGAAACTCACATTTAAATGTCATATTAACACACTTGTTAGCAAGCCAAGACAAAAAATTGGTTATTTATACAGAAACAGAACTACTTTCCCCATGTTCTCTAGGAAACAGATCATTGAAGTTGTTGTTTTATCTGTCCTGGATTATGGTGATGTTGAGATGAGATGAGATGAGATGAGATGAGATGAGATGAGATGAGAGATGAGATCTATAGACAGGCCTCTGTCTCCACTCTTACTCCACCAGACTGGGTTTATCACTCTGCCCTCAGATTAATTACTGGTGACTGTTATTTCATTCATCATTATATTCTATATGAAAAAGTTGGATGGGCACCTTTAACAGTAAGCCACTGGTTTCTGTTTCTTTTTAAAGCCTTGAAGAGCAACATGCCATCATATATCAGCTCTTTATTAAACTGGTCACAGAGTCACTACTCAACACACTCTAGTGATTGTATAATGCTCCAATCAAAAATTAGGGAATTAGGGAATTTAGGTTCGTTGTTTCTGTTTTTATCACATTTTTGCACCTATTCTGTTCTTTTTATGTGTGCTCTCGACATCATTGAAAATGAGGGCTTGCCTCATTTAAATAATGGTTGAATGAATTCATGAATTAATGTATTTGCCCTTAATGTCATTATGGAGAGGAAAAAATGACAAAAAACACTATGCAAAGGAATGTGGAATATCCAACAATGTGCAATGTGAGCCCTTTTCAAAAAGGGGTGTGTCTGTCTCCTCCTACGTATGGATGAGGAAGGAGAGGTCCGGCTCATGTGTATAAGTATGGGCTTCAAGACAGCAAGAAGTAGAAGAGGAAAACATCCTGAACCAGGTTAGTGCCAGAGACTACTGCAGTCACAGGAGGGTATATATCTTTAGATAAGCTGTCAGCTCTGTGAAATTACTCCATTCTGAATATTTGTGAATTTGTTAACATTTATTGGATGTTTTTATTATTTTGTTGGGAGTGTATTACTGCTCATTATTCTTCACTCTGTTCTTATTTGATTTCAGCCTTCATCATAACAGACACAATGGCAGGTGAGCCCATTATTTTGCTTATTCATCCTGTCAATACATCCACAATGTTCAACATGCCAGCCTTAGTTACTGCACAAGACATGTTTCCTCTAAACACTAAAAGCTCATCGATTTAAAATGTCTTTGTATCTACAGATTCAAGATTTCAGCAGGAGTTCCTGGCAACCCATAACACTTTAAGGAAGAGGCACAAGACACAAGCAATGGTCCTTAATGACGAGCTGACTGCTTCAGCTCAGAAATGGGCCGATCACCTGCTGGCAATGAACACAGTGGAGCACAGTGACACTGAGGACGGAGAGAACATCTACAATATGTACAGTTCAGAAACCGTAACTCTTACAGGTGAATTATTGAACTAACCCGTTTCTTTTCCATCCTTTTATCAAGTTAGTGTTTTAAATATCTTCCTAGTCACTAGATACACTCCTTCAACTGATTTATTTGATTACCTGCTAACCCTCCAGACACATCACATCAATCAACTACCAATTCAAATGTTCATATCATGTTTGTTTTTGGGGTTTTTTCCTCTCATGTTTTAGGGAAAGAAGCTGTGGAGTCATGGTACAGTGAGATCAAGGATTACAACTGGGGCAGCCCTGGATACGGCAGCGATACCAGTAAAACACAAATAGAGACATACATTTGAAATGTGTAGATGCGTAATAAAGATAGTTTTCATACTGCATACCTGCATCTTGCAACTGAGACATTAAAAAAAAAAAAGAATGACTGAAATAGCAAATTTTTCATGTTGCGTTGCAATATTAGATGAAGCTGGGGGGAAAAAACAGGGTTCATATCAACCTTGTGTTGTAGTTTCTATGAGTTTATTTATTTTTTTTACATAATGTCTTCTTTTGCAAGTTAGAAACACAGCACCCCACTTTGACCTTACTACACTGCTGTGTCCTTCCCGCAGGTCATTTTACTCAGGTGGTGTGGAAAGACAGCACTCAGCTGGGCGTGGGCATGGCCACCGATGGCAAAAAGGTCTTTGTGGTGGGGCAGTACCGGCCAGCTGGCAACATGGACGACAGAGAATACTTCGAGAAAAACGTCCTCCCAAAAGGTAACATTTACCACAGTTTTGAATTTGAATTTTCTGTTGTTTGAGTAGAAGAACGAGTAGTATTTGTTTAGATTTTGTGGATTTTATTGCTCAGGCATCTTATAAATGCTGGATAATTGTGCCCTCAAGTGATGTTGTGTTATGGTTTTGTCCAAATTAAGCCTATGTCACAAAGTAACCAAGAGCATTAACTCAATTACAGCACTTAACTAAAAGATTTCTTTCACTCCATTACATTTCAGAGCAATATTGTATTTTGTACTTCACTACAAAAATGTGACAGCTATAGTCATTTCCAGGATAAAGATTTTACAAGACATATAATCCACTTATATATTCTACAGATTTAAAATATGATGCACCGTTGTGAATATATATGTATGATGTTGTTTAGAGCCTTGTTTGCACACAGACTTTGGATGTTTTGGTTTTAGCTAGTGAATAATACCAGACAACGGGATGCTGCTGAACTGGAGTTGTCAAAGAATGTGTTGTAAAATTATAGTTGAGGGTCTCTTTTTGTACTTTTCACACTTTTAAATTTTTCTCATCACACCTCACCAGTTTGTGTTGGTACCAACTTGCTATAGAGTGCATGCAGTGAGTGCTGAGGGGAAGCTTATGTAGTTTTTAAAATGAAACCTGATTCCACAACAGAAAGCTAAATAACTTCTGTACACTGTGGCAGATGCTGAGTCTTCTTCTCATGACTGTACTCATTCTTACATATTGAAGGCTTTTAGAATAATAACATTTTCCTGCTGCTACAGCTTCTCATGCATTAGCTTTATCAGTTCACCTGTGTTAACTGTGACTTTCCAGCATAAAGGCTGTGCATTTTAAAGCCGGCAGAGGGATGAATGGAGCAGACAACACATCTAGCAATAAAGATGGAGCAAGCCGAAAGAAAACATGCCCACTACTGTAGATGACCTGGACCGGCCCTGCAACAACCAACACATGATGGATTTATAATTCATGCTGAAAAAAATAAAAATTAAATTGTCTTATAAAATTGTCTTAATTCTGGGTGCTTTTATTGAGGTTCACAGATTTTGTACATCAATGTGCATTTGGTGTATTAAGTACATTTTCACTCATGGCATAAATTCAGCTGAAAATACTATTTACTCTGAGAATAAAGCCACATTAACATGATTATCCACCAGACATCTCTGATTTCATTCATTTTAATAGACACAGAGACAAATTAAAGGAAATACCTGAATCAATAATTGTAAAATTCAGGTGCCTGATCAGGGCTCTACAAAATCACTGTGAAATTTTCAGAGAATGATTTCACTTTGCTCTTACTCTTATATAAGTATTAATGCTATGCTTGAAGAGTCTCCACTCCCAAACTATTTTATGATGTTAGCTGTTGTGAAAGTGGACCACATAGCTAGTAAAGGAACAGTATATTCATACGTTTACTTACGGTATACTGTCATTAAATAAAAAGTGGACTATATAACTAGTAAACTAAGAGTCTATAAGTTGACTAAACTAAACTAAAGAGAGGGCTCGAGTGTATAAACACCAAGTTGACTTATAATATAGTCCACTGATGTGGACAGGGGTGTGTGACTTTGCCTCCTTTTTCCTAAAATCAACAATCAGCTCCTTGGTTTTGCTGACATTGAGCAATTATACTCATCTGACACTGTGACATTTTGGACCAAGGTGCAGATGAAGAATTTCCTAATCAACAATTGCTCATTTTAAACCTACAAAAGCAAAGAGTGGACTTCTTTATCTCCAGTTTCAGCTGCTGTAGCATCTGTTGTCCATGTGAAAGTAATTCCAGCCAATAGGTGGCAGCATAACACAACAGAACGTGCTTCCTTGTTCTGCATGTTGCATATTAAAAAGCAGGAAGTGCACAAAAAATAAGTGACCTAGAATTAATTTCATTAGCATCAGTTTTGTATTTAAAATAGAGGGAAAGGGAAACAGCCACATAATAAATGTGAGGGTATTATATTTGATTTCACATAAGAATAGAAATCAGTTCTGTGTTTCATGTTAGATATTAAATACAATATACTACATAACATTCTGAAACAGAGATGTGGTGTGTAAGCATTGACTTATTAACAATTTTCTATTTACCACAAGGGACGTTTGTGAAGCTGCTGGTAAGCACACAGGGAAGTGTAGTGAATTTGCAGTAATGCAAAGATGCAGGTGTATCATGAGGATGTTGTAAAGATGAGAATGAATGCATTCTGTGTCCACCTGTTTTGCATAATGTCTTCTGTCCAGGCATGCTGACTTCATCAGCACTGTTTTTGGCTGACATGAAGGTCCCCCTTGTGGCTATAGGTTCTCAGGACTATAACTTTCACCTCCACCTTACTGACAACACTGTTGAGAATGCAGACACAACGGAAACCAAATTGCAATTATTTGTTGCTGAATAGAGGATTAATAGAGAATGAATCCAGTATGCACAATGCAGCTCCTCTTTGTTGTGATTTGACTTTTGTATCAGCACCTGTTCTGGATTTTGGATGCATCCGTTCCTTTGTGGCAGGATGGATGTGTTCTATAAACCTACATTTTCTAAATAGCATGTACCGAAAGAAGTCATGTAAATGTAGACACAGATGACAGATCGCGATTAATCAGACACCGCCTGATGACCTGACAGCTCTGACTGTCAGTTAGTTTATCCCAAATGTACCGGGAACCAAACCATTCAATTCTATAAAGACTTAATGTAGAATTAAAGATATGATTCCATGTTACACTTTGAGTCACTGAAGTGATCTAAATACTGAATTAAGGGAACACTTCAATCACACATCGGATCTTGATGAATGGATAATTCAAGTTGAAAGTCTTTACTGATGTACATTGTATAATTTGTTGAGAACAAAATGTCATAACAACGATCAATGGAAACCAAAATCATCAACCCACTGAGGGCTGGATTCAAAATCACACTGAAAATCAAAGTGAAAAACTGAAATCACAGGCTGATCCAACTTGTGTGAATTTATCAGGGCAACTCATAATGTGACTCAGTAGTGTGTATGGCCCCCGCAGGCCTGTGCCTGTGCCAACATCTGGGCATGCTCCTTAGAAGTCAGTGGATGGTGTCCTGGCCTGGGGGATCTCCTCACAGACCTGGATCAGAGTATCAGTGAGCTCCTGGACAGTCTGTGGCTGTACTTGGCAGCATTGGATGCACCGATACATAGCGCCCCATAGGTACTCAATTGGATTTAGGTCAGGAGAACGAGAGGGCCATTCAATGGCATCAATGCCTCCGTCATCCAGGAACTGCCTCCACACTGTGGCCACATGAGGCCGGTCACTATCCTGCACCAGGATGAACCCAGGGCCCACTGCAGCAGTGTACCTAACAGCAGTCAGGGTACCGTTGGCTTTGACATGGAGGTCTGTGCGACCCTCCAAGGACATGCCTCCCCAAACCATCACTGACCCACCTGTTTCTGACAGTCTGGTTGGAAACATGCAAACCAGTAACCTGCTGGAGGTCATTCTGTAGGGCTCTGGCAGTGCTCCTGAGGTTCCTCCTCACACAAAGGAGCAGGTACCGGTCCTGCTGCTGGGTTGATGCTCTTCTATGGCCCTGTCCAGCTCCGTCTCCTGGTATCTTCTCCATGCTCTTGAGACTGCTAGGAGACACATTGTGCTAAAAAAAAATGTATCCACCATTTTACAGCTCCTTCTTTCACAATATTAGCTCATGGGAAAAAAGTGATTTGGGCGGCAGTGCATCACGTGACAATATAATTACACAGTTTGGCCACTACAAAAATTGGCTTCAGAGCTTGGCGCTCCTCCTAGGGGCTTGGGAGCAATGATCGAGGACACAGGGGAGCTGCCTTCACGGAAGTCTTATACCGGCCGACACGCCCCCTCAGTCATTGATTGGACGCTGCAGCGGATCAGACTGATCTGATACATCACAACATGACTGGAGTTTCATACCGGAGTGAAGACAGATAACAGATTCAACTCAAGTGTGTCACCATCAAGTTTTATATCTAGTTTGTTTTCTGGTGCAGCAGCGAGTTAAAATGTGTCAGCCCGACTGTAGGAGAACTAAAGGACCACAAACAACCACAATCACATTCTGGATTATAGATGAAGATGTCACAATCAGAATATCACTGAATACAGAGGCAGATAGTGAATACATATATAAACGCATTGTGCGAGTTGCAATGGTTCCTGTGCCTCTGAGCAGAATGAATACACAATACACTGTATAAATACACAGTACACGGTATAAATACACAATATACGTACACAGTGTGTAAATTTAAATATAAAACTTGATGGTGACACACGCTTGAGTTGAATCTGTCATCTGTCTTCACTCCAGTATGACACTCCAGTTATGTTGTGATGTATCAGATCAGTCTGATCCACTGCAGCGTCCAATCAGTGACTGAGGGGGCGTGTCGGCCAGTAAAAGGCTTCTGTGAAGGCAGCTCCCCTGTGTCCTCGGCAGTGTTGGGAGTAACGCGTTACAAAAGTAATGCAATTACTGTAATGCATTACTTTTTGCTGTAACGCGGTAATGTAAGGCATTACAAAGAAAAAAAAGGTAATATTTTACTCGGTACAATTTCAGTAACGCGCATTTTAAACCCGAAATTAAGTTGTGAGTTGTTTTTATACAAATTCGCCAACACTGCGAGATTAGCAGAGGAGAAAAAAATCCGCGCAGATGTTTACTTCCTGTTAGTGCTAGAGAACTACTGATCGAGGAGAATGTCATGTGACCTAACTAACTGCATGCTGATGAATGCAGCTGCCGCTAATGCTAACGTAGCTCCTCAGGGATTGAAGCCGTTAATGTTCTAACTTTGACAGTCTAACATGTGACAGCATATTAGCCCAGAGTTGAAGGGCTGTGACTGTTGGTAGTTGTGGTTGATTTTGTTCAAATACGCCGAATTGTGATATTATGGGTTATTATTGTTCAGATGATTTAGCTAAGCTAGCTAACAGATGCTAACGTCAACGGTCTCTTATTGCCATAGCAACAGTAAACATTCACGTGGCCTGATGAGCTGTAAATAGAGATGAATCACGCTGAGATACTTGGAATTTTAGCACAAAATACAAGTAAACCTATAGGAAATAATACATTTAATTTGCAGTATTTACCATTGAATTTATTGTAATCTTTCAATTCATGTATTGTTTACTGAGGTGATAACTATCTAATAGGTATAATTTGTGTGTAACTTTAATTTGTGTGTAAAGTGTTGTCTTGAGCATTTTCAGGTCGCAAAGATCTGGCTTTTTTGCATTGGAAAACACTAGTAAAGTGTCCTAATGAAAACATGGTAAAGCCATTTGACTCTCTTGTTCATATGATGGTGTCAGGACTTTTTTTTATGACACACACACTTTCATTGATATGAATACTTGGTTTTGAGGAATTACCTCTATTTGAACGCAACTCTATTGAACGCAATAAGATATATTTAGAACGCCAAATCCATATTTCCAGTTATTTTGGTGAAAGTAACTTAAAAGTAATGCAATAGTAGTGTAATGCCTTACAATTCAAAGACAGTTATACTATAATGTAACGAATTACTTTGAAATGACAGTAACAAGTAATAAATAATAATATGCATTACGTTTTTGAAGTAACTTGCCCAACACTGGTCCTCGCTCCTCAGAGAGGAAGTAAGAGAATTGCGATGGCCTGCAAGACGGTGCACAGGAACGACTTCCAGTTCAAGCAAGCAACAAGGAAATGACATTTCCTGTCTGGATTTTCTGCTTCTGATTAAAACCACATTTCCCATAAACCCTGTTGTTTCCTGGTCCCTCCCACTTTGCAGGCATCTTGACACAGTGGAAGTGATTTTTCAGCCTACAGCTGCTGGGAACTCTGCAATGCAGTCCTAGGCCATTAGAGTCTTTTTGCTGATAACATTTTGGTGATGAATATATGATTTATAAATGATATCATACTCCATACATAGCCAGTTTGAGGTCACCGCTAAAACAGATGATGTCAATACAGTTAGTAGGTATACTGAATTTCACAGAATCCTGAGGACAAACACAATCACACCCCAGACATGTAGACACATCAGTAAATGGGACAGTAGAATTAGACCCTCCCCCCAGCGCAGTGCCCCAACATTAAAACACTGTTGTGATTTTGAAACATGATATCCTCTGTTAGCAGAGTGGGCAGATGCATTGCGGACTTCCCCTGCATCAGGCTGACCATCATGCTCAGTACACTGTGGGGCTGTGGCTGCACATACCCTGCCGGTGACTGTCTGGCTTTATTAGCATCAAATGGACTTCCTGACTCAAGTCTCTGGAGAACAGCCAAACAGACAGAGCACTCTTAAAGACACATAACACATAGTAAAAGATCAGGCTAGGTCAGTGGAGAGATGCAGTTCTCCTGTATTATTCAAAAGCAGTTTACCTCAAACATGCATATATCTGGCTAATTAGGCCTTTCTTATAGAAGCATGGTATAAATATGCCACACATTTTGCCCCACCTCTGTGACGCAGTTAGTTTGACAACAGGTTTGTCATATTCATCTTCATTTCCAGTTGTTGCCTAAATGGGAAGCTTTCATTTCTTATTCATATATTCTGCGTAGGCGCAGTGAAGTTTTGTGTAACAGTTATAGAGATAGACCTGATGCCTTCATTTTACTCTTTTAGACAATCATTTTGACACATGATATACACATACATACACACTCTGCCTTTGGATTCTTCTTAGGGAATAGGGAAATGTAGTTGTTTTTTTTAAGAAAATGAATGTTGGTTAGGCATCTTACTGTCCACCATCCAAGTAGCCAATGTGGTTCGATTATTAGCCCAACTGTTATTCTGTGTCTCTGTGTCAGTGAACTAGATATTTATTATGAAATCAATATGATAAATTAATGTCCACATTGAAATGTTGTTTAAACTTAGCTTTAACACCAAACTGCATGATTTCCACAGGTCAGACTTGTTGGTTTTTCTCTGTGTACGGGAGCAGCAATTGCAATATGGCAGCTTTTATGTTAGTCAGTCTTCACAGCAATTATACATTTCTATGGCACATTATTTTGTGTGTGGTAAACAAAAAGTCTTTAAGATTTAAGATTCCACTCCTAAACCACTTTTGACCAATGAGTTTTGGCTTTGTAGGGACGAACTGATTATAGGTTAATGAGAGTGATTATATATCCTATTTCATCTCCACCAACATCTAAATACGGTTTTAAAAATCAGCTATCAGTGGCCTGAATCTAAAGAGGTAGGAGTATCAAGCTTCACTCATACATCTCTGTAAAAAGGTCTATTCATCTGCTTCTTTCCCAGCTGAGTCATTGTATTTTTTGTATATTTGTCTTTTCCACGGCCAGCTCAGGGTGTAACCTGTAACCAAATGAACACAGTTTGTCCTGACACACTTTGATCATGTCTGACGTGTGTCTAAGACCTGAAACTGTTGTGGTTCGCAGCAGAATGTGAGGCTGGCTGAATGCTGCTGCAGGGGAGTCAGTAACATGATATGAGAGTGAATCAGTGGCTCTCTTTGCAGACATACTGTACATGAGGCCAGCTGTTCTTGTCTAACACCTGTCCACCCCAATAACAGGTCCAATCTCACACTGGAAGACCATTCCCCCAGCTGCATTATGTACTTAAAATGCATTCAAGTGTTTGTCTGTGATTTTCTGTGCCTACATAATTATTATACATTATTATGTAGTTCATGTTTTTGATCATCATATTTCAATAAGAATTTACAGGCTCCTTTTTTTAAGTGTCCTAGTATTATTTATTATTTCCTTTTTTATTTTTTTCTTGCAAAATGGGACCTGGAAAACGGTGCAGGTGGCAAAAGTGTCACTTTGCCCGCCGAGCCCAGATGAGGAAAAAATAGGGAGTGGTCCTACAGAGCATTTTAAACTCACATCATAAACAGTGATTTACATTATAATTTTTTACAATTATTATTATTTTTTTTTTACCTGAAACTTCTTGGGACGAACTGCAGGTTAAGTATAAGTATACCCCTATGAAATTATGAAATATAAAATATTTTGGGATTGAGTTCACCATCATTACATTCATTTAAATCCAAAGACTTTGTTCTCTATCAGGTTTCCTCCTTGTTGACAGTGACATTGTCTGTTATGGTTTTCCTAAGTGGACATATTTTATGATTAAATTACAGCAGTGACATCACAGGTAATTCTGTTAAAGCATTATAACCTCTGAGTAGGACTGATGCGGGCGTGTCTCTCCAAGCAGCATCTGTTTCCTTTTTATAATATTGATCTATCTGCTGGAGGCTGAGTGCTGAATGCTGCAGTGTCCTGAGAGATGCTGAGTCATGGCAAGCAGCACAGGTTCAACAGGGCTTCACAGAGATTGCGTGGTGTACTGTAAGCACACTGTGGGAAGTGCTTCATCATCATGGGTTACTGTGCTAATAAAAAGCCATTCCAGCAAAATCTCCTCCCAGTGTGCTGAAAGGTTTTTCATGCATTAAGCTCCAGCTGACCTGCTCAAGCTGTCACCGCAAACCACTCAATCCACATGCTCCATCTGCCCAAAGAAAGAGATCAATGAATAATTGATTTGTTATAGCACAAAGGCAACAGACTGAGGAGGAACAAAACTAAGATCAGAGAGGGTGTCTACAAAGCCCTGAGACTGTCTGTGACAAACACATACTGTCCAATTTACCAGCATGATTACTGGAATATGCTTACATGTTAAAGCCAGGCGGTCTAGTCCGTGTTTGTGGAGCTGTTCCCAGGACTTAGGAAACATTAAGTTAATGGGTCTTAAGTTACCCCAGCAGAACTCAACCCAGCCAAAAATGTTTTGACAAGCAACCGACCTAAAGCACGTAATTATGCTGAAGATTGTTAAATTCCTTTCATTTCATTTCATTTCACTTCACTTCAATTTAATTAGTTCTTTGCCTTAAACAGTAAAATTTAGTCTGAACAAGACAAAGGGCCTACAGCCAAACCAGCAGCTTTGTGAACAGAGCTGCGTGCACAGCAGTGCTCTGAGCTAAATGCTAACAGTAGCACGTTAACATCTCCATGATGACAATGTTATTTACAGGGTATAATCATCACGTACCCATCTTACTTCAAAACATGGTGCCTACATTATCTTCAATGCAACTTAGCCACTTGAGTAACATCACTGGAGGCAATTTATCAGATTACGTGCAGCTTCCTCTGGAGCCACAAAAAGGCTTCATACCACTTTTGCACATAAGCAGTAGTACTCCCTGAGACCTGAGAACACACATTAATGTGTAAAATTGGTGGAGTTATGCTTTAATTAAGCAGCAAACACAAAGTTCAGCTGAGGCTGCCAGAAATGTCATTAGTTTTGCAGGTAGGCTATTCTGTCATGAACGAAACTGGACCAACTATAATGCACTAGGTGAAGCACTAAGGAATCACCAATGTCAGTACAATTCATAATGAGGGAACATAAATATGTATACCAAATGCCATTAAAATCCATCCAAGCAGCTGTCGAGATATTTCAACTCCTTCAACTTGTGCCAGAGGTGAGAATTGTGGAGTCATCAAGTCATCTCCATGCCATGTATTTGTTCTGTTCATGCACTAAACCAGCTGAGTCCAATCAGCACAGCTCTTCAGCCAGGAAGGTGAGCTAATTAGTGAATGCACCTGGTTCAGTGACTGAGCAGAACAAATACATGGCATGGAGATGACTTGATGACTCCACAATTCCCACCTCTGACTTGTGCTATTATAAACACCCAAACTATTATACCCAGGACTGACTGATGTGTCCTTAATGCTACAACACTAGAGATTCACATTGTGAAAACTGAATGGGGCAGATCTTAACAATATTGTTACACAATGATACAAAGACAAATAGACCAACTTCACTTTTAACATTCGATACACCAAAATGTCTTATTGCTACAACAATATTATTTTAGACAGTTGTGTACCCCCTCCTTTGGGTGACACCTGAGGGCCAAGTTCACAGAGAAATGGTTGTAATAGCTCTACACAGAGCCCTGACTTCAACGCCATAAGGATGAAATAGACAGCATATGAATTGGCCATGGTTTTGGAATGAAATGTTGTCAATCAAATTTACAAATAATATTCAGGCGCACATATTGTGTTTGGTCATGACTCAATCAGTGGACATATTGATTAAAATACATGCAAATTTTATCCTTTGACATTGCTAAGAAATTAGCAGAGCTCAGATAACCAAGAAATGCCCATATCAAGAGCTTCAGCATTTGAAGCAGAATACATTTAAACCATGACAGTTGCTAAAAACAACCAGTAGTAGTTATTAATATTCAGCGTACTGGACAGAAGCTACGTTTTTAGAGTCAGTGGATATAAGGTAGCCTAGCCCACTGCTAACATTAGCTGGTGGATGTTCCCTTTCAATCCAGCTTCAGTAGCACTTGTTTTAGGCTGTCACGGCCAAGAGCAACTCTGCACCTGTCTTGTTACAATACTAGAAAATCATTTAGTGTATATTTTTCAAATAAAGTTCGCCACATTTCCACACATTTGTGAAATGTGGCTGATGTGCATGACTAAAAATTACATTCACATACAATTCATTTGCATTGTCACATACATTTTACACGTCAACGCCAGGATGTCATCAGCATTATGTAGAAACATTTATATTGAATGTATGTGAAAGCTAGTCACTAACAAAAAATGTTCATACTGGGCATAGCTCTACAGTAAAGGCTAGTTGGTCATATTTGCTTGTATCCTGACTCATCCTCTCTGTGATATAGCTCTTTCATGAAGCAAAGAGAGGAGCCTTTGTGTCAGATGACAATGCACACACAGTAGAAAGTATGTGCATGACCTATATACTGTATGATATGATAAGTGGTGTTGCCATTATTACATACAGGCCCAGGTTGAGTGAATATGAATTCATAATAACGCTATTTAGAGTTAAAGAGTTACATTCAATAAATGACTATGCATACACTCCCAGAAAGCCTTTACTAGTCTGCACAAGAACTAATCTACATAAAAATGCATGGTATGCATATATACCGTAAGGCTGGGTGGAAAGCTTATATAAAGCCCTGTACTAATGCACAAAAGTCCACAGCACGTTGGGAAAGCCTTATTGTCATGGCGACAGCCACCTGGGAGTGATGTGCCCTCCCCCCTTCGGACATGGCTGTGGCAACTGTATGCATGAGTGCTGGCGTCACAGCCACATTCCTGCTAGCATTCAGATTAACTATTAATAAGCCCATCTGCCCTCATTCCACAACTCTGCATTACCGGATACAATTCAGTACAATTAAAACTATTTCATTCAAGCCAACATACAGACTGGAGGAATATCTGTCACAAGATGTGAGGTTTGGTGTAAGGCACATCCTGTGTACAAGAATATTTTGGATTCTGTATCAGTTTTATTATATCTGAATTTACTGCAACTCAACTTCACCATGACATGCCATTATTTGCTACTGTAAGGGCACTGCAGGGATATATTAGATTCTCTGCCTTGATGAGAATCATATAATTACAGGCCTAATGTTCACTGCGTTCATGCTTAAGATCAAAATGTTCTTTAGGATGACTATTATTTTCTTTACCTTAATGTAATTCCACTCAAACCTTCGTTCATTGACACTTTATGAATATGTCATTGCTTAATGGTCACAATCGAGCACCATGAAGGCCAAGAATGCAGCTTTTCATTTCAAACAATCTGCATCTGCTCATTACCACAAACTGAACCATAGAAAGAGGATGTGATAGCAACATTTAGCTGCTGTTGTGTTTAGCTGGGACGAAAGACTGAGGCACATGACTGAAAATCCCTGATGTACCACAGCACTCATGGTCAGTCCTGCGACAGTATCCGCTAGAGAAGCTTGTGCTAAACTGGACCATTGTATTCTGTTAGTCAGCCACGTGGACTGAGGCTAACTAACAGTTGACTTGGGTCGCTGTCTTATAACTGATCAAATCAAAATGTTTTCCTTCGATTGACGAAATGAAACGTTTCACTGTCTCAAGCACTCGCTAACATGCGGCTGTGAACACAGACTAAAATCTGTTGTGTCGCATTTCCATTCCGCCATCATGGGGGAAGTAGGCCAACGTCTACAGATTACATGGTAGTCACACGTTTGAGATGAATGTGATTGACAGACGAATTGGACCAATAGCGGAGAAGAATGTGAACATTTGATTGGTTTAATGTTTTGTCCGTTAAGTATTCTTGGGAAAACGAACCAATAGACGTTCGAGAATAGGCGTAAAGGGCGGGTCCATATGTAGTATAAATATAAGCGTTGAGCCGTTGGGCACTCACATACAGAACAGCAAAGTCATTCGTCGAAAGGTCTACTCTACCTCCAGAGACAAAAATGAGGGAAATTGTGCATCTTCAAGCCGGACAGTGCGGAAACCAGATTGGTGCCAAGGTTAGTAAATATATGTATTACCCATTTGAGTATTAGATCGAGTAATTTTACCTAGTAACACCGTGTTCTCTGGTCTTGGAGCCGGTGCTTTGTGCCGGTGCGCGTCCCAGAAACCACACCCTTTGACTATCAATGTGTCCTATTTGTTAAATTTGACCTTAAACGTTTAATCCATACACCATTACTACTTGGTTTATGTTAATCCGTCGAAGTGTAGACAAATAAAAGCAAATTTTCATATTTTGGTGTGTTACGATTTCTATTTAAATAATGCCGTTTTGTCTATTGTAGCATACATCTTTAAACCGTCATCTTAAATATCAGTTAAAACGTTTCAAACGGGATTTCTGTTACCGAAATATCTTCACATTTCCATTGTCCCGTCAGCCAGGCCACCGCTGCTGCAATGCGAACAAAAGGAAGTGATTGTCTGCAAAGTGATTTTTATGGAAATATTGAAGTCCAATTACTGTGATGTTTATAGTATGAAATTGTGGGTGTAGACGAAACATAATTATATCTTCCAAGGTGAAAGTAAATGGCTTTTGTAACGTTTCCCATTCAATGAGGCCTACTGAGGAACGGTTTTCAGCTGCGCCGGCTTTTGCCTGAAGAAGGCGGTGTTGGCGGTTTGTGACGTAGCTAGGAATTTTGAAATTCATAGCGGCGGAGTCGCAGCCAATAGGGGGTCAGGGCGCGCGCGCCTAAGTCAGCATGGCGGGAAGTTATGTTAAAACAATTCACCAATAGGCATATGATTAATTAAATCCGATTTTAATAAACCAATATAACGATAATTGAAACGTTCCACGATAATGGATGAAGTGTTAAGATATGTTTAACAGTAGACATGACTTTTTTTTTTTCTTTTTCCCACAGTTCTGGGAGGTGATCAGTGATGAGCACGGCATTGACCCAACTGGCACATATCATGGTGACAGTGACCTGCAGCTGGACAGGATCAATGTCTACTACAATGAAGCCTCAGGTAAGTCTAAAGCATCCCTGACTTTATCTGCACACTCTACTGAGACTACTTGAGATTTTCCCTAACATCTCTTCTGCCTTTTTTTTGTAGGTGGTAAATATGTCCCCCGTGCAGTGTTGGTTGATCTGGAGCCAGGCACCATGGACTCCGTGAGGTCTGGACCTTTTGGCCAGGTCTTCAGACCAGACAACTTTGTATTCGGTAATTTTTGTGTAAATTTATTTAGCAAAAAATGTTCAGCTGCTACTTATTATGTACCCTGACTGCTGTGACACATAATTTCGGTTCTTGTCTTCCAGGCCAGAGTGGTGCTGGCAACAACTGGGCAAAGGGTCACTACACTGAGGGTGCAGAGCTGGTGGACTCTGTCCTGGATGTGGTGAGGAAGGAGGCAGAGAGCTGCGACTGCCTGCAGGGTTTCCAGCTCACACACTCTCTGGGTGGTGGTACAGGCTCTGGTATGGGCACCCTGCTCATTAGCAAGATCCGTGAAGAGTACCCCGACCGCATCATGAACACATTTAGCGTGGTGCCTTCCCCAAAAGTATCCGACACAGTAGTGGAGCCCTACAACGCCACACTATCGGTTCACCAACTTGTAGAAAACACAGATGAGACCTACTGCATCGACAATGAGGCCCTGTATGACATCTGTTTCCGCACCCTCAAGCTCACAACCCCCTCATATGGTGACCTCAACCACCTTGTGTCTGCTACCATGAGCGGTGTCACTACCTGCCTCAGGTTCCCCGGACAGCTGAACGCTGACCTGCGTAAGCTGGCTGTAAACATGGTGCCATTCCCCCGTCTGCACTTCTTCATGCCAGGCTTTGCTCCACTCACAAGCAGAGGCAGCCAGCAGTACAGATCACTCACTGTGCCAGAGCTCACCCAGCAGATGTTCGATGCCAAGAACATGATGGCTGCCTGTGATCCACGTCACGGCCGCTACCTGACAGTGGCTGCAATCTTCCGTGGTCGCATGTCCATGAAGGAGGTGGATGAGCAGATGCTGAACGTGCAGAACAAAAACAGCAGCTACTTTGTTGAATGGATCCCCAACAACGTGAAGACCGCTGTCTGCGACATTCCTCCCCGTGGCCTCAAGATGGCTGCCACCTTCATCGGCAACAGCACAGCCATCCAGGAGCTGTTCAAGCGCATCTCTGAGCAATTCACAGCTATGTTCAGGCGCAAAGCTTTCCTCCACTGGTACACCGGCGAGGGCATGGATGAGATGGAGTTCACCGAGGCAGAGAGCAACATGAACGACCTGGTCTCTGAGTACCAGCAGTACCAGGATGCCACTGCTGAGGAGGAGGGAGAATTTGAGGAGGAGGGCGAGGAGGAGCTGGCATAAATGCAATTTCTACAAATCTCTGCTGTTCAACCTCTGCCGTGACATGTAACGTTCCAAGTCTTTTCCAGTTTTCAGTGTTCTGTCTGCTGTTCATGTTGATAAAAGTTCTTCTGCATATTTGAAGTCTGCCTTCATGTTGATAAAAGTTCTTCTGCATATTTGAAGTCTGCCTTCATGTTAATAAAAGTTCTTCTGCATATTTGATGTTGTCTCTGATTAGTTTTCTCAGATTACATATTGTACTGGGGAGTTGAGATTTTGTGAGTTGATGTGCACACTGTACATAAAGTGTTGCTGCATTACTGGTATATTGCCAGAAATGAGCTCTCTAAAGCTCTAATAAGCTCTCTTACAGATATAGCTTGGAAAATCCTACTTCAACTTTTTGATGTGCCATTACATAACTTGTTAAATACCTTTTTAAAGATCTTATAAAGCAAACCAGACACAAGTGATGTCATGCTGCAGAGTCTGTTCTGTAATCCAAACTAATTTATATTTGATACAGTTGAAATGGTGTTCAGTGCAGACTAACTTACAATACCAGATCAAAGTTCATTAACTACTGCACAAATTGCTTTGTTGGATCACAAGTTGCGCACGCATGTGACTTGGAATATGCTCACATCACAGGTTACAAGCTTAAACATTTGTCATTGCCAGAATATCAGATATGATGTAAAATTGTGAGTTTTTTTTTTAATGAAAGACGTGTCTACAGAATTAAAAAGATACTGTAGAATACCTTTACCAACATCCCAATATGGTAGTTTGCTCTATGGGAGTTTCTGGTTGTGGTCACTAGGTGGCAGAGTTGGCTAAGCCACCCATTCTTTTCCACAAGAAGTAGGTGAGGATGCTTATGGCCAATGCCAACAGTGTCCAACAGCACACTTTCTTCACTTGACCCTCCAAGCCCTGCTTCTCTCCAAAGCGTGACACAAAACCACTCTGTCAAAAACAAAAATGGACATTTAAGTTTCAAATTAAATTATATGTGTTAGTACAACACTGTGAGTCATTTGTATAACTGAAAATTAGTTTGAAAATGTGTATCATTAAAGAACAGAAGAAACTGGAATGACAGGAGCCTTAATGCTCCTGTGTCATATTCTGTTTCAGAAAACTTTATTGTGAAGCTTTAATGCACATTCCTTATTAAACATGTATTTTAGCCAAAATACAACAAACTCACTGACACTCAGCAAAATGGGTAAAATAATATGACGATTATTATAAAGTTGCAATGTGAAGTCTGCGATGATAGCTGGTGAAACATCAATGTCCAAACATAGGGGATCAGACTACAGCAAACATAAGTGGAATTCTTTGTGTGTAACCCTGAGCTTCATAAACTAGGCAGTAGGCAGCAGAACTAGTGTTTCAAGTCCATTTATATTATATATTAGTGTCAATATACTGATGACAGGAAGTGCTGCACAGCCTGTGAAAAGAAAGGACTAAAGTGTCATTACTTGAATATTCTCTGCTTGGGCATACAGATAACACATTTTAACAGTCTGTGTTAAAACTAGACCATGAAGTTTGCAAATGTTGGGCTTTTACCTGGCTGTGATGAAGGCTGAGTTATGAGGTAGTCATTAAAAAAACCATGATCAAACCAAAATCATGTACCGTATACTGTTATTGGTGTTGTTTTATCTTCTGTGTAGAGGTACATATTGACACTTACCCATCCTCCCTTGTCTCGTATCTCTGGGCAGATAACCCTCTCCACGTAGGCCCCCACACACTCCTTCAGCTGTGGCAGGACCACCAACATGCCTTTCTCGTGGCAATGAAGTGCCATCTGGCCAGCCAGCACATACACCGACAGCACCGCACTCCAGGCCAGGTCTCTGTGCCGCCCCCTCGGGATGGGGGGAAAGAAGTGCTCATCCAGGATGCTCATGAGCATGGGGCAGGCTGTGTTCTCCTTCACATCCTGGAAGACGCGAGGCCAACGCCTGAAGAAAATGGGGAAGCGTGTGAGGAGCTCGTCTCCGGCGTGGCGCAAGGCTGCAGTGCAGGCTGTAGGGGCAGGGCCCATGGTGCCATCTGCCCCCCCTGTGGTTACATAGTCTATGTAGTCATGGGCCATCAGAAAAGCCTCTCTAACCAGCAGGTCAGGACTGTTCAGGCCCAGTCTGGCCTCTGACACCTCAGACTGGCACATGGTGGCTTCTAATTGCTCCTTCGCTAATCAGCAAGCTGTAATCTCAGTGGGCCACAGGTGACCACTCCATTGCCAAGCAGCATAGGTTTGGGGATGCTGTAAATAGAAAATTTGAATAAATAGCAGTTTAGAGAAGAGGGGAATAAATATGCATACTGCAGGAAATAAAGTACTTATAACTTACCTACTCTTCAATAAGAAACACAAATGGTATCAAGGCACACTACACACCCATAAAAACAGAAATGGGCAGCAGGTAAAAGAGTGTTGGGGTCCAGAGGACTGTGTCTGTACAATAAGTTGCAGTCAGACTGGGTCACCCAGTCCCCTTGCTGGCTAAATATAGAGTCCTTGTCAGAAACTGACACTGATCTCCTCGCATGCCAAATCATGGCCGTCCTAACACGGCCCCATTCCAACACTAGAGGCAGTGTGAGACGAAGCGCAGAGAGGAGAGTCTTCGCTGTACAATAGCAAAGGGAATCTACATATTGATGGCTTACAGTTTTCTGTGAGTTATTAACATCATGCAAAGGTCACTTCTGTTTCATTTAATTCACTGTGTTTGTGTTTTGAGCATTCAGCTGATTCCATGTTTCTAATCTTATCTTGCTTTATTATGTTAAAGAATTATGTTGCTGATACTGATGAGCTTATTCTCTTCATTAATTTGAGACATAAATAAACTGGAAATGGTGAATGGAATTTCATTTGTGGTGCGCAGCATACATGTGAAAACTTAAACAGAAACCTGCCTTTCCAGAAACAGTGTCTTCATTACTCTGAATAATTCACAGACATTGCTGTGCAATTTGTGTTGGAACTACTTTCTTGAAAAGGAAGAGTCTTCATGAAATGTATCAACAGTGTATTAATGGGACAGTTGTTTCACTAGGAAGTGGCTCAGATGAAAACTGTTTACAGTGAGGTAACAGCACGCATTGCTACTGATGTGAGCAACATATCTGTCCTAACGCTTAAAAGGAGCCCTCTGTAGTTTTGTTGAGAAAGATGTTCATTGACTGATTATTTTCTGCCTAAACAAACTGAATAAAGAAACTCTCTTTGTTTTCATGACTGAATGAAGAAACTGACCTTAAAGGACAAAACAATTTATACTGTTTTACTTTGTTTATATGTGGCAGACCCTGCCACCTTTCTAGCTTCAAACAGTGTTCTGGGACCTTATTTTCCTCTGAGAACAGCTTGTTTATTCACTTATGGAAAAAATAAATATTTGTGAGTCTGTGTTATTACCTCATTAATAAATACTTAAATTCTGACTTTTACTTTCCTCTCCAAAACTACATAGTGCTCCTTTAAAGGGTTGTGTTCACTGTGAACATTATGTGAAACCCGCTCTCCCCCATAACTATCACTTCTATTTTTTTATTTGTCAAAGGTGTCAGACATCATACAACAATAGAAAATATGAGATGGTAAAACACGACATATATAGAAATTATATAAACAATATAGAGATTAAAGGAAAACAACATGGGACATAACATGAAACTGTAGCCTAAGGGAGCTATACACTCTCTATACAAATCAAATCAAATCAAATCACATTTTATTTGTATAGCCCAAATTCACAAATCACAGTTTGCCTGAGAGGGCTTTACAATCTGTACAGAGACGACACCCTCTGCCCTTGACCCTCGATTCGAGTGAGGAAAAACAAAAAAAGAGAAAAGAGAAAAAAAAAAGCCCTTTTAACAGGGAAAAAAAAAATGCGGAAGAAACCTCAGGGAGAGCCACAGAGGAGGGATCCCTCTCCCAGGACGGACAGACGTGCAATAGATGTCGCATGTACAGAGCAGATCAACGAGATCACAATGTATTCAATTATAATGGATGGTTGACAGGAATGAAAGTACATAAAGAGGTGTTACAGAAATAATAATGAAATGCACATAATGGAAATGTGACTACTAGTGATAACAGCAGTAGTGATTAATGGTAAGGATGATATGTAGTAATGCATTACAATAATAGTAGTGGAACGTATGTAACAGAGATATGACTAATATTAGCGACAGTAGTGGTGGGTGTCAGGCAGGGCCATGGCAGTAGGTGCATCCACGATCAGGCAGGGCCATAGCAGTGGGCGCATCCACGATCCACGACCCGGGCGCGGCCAGGATCCATGGGAGCCTGTAGGACTACACAGCTCTTGCAACAACTGCATGGCTGGTAAACAGTATAAACATCAGAAACAGTATAAACAGTAATGGGTTTGTAAATTGTATGGCAGGTGGATGTGTGTACATTCACTGGTTCAGGACCTAAATGGCCTGCTGAGGGAAGAAACTCTTCCTCATTCTCTACTCTGGCCTTCAGGCAGCAGTTACTTCTCTCTCTGTTGTATTAGGTTGGAGACAGAGACAAATATCTGAAAACGTGGACAAATTACCTGCCTGTCTGCATGGAGAAACACCCCCAGAAAATGTTGTTTTTATTATTTGAGTGAAGTGACCCTTTAAAAGTGCAGCATGACTTGTATTTCACCACTTGGGAGCAGTAATGTATTACTAGAGACACACTACCTCTCATTAACCATTGAGAGTGTGTGTTTGCGTGTGTGAACTTATACTCATAACCACTTGTTAACAACGAACTTCAAAACAAAAGCTGTTGCAGCACTTAGTCATACGTGCAGGCCAATTAAAGTTTCCCACATGTTCATCAGTGATTTCACCTCTTTATGAACTAAAACTATATGGAAATGCAAACATGGATAGCTGTTTTAATTAGATTCAAGAAAATGTATTTAAATTGTGGGTAATGGCTGCACCATCTCTCCCATGGACTAACACTCAGGCATGCATGGCTAAATCTACATTGTCCTTTAAGTGTTTCCTCTCCTTTTATGAAATGGCTTTATGTGTCACATGGGGATCAATCAAATGCTCTGTGTATGGCATTTATGTACGTTGTTAATATACTGATTTATAGCAGAGCGAAGACATGATCAAGTGGTACCATTAGCAGCTCTGTGTTCTCTGGCCATCTGGTGCAGCATATATTGTGAATGTGCATGGGAGGGAAGATAAGGCTAACCATCCAGAAAGAACCCCAACCAACCCCCTGCACACACACACACGCACACACACACACACACACACACACACACACACACACACACACACACACACACACTCCCTCTCTCTCTCTCTCTCTCTCTCTCTCTCTCTCTCACACACACACACTATACTTCAGATGTACTATGAGAGTGAGTGTGTAAAATGGCTACCTAGTTGTTCCTCATTGCTGAGCCAGGGAACAGGGGAAGTGACATGGGTGATAGAGGCTCCTATCAGGTTTATGTGGCAACATCTGCAAGCATGGGAAACTTCCTGTCTCCTGTAGAGAGGTTTCTGATGTGTAGACAGTTGCATTGGAGAGGAAGGTGCACGATTAACAGGAAACATGCTATAACTCACTGTAGCCTAGCCACTTGACTCCAGGGACCATTTTTTCTTGCATTATACTGGCACCTCTGTGAGGCCGTGGTTAAATGCAAAATGTCAACTTGCTGATGTTCGGTAGGTACAATGCCTACCAGTAGACTGTTTTAAAATAATTGGGCATAGCCTCAGGGTCTGAATAGTGAAGCAAATGAGGAAGTGCATTCTGCATTCTCTCTGAGAGCCAGCAAGGGGTACTGCACTGGGTGCAAAAAGAAGTCTGACTGTATTGAAGTCTATGCTGCCCAGTCACCAGGATAAAATGTTGGCAGTTAACATTTCTGAAAACCTCTGAGAGTAGGCGTTTGTATTTGTCACAGGCCTACATACCATATTGACATTTCTACAAAACATGTCATTGTGTCTTGTTCACGTTACCTGTTTATGACCTGACTGTCCAATCAGCAGGGGGAGGGGATGGTGGTGAAGTTACAGAAGAGAAGGTTGCCAAGCCAGTGACCATGGTTCAAGATGTGTATAACATTTGTAAGTGGTATACCAATGGATGTTTTTAAGGAGACCTTGGGACAATTTTCTTTTGTGGTGACAAAGCTTGGTGTATTTGACAAGACTACAGCACATCTCCAGCCATTTCTCTAGTTTGTGTCGACCAAAACAGGTATTTGAAGCCATCCTTTCCTAACACTATACAGTATGTGTTAATCTGATGATGTTTCGTGCCTAAACCTAACCAGGTAAAGGAGCCAGATAAAGAAATGTAAAGTTTCAACATATCTGTTATTTGCAGTAATTGCCAACACATTGCCAACATTTATTCTGGTGTTCGTGTTTGTCGATGAGAAAATGACCCGACTACTCACTTGATTTAGTCAAAAGTCAAAGTCAGCTTTATTGTCAAAGCCATATGTACAGTACACAGGAATTGAAATTGCAGTGCTCTCTAAGGCCCACGGTGTGACATTAATGTAATAATAAAAAGAAAAAAGAAAAGGGGGAATAAATAATCAGAACATTAGTCCACAAACCAGTGGTTGACGGCTAGGTGGCTAGGTCTTCTTCTTTTACACAGTCACTGTGTCCGATATCACCCACTCATTCACCCCTCCCTGCTCACGACATAGGGTTCTACATAGTGGACTATATGGTGAGCTTGTCGGTCAAATGAAAGAATACATCCTCTGGACAGCGTTCTGGTCAGCCCAATGCATGGCACTTAGTTAGTGACCATCGGTTGCCCACTATTTTTTACGATGCATTGTGGGATACTTTGAGTCATCTATATAGGGTATAATAAATCTCATTATACATTCAGACAGCACGACAAAATGGCAAATGTACTGTATAGTCCACTTTGTAGGGGGTAGAGGGTGATTTTGGACACAGCCCATGTGTTTACTACGTTCACTATATTACTTTTACGTGTTAGCATGCTAACATTGGCTGATGGGCACTAAACAAAATGGCTGATGGGAATGCATTAGTTTTGCAGATTTCTAGTCATAAACCAATACATTGGGAAAATCAGAAATTTGATGATGGTGCTAGATTAGACATACATGTGTGTACACCACATTTTATGGCAACTCCTCCAAAAGTTGTTCAGACATTTAACTTAAAAAAGGCACAATTTGACCTCATGGTGGTGCAAGAGGGACATTCACATGTAGGAACCAAGAATGTGTGCACTGCACCGACTAACAGACATTGCAGCTCCTAAAGCCATGCTGCTAGGGTGGCAAAAACTTGCTTAGGAATCACTGGCCCGACAACAAGGCCAGATTAATCTACTGGTTAGGCCCATTGGCCCCCACCCTGGCAGCTTAATTATTTCCACAGATAAGACCAACAACCAGACAAGCAGCTCCAGAGCTTAATCTGTAATAATAATTTATTAATTCATTCTTTTGGAAGCAATAATGCCTACAGTCTGTTTGAGGCTTCTTTCTAGTGAACTCATTATCTTTGGGTTCTCAAATGTTGTGTCATCTGAAATGCTGTTTGAAAATGCTAACTTTAGTGTAATTTAGATGGGCACTTTTTTTTACATTCTAAATTACAACTAAATAAGACCAGCAAGTGACTGGCTGGACTTTATTTTCACCTTTTAATCCCTACTGTTAAATTTTGCAATTGTTTGTCCTAACGGTAAATTGAAATTTACCAGAGGAAAAAGTACATTGATTCGAGTGTATTATCAACAATAATTGAACAGCATAGCTGTAACCTTGGGTCAGGGGATAAGAGTTTTTCCCGACAAAGGATGAGATGAGAAGGGCCAGACCGGCCTGTATGGGTGGATGCTATAATCACGGTTCACACCCTCCTCCTTCTTACACACAATGGTTCCATTTCTGTCATTTTCATCCCTGCTGAGGTGTTTTTGTCAGCACATATCTGCTCCAGGACGCCATGTACAAAGTATCTTCTATAATTTAATCCAAAACATTACAAAAGTACCCTCTCTGCTAATAGAGGAACACAATGCAAATTGCAGAGGAGTTTTTAACTGAAGGCGACAGTGATCAGAGAGACGAGGTGTGACACAGAACAAATTTAACCACTTTGCAAAGCAGAAACAGCGCGGCCTTGTTCTGCTGAATGGAACAATGCAGTGTGTGTGCCGGTGTGTGTATGTGTGTGTTTGCCTGTTATCTTTAAGCAGCATAAGAGTATCTCTCGTTCTCAGGAAGTGGCTTATCAACATCTACACAGAAGTTGAAATGCACTTTGAAGTTCCTACCCACTGCAAAAAAAAAAGAAGGCTCCAGTACAAGCTGCAAGGTGACAGAGAAAGGTTGAACAAGGCAGACAGATGAAAACAGACCTCCTCCTGCTCCTCCCCACCAACCCGCAGTCAAACAATTGCGATCTCCACGCCTCTTTGTTCAGGACTCCCATCAGCCTCGCAGTGGGGGGTGTGGTCAGAAAGAGGAGGAAATTGCTGTGAATTTGTGGGTAATTGAAAACTCCTATATCCCCCTGTGTCTCCATCTCTACCTGCTTTAAAAACCTCCACACCCCTTCTTCCTCCCCGGCGCCCACCTTCTATACCAATACACTCCTAATGGCACCCCTTCCCCATCCTGTCCTCCATCTCCCACTGGACTGAATTGATGCAAACGATTGCGCGCCCATTTGCTGTCTAGAGGAGAGGTGACCCACTTGTGTGGTTTGCTCGCTGTCTCCTGCCCCACCTTCTCCCAATTGCAGGTATTGATGCCCTGCCATTGTTTCCCCCCTGCCCAGGGGGTGGAGTGGTTTGTGGGAAAATTGGGGGACCCCTCAGGTGTTTGATGGCTTTTATCGATTCGCACCAGACTCTCCAGCTCCCATTTACCCTCTGCTACGCTCTACAAGCTTTTTAGATCCTGGCTGTATCTGCTGCTATTGTTAAGTGGCATTATTCTGTTCTACCGATGCATAAGCACATGTTTTTTCTGATGTGTGACTGATCAATGGAGACAGGAGGAAATGTTGTGGTGTTTCTGCATCAAATTAAAGCTGCACTCCTTTCAAACATCTGTCATTATTTGCAGTTTTTGTTATGATAAGTTTGAAACATCCTCCATTTTCTCTTTAGCACCTTTTTTTCAGGATCTTGAACATTACACAACCATCCAGCAGTTGGTGGCCTCTTAGAATTAAAGGAGCAGTAAGTAATATTTCACTTGTTTTTGCATTGAAGGCCTGGTGAACCACTGTGCTGTGTTTTACATACAAGAGGAAATGTGAGCAGAGGCACATCATCAATTTGAATCATCCATCTGAGCTATTGTCTGTGATGTTATGATATGCAGCACAGCTTTAGCTTTAGCCATGCACTTGCAATTATTTTTCGTTTACTTCATTCAAAAGTAGTGTTGTACAGTGTCATGTCGGCATGCACCATTCCATGCCATAGTCTGATTAGTTAGAAACAGTTTGTGGATGGGTGATTGGGGTCTTCTTCCTGCACCACTGCACCCACTCCATGGGTGGCAGCTCCATCCTTGTGTTGTGCTGTACTGTTTTCACACTATTGAGGAGATATTGCCCTTCCTCACTACTTGGATTTCTGACTTGCAGTTCCTTTATGCTTTTCCCCACAGCAAATCAAACTTTCCAACTTTCTGCCATGTCTGAAACACAAATTAGCATGAGCAGCAATAGCCACACAGCTGAAGACACAAAAGCGTGCCACTTACAGAAACTCCCACTTCAAAAATCCAAGGAAGAACTAGACACGCTGATTGATCTCTGGGACGTGCCGAGCAAAACTGCAGTAATGAGCGCTTAGCACCAAACATGGAGACAAAGGAAAAAAGGGAAATAACAAGGAACTTGCAGATTACGACTTTAACAGCCTATTGAGATGTAGAACAATCAGCAGCAGCGTGATCCAATTGGAGCGTACAGAAATAGAGCTTTAGAGGCTGTTGTGTTCATTGTTGTGAAGGAGAAGCGAGGTGAGAATTGACTCTCCGGTGCATACAGCAGGCTCTCCATGCCAATAACCACCTCTTCATCGGCACCCCTTTGACACCAGCGTTCACCCACTGAAATATATATCACTCTCAAAGCATGCCGCTTTCTCTTCAAATATTTAATTTTCAACTTGAGGTGTACCTCTTGTTTATATAACAAAAGCCTCCTCTCAATTAGAGCACCTGGGGGTGGGAGGAAGCGAGGGTGCATATCTGTACACCCCCCACCCCTCCCTACCCTCCCTCTCTTCTCTCCCCCTCAAATGCACTCATTTATGAACAGTCACACACTCATGCACATACACACACACACTCTCCAGCTCTGTTTCTCACACACTCTCTCTCTCTCTCCTAGCTGTTTTGGAGATAATGAGATTAAAAATCTATTTTTGTTAGTTACCTGCAAGTGATGCATTAGTAGAAACATTTCGGAACACTACACTATTACAAAAATGAATTGCAGTGAAATTTCTTCCTCATTTTCCCGCTTGAACGCCTGTCACACTCAAAGAGTAGCAGAGGCTTATCTCACTCACCTGGCCTTATTTATTTTTACATTATTCGAGCATGAGCATCGACCGCAAGGACTGAGATTACATAAATTAGAAGCGTTATAACACTAGAATATGCATCCTTCACATATTGTTTATTAAGACAAAAAGATGGAGAGTTGTTGGACAAAACACACTACTGTGGTATACTTTCATCTGATGCTTGTAGAAATGTATCCAAATGATTTAGCAGATTGTAAGGGAGCCAGACCTGAGCATCTTCGTTGTTCAAAGACAACATTAGCTGGACTGACAAGATAATATTAGTATACATAGTGTATAATATATACAACTGAAAAGCATATAGCATAGCATAGTTCGTTTTTTTTTTTTTGACCAAATATCAATTTCTTTGCATTTTCATATCAAAATCCAGCCATGTCTTCTTCTTGTAAAACAAAATGTCAGCTTAAGCCTAAACCAACCAATTTCAATCAATATTATCATGTCATCCACCCATCAATCAATCTTATTCCCTATCGTCAAATCGGCAGCTGTTGCTCTCAGATGCTGCTGTGTGCAGCTGTGTTTGGCAAGCCCTCTCTCAGCTGTGTTCACTTGGAGCTCCAGGTCGGGCAGTGTCGGCTACTTTGACATAATTGACATAATTTACGTTCAGCATTAACGCAATTGACTATTGACTATTACTATTGGATACTTTAAATGAAGAGGGAGAAAACAATCCTCGAACTGTCCCTTTATCTGGATCCATACCAAAAGTTAATGGGGTCTATTCTGGGCCGAGACCCATAGTCCATAAGAGTTTCATGAAAATCCATTCAGTAGTTTTTGTGTGATCATGCCGACAAACCAACCAGCAAACAAACACAGGTGAAAACATGACCTCCTTGGCAGAGGTTCGACTTTGTCTCTTCTCCAAAACCCTATAAAGAAAATCTGCTAAAAAATGCTCCATTCCTAAAACTCTTCTCTTTATTTAATATGATATATTTATCCTATAATAATATACTGCACTAGTATAAATAATAAAACATTTAAACTTTTCTAGTGTGAACAAACAGCTCTGCCAAAACATGGCAAAAATGGATGCAAAGTGTGTGACTGGGACAGAGAATGTATTTGAAATCATGCAAAAGTCAAAGTGATCCAGCATCTTTACATTATCATTTTCGGCTCTTGTGCATCAAAGAAATATTTTTGTCCTGGACAGAACAACAAGTGACCTATTGGAGCTGCTGCTGTGATTAGGTGTTATTAACTCTGATGTGATGGTGGTTATCTACAGCTGGCAATTTCTTTTATTCACCTTAAGCTTACATTTCATTCTAGTGTTGTGTGGGAGAATTTACTCTCTCATCTAAGTGCTCATTAAGGAGGTTTTTTGATAGAATGATATAATATAACACTTGTTCATTTAAAGTATGCTGCAGTTACATAATCAAACACCAGTGTTTGTTAAGTTTTTTGTTCCTTTATAACTCATTACCTGTTGAAAAAGTAGTTACATAGACTCTGTGTCTCATACAGACACACAAGGTACCGTTTAGTGTTTGTGTGCAACAAGCAAAACCTTCTTGCCAAAAAGCCTTTCTAACACGTGGTCACATGACACGCCACTGAGGTTAGGTTTACACACAAAAACTACTTGGTTACACATGGTGAACAACACCTGGTTTCCTGGTCCTGTGTGTGACCCACAACTCAACCACTCCTTCACCACTGTCAGGACTTTGTCGCTCTGTATACGACGCCAGGTAGAGCAGCTGCTCTGATTGTCTCTTACTGCCACAAATGGGATTACACTGGAGTTAGTATAAGGCCTGCAGCATTTCATACAGACACTAAAGGGTACCTCCTGCATCTGTAAGACATGTGTTGATACCCTGAGAATCCTGTTCTGGTTGAGTTGGTCTTCCATCGATCACAATGATGGCACTTTGATTCTCAGCTCCTCTTGTCCACATGTTGAAGGTTCCTTGGACAAGAATGCAGAACCCCAAATTGCTACCAATGATCAGGCCAGCACCTTGCATATTTCTTTTCTTTTGGCAGAAGCTAGCTGCCTCACCCAACCTCCAGCCCTTTGTGCCACATTTATTTGTATAGCACCTTTCATGTGCAAGGCTATTCAAAGTGCTTTACATATACAATACAAACAATAACAATAAAAAACAAATGAGACAAAGAATATTACTAAAAACAGATGATAAAACAATAATAGCTAGCAAACAGCCTAAAGGACAAAGAATACAAACAACAAATCAGTAATCAAGGCATACAAAGTAAAAGCAATAATAAATAATAACAAAGAGAAAATTAATTAAGAGCAATGGAACACGGATGGGTCTTTAGCTTTGATTTAAAAGTAGACAGCATAGTCTCCAGCCTTAGCTCAGTTGGCAATTTGTTCCACATTTGGGCAGCATAGAAGCTAAAAGCAGCTTCACCATGTTTGGTTTTGACTGTGGGAACAGCCAGTAATCCAGAACCAGCCGACTTGAGAGGTCTGAAGGGGTTCGTACTGGGTCAGGAGATCTGATAAGTATTTTGGACAAGCACCATTCATTGATTTATGGACAAGCAAGCACATTTTGAAGTTGATCCTGTGAGAAACTGGTAACAAATGCAGTGATCTGAGAACTGGAGTAATGTGCTGAGCTTTTTGGTCCTGGTTGCTGGCTATCAGTCATGACTGATAACCAGCAAAGTCAGCTCCTGGTAAGACAGCAAGCTGTAATGTAACTCTAATATGAATACTGAATTTGAAGTTGTAATCTCTGACATTATACATTCCTGAAAAAAGTAATCACATTACTGTGACACACAACTTTTTTCACACCCGAAATGATGCCCCTAAACACAGGTTATGTGTGGGCACCTGCCCTGGAGTCCAAAGATCAAGGGGCCCTGTGAGCTCCATGCTTTCTATGTCCATGTGTGTATGCTGATGGAGTGACATTTTGTTTGGGAGTATGCACCACTGAAGAAACGACCCTCTTGGATCCCTGTCTAAATCTACCATTATTTCAGTTTTTGCTTACATTTAGCACATTCCTAAATAATAAAATTAATATATTTATCATACAGCAATCCTTGAGCCAGAGAGTATTCCAATACAGAAACAGGGGTTTATTAGGGACCAAAAAGCTCATTGTTGCCCCAGGGCCCACCAGCAAGTCAATCTTCAACGGACAGACATCAATAGAACCAAGATAAATCTTTGGAGTGCTGATAATATAATGATATGATAAGCGCTGGCCACCCAGTCGGTTAACATTAATATCAACATAAGTTAACTTACTGATCCAGACTTGGAAGTCGATTCAAATCCAGCCCGGAGCATCACAGAGCCGACAGGTTCACCTATTTGATGCTGCAGCTGCAGCCACTTCACATTATGACAGGTTGTTATAGTTTGTTCTGCTTTGAGGTAATGTATTGTATTAGTATGAGCGCTGGGCAGCAAGCTGTGCAAACAGAGCCGGCAGGATGTGCTGGGATTGATCTGAGGCTAAAGGTGGGGAAGTGGTGCCAACAGGTCTGGACCCCACAGAGTGGAACCAGTCAAATTTGCCATTATTTGAGTTTAAACTAAGCAAAGGTTAATGGAGTTTGTGACTTTGGGAATGTAACTTCATTGTTGTTATGTTCCATGGTAAAGGGAGAATTCATTGGTGGGAATTTGTTGTAATTGCAGCATTTTGCCTGTACTGTAGCTGGTTTTAACCCATGACTATGTTACTGTTACATTCAACCTTCCCAGTGTTATAGTGCCATTTGACACATGGGAGTTTAATGGCAGGCAAATCTTTGCATGTCTAAACCAAATAAGTATTCTTTAGCATCTGCCAATATTATCTGTCAGGTTTTCACAGTATGTATACCAAAGAAATAATAACTGCCACTATTCAGACAACAGTTCTGAAGAGTTGTTGTCCCTGGCTCAACAAAAAATATGAGACATGCCCAGGAGCATGAAATAGGTTTAATTTTACAATTAGTTCTGAGCTGGGTCCAAAATCAATCCATAATTATCTCATCCACCAGTCCCATATATGAGGCATTCAATAGTTTTCATAGCATTCCGTTGTTCTTACCCATCACGTCAAATACAGCAGCTTGGTCAGTGGCCTTGAAGTGTAACTCTCGCCAAAATGCAACCTAGGCTTTTTTTGTGAATGTACCCGAGTAAAACCTTCGTGTAAAAGCATAATTACGACGAAAAAAGACACTTTTAAGATTTACCGTACTTTTGTTTTCGGGTCAAAGTCATTTTTTAATGGCGTGCTAGGGGCAACGTTACGGTAGCATCAATCGCTATTTTTGAAACACTAAGAAGACTCGACACAACATGAAACTTTGCTCATAGTATCACCAGGGTCTCTACACATTAACACGAGCATTGAGAACATTGTTTGTGTACACAGAGTTTACTAAAAAGAAGGTTTTTGAACAACTCATGTTAGCAGTAGCAGTAGCCGTCATGCCAGTCTAGACTAGTCGATCCCTGAGTGCAACGTAACATGGAGGAGAGTAAAGATGGAAAGCTCCTAAAGCGTCACACTGAGGGATCGACTCTGGTAATTATGCTTTTACAGGAAGGTTTGACTCGGGTTCCGTCACAAAAAAAGCCTAAGTTGCATTTTGCGAGAGTTTCACTTCAAGCTTCAAAATATGATGCTCTACCTACCCCCCTAGCATCAGTTTTGGACATGAATGGCTCTGTGATTAAGTTAGCAATAATATGTTTTATGCTACATTCGGCTTTCAGAACTTTCATACAGTATTATGACTTTTTGACTGTTATTAACATTGTCAAATGGTCACAGTTTGTTTATGTTTAGACACCAAAACTGCTTGGTTAGGTTTAGGAAAGATCATACTTTGGGTTAAAATAACTGCATCCAGTCTCGTAACTTATAGTAATTTGGGTTTTGGAGGTTACTTAACTCAAGTCATGTAAGGTAAGTGATACATCACATCAGTGAGTTATGTCACTGACATAACATAAAAACAAATCACTCTTGAATCTTGGTCACAAACAGGACACAAGCACTAATCTCCAGAGGTGAAGCTTAGTGACCCATCCAACAACCCCCAACAGACTTTTGTCCCCCTTTATGCTACTGCACTAGTGGGGCACAGTTAGAGGGGTAACTACAGCGTCAGACTTAGAAACGTTAAGCCACTGACCAGTTTAATGTGATGTGCTGGGAGTGAGAACAGGCTGTAGAAAACAAAGGATTGATTTTGGATGTGATGAAACCATTTTTTATTTTTTGTTGTCTTTTTTGTTTTGTTTTGTTTTGTGGCCCAAATGTTATCATTTTGGTTCATCCCCAGCACTCTTATCAACCATGTTGCTGTGAAAGGGCTCTGATATACCCAACAGCAGACATCGTTAGCGGCTAGCTGTTGAACATAGCAGAGCATTTAGCAGCTAAAGAGACAGCTTGTTTTTCTAATGTATTTATTTGAATTTTATTCAATATTCAATATGCTGTTTAACATAGTTCCAATACAAAGAATGTAACTGATGTGCTGCACAATTAGCTGTTGCTAGTTTTCAACTCTTGTCCCTAGCTGGGCTTTTACATAAAACTTACAGCTTTATTTATTTATTGAAATCTGAAAGAAAGCTATATGAAAACCTGGACAATTAAAACCAAACTATCTGCATGGTGCCACAACAGGTAAGTGAGGAAATTAACTCAAATACCATATTTTTTTTACAATTGTGCGGTACTTGTACTTTACTGGAGTACTTCCATTCTCTGCTACTTTATACTTATGCTCCATAAAAATTCAGAGACAAATATTGTACTTTATACTCCCATTACTTTTATTTGACAACTTTAGTTACTTGTTTGCAGATGTAGCTTAAAAAATGTAATCAGTAAACACATTCTGATGCAGTATTTCAGCTTAATTTAATACTTTCTGTATCCCAGAGGATACTTTGGTACTTTTATTGCAGTAAATATTTAAATGCATGACTTAGCCCACGCTTGTACTTGGGTACAAGATCTGACTACTTCTGTATTTATATATTGCTTTTGTTATTTGGGTGATCTGACACTTTAACGATCAGTAAATCACTAACTATTAATTTAATACTGTTCTGACTTGCCCTGTGTCAGTCTTTCTCCCCAGTAGCTCCCACCCACAGTTACTAGCCAAGTATCAGGCTGAGCAGACGCTGAGTCTTTCATACTGATCAACAACACTGTCATTCCATCATGTCACTCTGTGGGAAAGTAAAACCTTCCTGACTACACTCATTTTCTCCAGGCTCTGTCTGACGTTTCATTTCAGTATTTGATTTTCCAAATCTCAGGCATGAATGTTGCACACAACTATCTAAATGAAGGCATTAGCCATGGGTTTATTTATAATGTAGTCATTAGGGGAAGGCTTAGGAATAAGCTACCTACAGTTTTTTATGTGTTGGTGCAGAGAGGTGTAGGTTTCATGTTATGAGCTCATCTTAGGTGGTCTTGGGTGTAAGTGGGGCCGTGGGCTGAGCAGGCAGCTCGGGGAGCTTAGCTGGGAGGGAGCTGCTATCCTGCTGCCTCACCGAACAGCAAATCAAACCAGATGGGCTCATTTATGGACAATTAGCAGTGTGCTGTGAATGGAGCGCCACTGACTCACCTAGCGTTGTTATTATTACAGCTTTTATCTGGGCACAAGAGAAACCTGGCGGCAACTAAATTGGGGTTTTGATGCATGTTTGACCCCAGACGCATGAGGAAATTGGAGACCTGGTCCTGAGAACTGGAGCAGAGGCGGAGCATGATGAATAGCTCTGGGAATGTTGACAATTATCTGTTCTGTGCTGTATGACTGAATCATAGCTCAGATTAGGAGAGGGGCTGAAAACTTCACACACTCGGAGCAGATGTGAAAACGTCTAGCTTTAGCACTGAACAGGAAAACACAAAAGCTAAACAGGCAGAGCAGCTTTAACTTGCTCCGGGCTTTTCTCATGTGCCGCCCTCACTGCACAGACAAGAGTGTCCTGTTACTTAAAGTGGGGATCGAGTCCGATGCAGGAATGTTGCTCTTGCCTTGCCCCTTTTTCATCCCCCCACTTACTCCTCTCTAATCGTTCCCTCCATCACTTACTTGGCCTTTGCTTGACTCCCTCTGTGATGGTCCACTTCACTTTGCTCATAAACAATGCCCAAAGCCCCTTCCACACCTTCATTTTTCTGCCTGCCTACAAGCTCCAGCTTCTTACTGCCTTACTACCTCCAAGTCATATCAGACCTTTTAACAGTAATTAGTTGAGGGACTGCAGCACAGCGAGATATTTCCCTAATTCATCCCCAACTCTGGGAGAAGGAGGAAGGTAAGGTAGAGCTGTGTTGGTAGGAGCCTGCTGAGATAATGACAGCCTCATCATACACATCCAAACAAAGCCAAGACTTGGTGGGAAAAAAGCCTTTTTGCTGTCTTTATTGTGTGCAACAATACAAGAGAACTACATGAAAAGGAACAAAAATGAATAAAAGCAGCTGCTGCACACATCTATTGTCTGAGTCCATGTTGAAGGTGAGCGCTGTTCAGATCAATGCAATTACAACTATGAAAAGACTGTGGTTGTTTGGGAGGGTTGTAGCTGCACCCAAACACTGGACTCTGAGCAGGGGTGTTCTCTCACTGAGGAGGGAGTCATATTCGGCGCAGTGGTACGTCCCAAGAGGTATCAGCCACCAATGACGGCTCAGCGTCGTTTGAAAGCCTATCAATGAAAACTCCTACCTCTAATTGTCCCTGCAATGCTTATCAACGCTGCCAATCCCAACTAGAGCGGAAAGACAGAGCAATTTTCCCATTACAGCAGGAGCAGAAAATGGAGGAGAGACGAGGGAGCCCGGTGTCTCCAGAGAGCAGTGCAGATGGCTTCATCTCTACGTTCAAAAACACAGACAGGAGGGATGGGGCGAGAGATGCACGCACACTCACAGCCTCTTGTAATGTCCTTGTGCACAGATAAGCATGGAGACGTGCACAGGCGGAGACGAGACTCATGCACTCTGACAACATGCAATCAATTAGCTTTTAACCTCCTTTCTGCAGTTTCCTTCAAGGCCACAGTTGCACATAGCATAGCCATGGAGGATTCAAGTCGGTGAGCACTGAGATCATAGCTGTTTTAAGCTTGCTGACCTCCTGCCACAGTGGTTAGATAAGCTCGCTTCACCGCTGTCTATCCTGTGCTTTGATCTTCCACAACCGGAGCAGAGGCTCCACACACTCTCACGTGTTTACATTTCCTCTCCCAATATGGAGATTTACATTAAACTCAAAGGAGGAGCTACATTCCCTCTTCAGTGTGCAGCCATCGGAGAGCAAGAATGCAGCGCCACTGTGCTCGGCTGGTTATGACAACAAATGGCGTCCTGATAACATCACACTGACCAGGATTCAACCTGAGCTTTACCTGCCATCCCAGCACTGATGAGATTAATCTGTTTACCTGCTCTCTTGAAGGAATGTTTATTCAGACGCATGCAACTGTGTATACAGTTCACATAGGAGCCCAGGTTAAAAATGATAGTGTTTTGTGTTTGTGTGTGTGTGTGTGCACGCGCGCATGCATGTGTCTGTGTTTGGAGGAGAGGTTGCCTGTACTAAACTCTCCCTTTATTATCAATGCAGACATCTTTAAGTGTCTGTCGTCTGGCTCCACTCGGCTTATCAGTTCCTCATTGGCTTACGCAATTACAGAAAACACACACCAAAGTGTGTAGCTACGCATACACTCAAAGCTATGCTTGTGTGCACACATACACACACATGCAAAGGGCCATTTAGCAGCACACTTAAAACCAAAATAGATCAACTTAACCTCCTCGAGGCAGCATCAGTCTGACAGGCCCAACAGACAGCTGCATGCTACAACTATATTCTTGTTTTATTAATAAAATGAACCATCTAACTCTGTGACCTACCAGCCCAGAAACAGTGCACTAATTCTGCTCCCTCCTTTTTCTGAGGTCATGACCAGCAGCATAAGCAAACGGAGCAAAAGATGGGGCCAGAGATTGGTGGAGGTTGTTGGCCTGATCTCATATCTAGCAGCACCCTTGCTAACCTCCACTGCAAATAGAATGCTCAGTTCAACAGCAGATAGTCAAGACTCGACAAACCTCAAACTGTCAGACCTGTTTTGTTTTTTCTGCATGGAGTGGATGTGCTCCCTCACTCATCCAAGACTTAAACACCTTGTCTAGCAGGCTTTCCTCAGTCTGTCCATCTGCTTGCCCCCCTCCCAACTACCACCACACAGACACACATCCACGGCTTCCTATTGTAGCGGCTGTGCAGGTGCAGGTGGGCTGATAAGAAGCATAGGTGCCCCATGGTTCACTGAGGTGAGGCCGCGTTGGGCGAGCTCTGCCCTCAGCCCTACGCTGGCATTTCCAGCCGCGGGAGGTTCTGCTGAAGAGGGCAGAAGCGATGCTGCTTATCAAGCCGGTGACTGAGGACCAGGCGCCCAGCAGAGCCACGGGGACTTGAACTTGTAGCCTGCATCCCAGCATCTCGCCTAACGTTGTCTGGTAGCAGGGCCCTTCTTGAGTCAGGAAAACCACAGTTCACCGCTCTTAGGGTGAGACCGAACACACCCCTCCCTCTCTGAATCGGCGCTGCACACCTCTCACCCTGCTCTGCTATGATATCTCTGTCTGAAATGTCAAGTCTCACACACACACACACACACACACACACACACACACACACACGTTCAAAAAACACAGTGGCATTTCAGCTGCACCTATTCTGATCAGCATAGCCCCCTGCTTGCACTTGACTCTTCAGAATTGTATATGGTTGACTGGTTGGAGGTTGCAGGTGGAGTGTTAACTTATCCTTGAATCAAATGTGTAATCAACAGAATGGGGTCACACTTGTCAACAAAAGGACATTTTAAAATGATATTTATTTTGTAAAGGGCAAAATGCCTGTGGCACTCCACTCTTTATCAGTGTGGATAAGTGGTCCACTTCTGTCATATGTAAGTAATGTGTTGATTGTAGATTGTAGTGAAATTGTGTTCATATAACAGAAGCATTCTATAGGTGTGTTCAGACTGGAGGTGATCCAATTCCATACAATGGAGAGAGACAGACATTAGCTGTTTAGGAGCAGCTCAGACTACTGATCATGAAACTTGCAAGGAACGCCAGTTCAGTCAGAGACACGTCAAAGACTGAACCATTTATAGAACACACGCAGTCGTACAGTTTGATTTAATGGAAAAGACTCCACTCTATGAGACAACTCTCAAAGATTCCAAGCAGCGACGATGATTCTGCTGGGAGAACAAATCCCTCTGATAAACACATGCATGAACAAAAGATCTATTCTTGGTGAAATCAACAATACCAAGCAAAAAACCTTTAGCACAAAAACACACAGGGAGGATGTTGGTTCAGCACCAAACAACGGCCAGACATTGTATAGTAAAGTGTTACCCAAATTGGCCTTAGTAAAGCAAGGGGAAAATCTGCTGCAAATGCACGCTTTCTTCTGAGCAGTAAAACATTTGTCAGATGTAGCTTGGTAGAAAGAAAATAGTTCCTACATGAAACCGCTCACAACAAGGTCTGTGGGTTATCTTGAGTAGCCGGTTCAGAGTTTCTGGGAAGAGACATTGCTGTTGAGTTTTTAAAATGCTATTTTTATTCAATTTTTTATTTTTTTATGTTGGAGCACCACAAGCTGAGTGCCATCTAATTCTATGATCGTTGATAGAAGGCAGACATCCCTGTGGCTGACATCTCCAGAACTCAGCAGCTCACGCCAAAACAATCTAAATGGATAAATAACGCTATAGGCAAGCAGAAAAATATGTAGTTTTGATTTTGGGGTGACCTGTTCCTTTAACCTCTCCTCCGTGAGCCATCAACAGGTAGAAGGAGAAGGAAAGATCAGATTACATGACGTATATATTTACAAAAATACGCTGACTTCTATCTGACTGAACTGTTGATGTAAACTGTCTAGATTAACATGATAACTGTAAATCTAATGTCGCAACTCTTCATTATGTTGGCATCAGGATGTCTGAGCTGCTCACCACTGCCTGCTCATTTCCCTCATCAAACTATTCTATTTTCAGCTCATACACTATCACATTGCTTTGTTACATAATGAGACACTTTTGTGAATGTGATTTCCTGATTGGTAATCATAAAACACCAATGAGTGTCCCAGAATGATGTTATGGTGTTACATTATGAAATTCAGTGTGAACTTTGAATGGTAAATGGCCTTGCATTTCTATAGCACTCTTCTAGTCGCTCGAAGAGCTTGACAACACTCGTCACATTCACCCATTCACACACTGGTGACAGAGGCTGCTGTGCAAGGTGCCGCCCTGCAATTTGGGGTTCAGTATCTTGTTCAAGCATACCTCGACATGCAGCCAGGCGATCCGGGGAATCAAACCAGCGGCATTCTGATTACTGGACGATTACTGGACGACTCTACGTCCTGAGCTACAGCCAGCCCTTTAAAACTGCTGGGGTTTTATTTTATTCAATGTATCAAAATTATTGCATAAATATGACAAGGAAGTACTTTCAAACTTAAATCGGACCCTGTTAAACTTGTGATAATGTTTTCAGGTTGAGGAGAATAAGTAAATGCAATCCATTCTGTGTGCAGCAGAAGGAAATGTCACGCAAACTTTAACCCTTCTGACACAGATCATTTCTGTTGATGTCACTCCTGACTCTTAACACTGGCTCTGTATGTATTAACGTTTCTCATGTTTTCTCATGTTTGCATCTCATATGATCTTTCTCCTGCTGCATTTTGCTGATGCTTCAGCTAGCTTAGCTCAGGGGGGTGTTTGCAGTCCCATGCTGAGTCTAAACCCAACGTGGCAGTCTGAACCCCACCTGCTCTCCCAGTTCAGAGGCCTCAATTAGGGAACAAGGCTGGGATGTTGTGAGTTAACTTTAATGGGCAATAAGGGCATGGTGGCTTTCAAGCCTGGCCCTCTGGTAGGAAGCTGTCGGGGTTGGGAAACTCACATGGAGGCGCAAATTCTAGACAAAACAACTAACTAGTTTAGAAAACAGATGTGTTTAGAGAAAGTTAATGTTAAAGCTGTACATCGGTTCTAAATTCCATGTTCCTGGTGTAAGCTGTTCTAAAGGCTGAGTAAATATCTGACATGAAATTCAAAATGTAAAAAATGACTGCCAGCCTGTTTGGTGAGTAAAGGTTTTCACTGGAGAGAGACAGTAACTAAATATAACAGATGTTATTTCATCATGTTGCCATTAGAAGTCAAAACTACAATTCAGGTCCAGTGTTACCTTTAAAGAAACACTTTGAGAGATGTGATTTGCTTTCTTTCAAAAAGTAAAATGGATAGTATTGTGTATCAATCTCATGTTTGTGTGTTAACAACAGAGCTGAAGTAACAACATGGTTAGCCTAGCTTGGCATAAAGACTGGAGACAGTTAGCCTGGCTCTCTTTAAAACCAAAAAAATATCACCAAGCAACATTTTATTTGTTAAACACAAACAGAAACGTGAAAATGACACTGAGTGTTTCTTGACTATTGTAGTTTATCTATCCAGCCCATGTGTCTGCGCAACGTCTTCAGCCACAGTGGGGTTGCCAAGTATAGTTGGAGAGCACATCTAGTGTGATATCTCGTAGCCATGAGTGTTGTTTATTTTACCTTTTGTTTGACCTTATGACTTTGTCTTGTCACCAGATACCTGCAAAATTCACATTCCCATCAGCCTCAGATGAATGCCTACTGTTTTTACAGCGCTATTATGCAAATATTAGCATTTTAACATGCTCAACTAAGCTAGTGAACATGGTAAACATTATACCTGCTAAACATTGGCATGTTACCATTGCCACTGGGAGCATGATAGTGTGCTGATCTTAGCATTTAGCTCAAAACAGCTTCACAGAGTTGTTATCATAGCTGTATACTACACTAAGCTAGGCTAACCACGACTTGAAACTAGATTCATAATTAACACTCAGACATGTGATTGAGATTCCATCTCGCATACCTCCACCATGGTCCAACAATCCCCCTTATCTGCATCAAAATGTACTCACTCATCGATACCGACCACATAAATACACCTGATTTCTTCCATGCATTATTCCCTGAGAGATTATCAAACTTCCTGGATCTGTTTCTGTATCCACACCAAATGTTTTATGGAAATCCATTCAGAAGTTTTTATGTGATCCTGCTGACAAACCAACCAACAAATGAACACGGGCATAATCTCCTTGGCGGAGGTATAAAATAAAAAAAAGGAAGAGAGTTATATTTCCAATAATTGATGAGATTATGTGTAGTATGTACTGCTACTACTACTTTTCATCTAAAATATTTATTGGCTTTGACAAAAATTAAGACCTCCTCAAAGAGCAGCATAAAGAACAGCCAATATGTGCATGTTTCTTTCAGCAAGACATCACAGCCCCATCTGTTTTTGTTGTCAATGATGAGAAGTTCAGCCTCTCACACCAGTAAAAGCTCAACCCAGATCTACAAATGGGCCATTTTTCTGGCTCCTGCAGCTCACTTGCATCGACTTCCTCCAAGATAAAAATAGTCTGACATAAGGGGAATGATATATGATCTCAGTCATTCATCTAAATTGGACAAATGAGGCCCACACGTCTGAGCTGTGAAAGACCCCCCCAATAGGACTGAATGAATGGGCCAATGTGTGGGAGGGGGCATGTGTGGGACTACGTACACACACGCATTTAGTATGCATTTTCATGTGTGATGATCTATTTAATGTTCCAAAGTCTGTCTGTATGAATGCTGCCAGTGTGTATGTACTGTAGGTGCATTAATATACCATCACTTCCACAACCTTCCATAGCTTTAGCAAGAGTGTCTGTATTCTCAGAATGCGTGTGTGTCTTTATGCGCAGCTCTTTGTGTGTGAGAGCGAGGGAGTGAGAGGCAGCATTGTTGCATCTGCTCCTCATTAAAGGGCGCTAATGAACGCACGTGTGTTCCACCTGGTTTGGTGGAGTGGGGGGTTGATGAGGGCCTGGCCTTTCCCAGCTCTCCGATCGTAAAACCTCTCTCAAGACAAACAGGGGAGCTCGTTCCCCAGACGCTCATCTGACAACAGTTTGGCGGTTCCTCCTCTAATGATGAAGGTGATGCTCGACGGTGGCCCTGCTGGGCAAAACTGTGACTCTACCTGGAAAATAATAAGATTGTTGACTGTTACAGAGGAGGACCTGAGAAGAGCCAAGGAAATGTCAATGGAATTATACTTGTATAATTCATACACGTGTAAGAACTTTTGGACAACTTTTGAAATTTTGTGTAAGATATGGCCAGAATTTAGTTTAAAACATTCAAAAAATGAACTAACATTACAATACAACACAGTGGACATTTCTGTAAATTAATTCCACTTGTTATACACAATATTAACACTATACTGAAAAATAACTTTATTTATAAAGCCCTTTTTGAGACAAAGTTACAAAGTGCCATCCAAGTAAAAGCAATAAACTAAAATGAAAAAGTGATAAAACTGCAATGATAAACTGAACAGATTATAAATCACAGAGAACAGTAATAAAGCCAACACATAATAAAATGACAATCAGAAAGATGATAGCAATCAATCAAACACAAAAACAAGAAAAGACAAGTTTGTAAAAGTTTCTGAAGCGATTTGCAGGAAGTGACTGTAGAAGTCTGACAGCTTCTCCTACAGAACCGGTGCCCTGCTGAGGAGGCATGCTCTACTAAGCACTGGTTTCCATTGTAAACCAAGCTGTTGCAAGATTTCTTTTCTTATTGAGTGACAGTGGTCTGCTTTATTTGAGATGTATTTGCTTCAGTTTGAGAAAATTCTCAAAACGTATGAAAACCACATTTCACAGATAAACTCCTGGCCAAACTGCTCGATATCATTGTTGTTAAATTACAGCAGAGGACAAAGCAGATCATCAAGCACTGCAGTCTGGACACAGAGCGTTTGGAGTGTTGTTTCTATCATCAGAACTCTTCAGGGAAAAGGGACCTGAACTGGGGCTTCATCTGTGAGCCTCTGTGGTGAGAAGCCCTCCCTCAGGTCTCTCCTACAGCTGCCAAGGTATTGATACAACACCCCCGTGTGCTCCCCTAACACAGGGCACTGCTGGCAACATCATCATCACAATCACAAAGAGTGGAGGTGCAGCCCTTTTCATCTGACAAGGTTAATGATTGACAGACATGGCTTTGTCAAGACAGATAAAAATAAAGACATATATTTGAAGACTATTCATGGCTAACATGAGGTACCAATATTCAGTATGTTTTAAGTGGTAATTCTTGAGATTGCTGCCATGTGATCATTACAACAACATGACTGTTGCAGCGTACCAAAGACAGGTACACTGGGTCTTCGTCCTACCAGTGCAGTTTGGTTGGGTTTAGGCTAGAAAACTACTTGGTTAAGTCTAAGAAACCATGGTAAAATAACTATGTTACTCATGTAACTTAAGTTCCTACATTACATAATATAACTCCAGCTACATAATGTACATGCCGCAACCTAACTATGTTAAGTAAAAAGAACTGACCGCTGACTTTCGCCGTCACACATGAACAGCTGCCTCCTAGATGAAACTCCTGTGCTTGTTTGACCCAAACATCGGCCCCTGACATCCTCTGTGGCCTTTTCACTCCTTAAACTACTTTGCCTGACTTCCTCCTTTGTCGTCATAATATTACTACTGGCCACTAGGCCACTGCCTCACCAAAAAGTCAATATGGTTTGTTAGATGCTGCTTTCTGCAGCTCAAGAGCTAGCTAGTTTTCGTAGGAGTTGGCGGAAATGACTATGCAGTTGATGTAAAAATGAGTGCTTCTGTTGCTCTGTCTGCTATATGTGTAAGGAACAGTTTTATTAACTACCTCCCCAAAGTGGTCAAGGAAAATTAAAATAATGCAGCTTTTAAGGGAAGGTTAGCTGCCATGAGCGCTTATCAGGGTTGTATCTATGTTTAAATGAAACTTGCTGTGCTGGTATACTGTTTTCTATCAAGGCAGATTTCTTGCAACTGTGCTTAAAGCTACAGTATACATGTAATCTTATTTAATTCAACATGTCTTGAACTTAAACATGACCATTCAAAGTTGTGTTTGAAGATCAGGGCTCAGGTGGAGACATCAAGGCTTTTGTTACCTAGTTATAGATTGAATCATAGAGGATGGCTTATTTACTTGATTATTTACTTACTCTTACTGCTACATATAAAGCATATTCATCAATACATTAGCAAGTTTTATCTAAATGTCTCATTATTTTTTTTACTTTTTAAAAGACTACTAGTGTAGCACTGATCAATTCTCTAATAACTCTAATAATAATATTTTATAATTTGGACAACACTGACTGATGATGAAAAAAACAGTAAGAGCCTTATAATCAACCAAACAAAGCATCATTCTAACCACAGTTGGGACAGTAGAGGTGGAAGAGGCGATACATTTGTTGACTCACATTTATCTGTCTGTGTGTGTCTCTCTATCTCTGAACACACTTTTCCTCAACCGTGTCCAACGGTGACAGCCGTGGGTAATGACAGTCGAGCGCTCGCTCGCTCCTCATTTACTCGGAGTTGGCAGTGTAACAGTTCGCTCAGAACTCTTAAGTGCTTGTTAATTTAATATGCAAATAAGTCTCTTGTCAATCTGAATGCATTTTAATGAAAAAGCTCCTGCTTCCACGGGGCGGGGGCTTGTACAGGCTGACTGTGGCTATGTGTGCAGGGGAGAGAAAAAGGCCGGGGGCAGTTTGTACAGAGAGCACAGGAGAGGTGTGGCTGAAGGATAGCAGTAAGACACTGAGGTGCAGTGTGTTAGGGATGGAGAATAGAGCCCAGATGGCACATATTGAACATACATGGTGGCTTGTTGCAGCCTGAACATGTGTAACACATGGAGGTGACGCTGCTGTCACCTCGGCTTTGGCCTCCTGTGATCTGTGTCAGCCAGTGTTCCCAGCAGATAGAGCTTCAAAACAGAATCCGGGGTTATGAGAGGGAGCAAACACAAGCATCAGCCTGCACAAACATGATAGAGTGACACACGCACGCACGCACACACACACACACACACACACACACACACACACACACACACACACACACACACACACACACACACACACACACACAATCCTCTACCCACATCCCTCTGTTAATGACAGACCTTAGCTCAACCTTTGCCTACAGATGGGTGGCGCAGTGTGCTGAAAGTAAGGTGAGCGTGTTATTGGGAAGGTGGGGGGTGGATTGCAGGCGGTGTTAAGTCAAGCAGGAACCCTCAATGTTGCTAATTTATTTACAGATTTAATTAGATGGATAGAGCCCTCACAGATATAAGAAAGAGAGGAGAGATGTTGCCAGCGTTACAGCACTTTAATTATGGTAGCAGGCTCCTGATCCCTGCGCTCCGCTGTCTGGGGAGCCAGTTAATTAAAATCCTCATTATTTTACTTTTAATTAGTTCCCCCCTCTTTTGTTTCCTTTCACCATATGGCCGTGTTCCGTGGTCAAATTAACGTAATTGAGCTAATTAAGCCGATCACTTTAATTATTCAAAGCGTTCCGATTGGCCAGGAGAACTTTTCCCTCTCCCCTCCCTGACATTCCTGTATGAGGCTCTGAGTTGTAAAGTCGCTCTCTTTGTCATTATGCTCCTCTACTCCCATGCTGAAGGCAGTGAGTTATGGCTGCAACATGCCTCACTTCCTACATGTTCCAGTAGCGTCTCATGTTTCACTCCCATACAATGCGGGGTATGTAGAGCAGCACTGGAGACCTCAGCGAGTTCAAAGAGGATTCAGAAATCATCGGAACATTTAACACACTATGGTTATGACAAATTAGGTGCATATTGGTAGTCGTTTGAGCTACTTCTCAACAGTCATCTGGTGCTCAGGGATTGGAGCTACCATAAATAGCTTTGGCAGCCCGAGCAGCTTTCAGAAGGATTGTCAGCACAGCTAAATGCCGTAGACATCTTTCAGCACACTACCACTGCATTTACATGCTTGGATTTTGAAAATGGTGACAACCAGATGGCAGTTTTACAACAAACATACCTACATTGAGCACAATGCCTAAGTGTGGAAAATACCTGTCCATCAGCATTGAACTACAGCAGAAACTCCCCACACACTGCACCTCTCTGAGATCCTTCAATCTCTGCTCATCCGCCTATTTTTCCAGAAATGTAGAATCATTTCTATTCATAATCTTTTTAAACACTAGGAACCACAGACTAAAACTGTTAGGTCCAAGTTCATGCACAGTCCTCGCCCAAAGTAATAATGTTTTTATATTTGTTCATTGATGATGGATGTAACAATGCAGTTTAAGAGAGCTTCCACACTGTTCTAATCACCCAGTGTGAGCCATTTCTGGAAACAACTCCAGGAATCATGCACTTTACCTTTCTAGTTTGTTTGAAATGTATGGAGCCTGAGTAATGATAGGCATCATAGCTGAACATAAAGGAAGCCAAACTTCATCATCACAAAACAGAACCAAGACAATTTTAACCCATCAAGATGATGGTGCTCAGCACACATCCAGAATGAACTGATGTAAAGTACTGTACTGTAACAAGTACTAAACAAAAGTGTCAACTGTCACGAAAACAATTCAACCCAATCACCAGAATAAACATATGTTTCTGCAAACCATCAGTATGTTGAAACTTTACATTTCATAGGTTCATTTTTCACTTTTATGTTGTCAAAACGCTGTGTTTATGCTCTCGCTAGGTTAAGGCACAAAAACCACTTGGTTAGGGTCCGGAAAAACCTGTTTTAGTCGCCACAAGCCCATCTGGAGATTCCCTGACTTCCTGTCGAAAAACTTATCTTCTTTGTTACCACAAACATGGATGGGAATTGTATCAAGAACTCCTTAAAAATACCCAGTGATGTCACGCTTACAAATGGTGAAAAACAGTACTGAACTGCGGTCATTGGCTTGGCAGCCTTCACTCCAGTAACGGCACCACCATGCCCTCCACCTCCTGACATGACAGTCAGGTGATGAACATGTAATGTGAGCGTGATGTGTTTTGTAAAAATGTCAATGCAGTACAGATGATACGTACAAATACTGAAATCCAAGGAAACACTTTGCTTACCTGTAGTCATATCTGGGCACATGAGGATGTGGAAGAGTTAGAAGCAGTGTCACGACCGAGCGATGATTGCTTGTTAATTCTGTGATGTTTTGTGATGACAGTAAGATAGTTCACAAGCTAAAATGTGAGCTAAGCACGGTTAAGTGAATCTTACAATAGAACAGTAAAATTTGACTACTGATGCCTCTTTATTGTAGCTGCTGGCGAAGCTAAGATGTTGTACCGCTAACAGGAAGTTTTCTCATAAGGGGTGTAAAGATTCACTGATATGAATCCAAATACGGTTTTAACATTAGTGATCCAAGTACAACGATGCATCCATATAAATATACTATGAATCGGACAAATGCCCTATTTTAAAGTTAATTATCAGTTGACTGAGGCTTACCTTAGCTGCTAATTCTACAAAACGTCTCCAATCTCGTTTAAGGTTAAGCATGAGGGTAAGACTCACCTGGAGAGATGGTATAATGAAACATATGCAGGCAACGAGGTGTAATTATGTAAAAGCTATTCTGGCCTGCACAAGCAAGAAAACCCAACACAAAGACACACATATCAGACCGTATCTCCCGCTACAACTCTGTTAGATCTATGGTAACCATAAGGTAATGCTAATGAGGCACCTGGGCCTGGCTGTGTGAGACAGCTTACATTCATAATGTCAAAATGTTTGTTCATACAAGAAGTCTTTACTGTTCTGTGTCTACTGTAAAAGTCAGAAACACTATCATGATTGGCAACAGCCAGTGAGTAGAAGACAAAACTGATGTGGACATTAGTGACATCAGTGCAATCAGTCATCACTCTTAATGCTGCCCATTGCCGTATCGTGAGTGACTTGTATCAGAGCCCCTGTATCCAGATGCGTACATGACACACACCCCTATTTCTCAGGGATACACAGCCTAAAAACACCAAAGTACTGTGCAGTTAGCTTTAAAGATGGAGTCAAAGTTAAAGGGAATATAACGTGAGGGTTCAATAGTTCCATTTTGAAAACATTCCTAACATCAGTTGTTAACCAAAGAGGAAACTGGGCCCCTGTGTTCTCCTGCTGTACCGACTTGAGTTCACATCTGGTGACACAAAGCAGACTGAACCGACACAGAGACGTGTAAGCTAACGCCAGCATATTGTCTGATTCCAAACACTTGGCCTGGCCTCCTCACACATGGAGGGGCCTACTTCTGACAGACCAGCGGATCAGCATCAGAAGGGAACTGGGCTAAAGGAATGCAGCCATCTTGGATCTATATCACAGGAGTGTCTGGGCAAAAAGGAGGCTTCGCCGGTCCTCTTCCTTATCATCATGAGCATTTAAAAATATCCTGGCATCATCTTGTGTCTTCACACAGTGTGAGGTGGAGGAGCTCAGGCAATTACACTCATCTGCATGTGTTAATATGATTAATTAGCGGGAATAAACACTTTCCTATGACACAGGCTACATGGTGAGCCACACACCTGCAGAAGCTCCGATAAAAGACAACGCCTCATGGCAAAGAGCCTTTTCATGAGACCTGCTAATTGGCATCTGAAAACGTTCCGGCTAATTAGGAAAAGGCAGATGAGGCTTGATTAGTTTGAATGCAAAGTGTAACTTGTGGTGCGTTGGGACTCGGGAATGTGCCGAGGTTTTATTTCTTCACCATCATGATACAAAGATAATTGTAATTGTGATCATTTGCATACGTTAATGAATTTGCGTGACGCCTCTTGATCAGACGTGGAATAAATAATTGATGCAGTATCAGCACCTACCATGACAAGTGGGACGTTTTGAAATAGCTAAGCGCATTAAGGTGCAAGTTTGATGGCTGCCATGTTCCCAGGCAAGGTGTGAAAGTAGAGCAGATCCTATCTACTGCCTCCTGCACGCTGCATACTCCATCACTGCTATCACACAGATTAACTCCCAACGTCTGATGGTATGCCGAGACTTTAAGTTTTAACATAGCTTTTTAAAAGGCAAACCGAGTTAGAGCGAATTAGATGCAGCTCAGGAAAATAATTTTCAGAAGCCATGCAGAGAGTGGCAGAGAACAAAGAGCTGTGATGGGAAACAAACCAGGCTGTGTGGGAGCTTTAATTGGGACATGGTAAACAGTAAATACATCAGATTGTTTCAAATGCCCTGGATGTAGAGGGGGCCACTCCCCTTTAATTAGCCTGCTTTCAGATTAGGCTTTATTAGAGGCAGGCAGGCAGGCAGGCAGGCAGGCAGGCAGGCAGCCACCGAGCCAGTCAGCCACGGGATATGCCCCAAGTTCAGCCTCCCAGGAGCTCCAGCAGCACAGATACAGGGCTCATGTTTAATTGCTTCTGTAAATGGTCAGAGCTCAAGCCCCCTAATTCCATTCCTCTGGGTAATCAGGCATGTTTTCACCATACAGGGCTAAAGAGAGTGAGAGAGACAGTCACATCCACCATGCTAGGTACCACGCAATACACTGCCACTCTAATGCCGCCAAGGGGCGGCAAAATGACCTCAGCTCACTTTGTGACATGTTACAGGAAAATCATTTTAATAGGATTTTTGTTTTTAAATCTACCATTTTTCCACACATTGAATCTGACAAAGAAATAAAACTCTACAGAAGAAAAAAACAAAACAAAAAAATCATTTCAGTTCTTTGTGCAGGGCGTCTGAAAATCAGTTTTCATAGGTGACAGCAACATTAGATTTTTGTTTTCCTTGAGTGTTCAGATTAACATATACAAGAGAGAGATCAAGAGTTCATTAAAAGCACTGACACTCAGGGGAAATAATGCCACACGGCATAAGCAAAGCTCTGACAGTCATTTTACAGCAGTCCATCAAACATTCATTCAAGCATCTTTTGTTCCCTCTTCCAGTTGGCGAGGCTTTCATCGTCATTGCTTTCCTCCAGCTTTCTCTTAGTGCCAATGGAGCCTTTTGCCAGTGCAGTTCATCCATACTGTAAGTCTTTGCATGATGCACAGACCCCTTTAACGTTGAACACAACATAAATGTGACTTTGTATACAGTACATAGAGTCTCTGATATGGTGACGGACAAGATATCTTGGTGAGAAACTGCATGCTCTCTGGGGAAGAGAGGCGGGACAGTGATGAGAATCCACAACAATGGCGACAGAAGCGGGAGAAGAAGAATGGTGCACCGCAGTGAGGTGAAGCTCGGGAGGAAGGCGAGGGCAATGCACAGCACTCCTGCCACTCAGCACACCTGCAGACAAGACCAGAGGGGAGGAGAAGGGTTAGGGTCGCTGCCATGGCAAACACTTCAGCTCCATCTTCACAGCCTTCCTGTTGTGTGGATATAGAGCCCAATTGTTGATATTTTTCCATGTTTCTATTTCTTTTTTACTGCTGTCTTCATTTAACATTCAAGTTCATTTTAGCTCATAGACATAAGCATATAAATAAAATGAAATCTATTATATACTATACTATGTATATATATATATAACAGTGAATTAAGTAAAACTCAATGAGTATTGACAACATGAAGATGACGGTAAACTATCAAAAGTGACAGTACTCATTATGCAGCTGTATAGTACTTGTCAATGTTATGGTATTATTTATAATGTTGGATTATTATTACTGATGCATGAAAGAGTGAGCAGTAACTGTTGCAGTTAATGTTGTAACCAGTGAAGGTAAAACAAATGCTGAACAATGTTACATCATGTGGAGTAGTTTAATCTGAAACTACTTATCTTATGAGCAATTAGAAGGTTAGGTTGTAAATCAAATATTATGTGAAGTAATTTGAAACCCAGCTTTCAAAACAACAATATTTCCCTCTGACAGTTAGTGGAGCACAAGTATAAAGTTGCATTAAATGGAGATACTCAAGAAAAGTACGAGTACCTCAGAACTGTACTTACGCATTTGAAACATAAGTAAATGTCCTTTTTACAATCCACCACTGACATTTTAAAGTACATGATCTTATTCTTCCGCTGTTACTTTTTCAGACTCTTACAGTATCAGATGTTTTTCGTTCCTGCGCTGACACATTGTAAACATCGTTGGTTGCTTATGAAAACAGCACCTTTTATTTTTCATCACATTTTCACCTACTTTGCCGAGTCGTTTTCTTCATATGAACATCATGTCCATTTTAACATCAACACACTCTATGGTTTACCACAGCACCCCCTCCCTCCCCCTCACTTACATTAATGTCAAGTTTTAGGCACTTTTATTTTGCACATTGCAATATCCATCTATACTGTGACCTTGCACAATCCATGTCAAACATTTTGCACTCCTTCGTAAATCTATAATCTTACAACTATTTAAAATAACAGTCAAACATGTACATATTGTTCTACTGTTTTTTTGTCCATTCATGTGTTACTGTCTATATTTTTCTATTTTTAATCTGTATTTCTATTTCTATTATATCTCTCAATTATTTTTAGTATTGTTTGTTGTTTTAGCACCTACAGACCACAGCAAATTGCTCGTATGTGAAAACTTACATGGCAATAAAAAAGATTCTGATTCTGATCATATAGGAGAGTAAACATTTTTTATTCACCTTCTGGTCTGTCAGCACAGAGTTGCTCTGAAGTGGGGGCAGGTGGCTGTTGAGCAAGGCAGCGCCGGGTCTGTCGTGCTCACAGAAGATCGTACCATTGATGTAATGGAAGCGATCGCCAGGCATCAGTCTGTTTCTACAGGTGGCACAGCTGAAACACTGCAGAGCAGCAGGAGAAAAACACAAAGGGTCAGAAATGGAAATTGATCAAATGTAGAACACTGAAGCAAATTCATACTAAAGGCTTAATACAAAATATTAAAACATCATTTTGTTAGCAATGGCACCTAATGTGAGAAACTTCAATGAATGGATAATATGAATGGACATATAAAACACTGCCGTCAGTGTATCTTAAAACCTCTTTCAATGTGCCTCAAACAAAGTTTAGGAGTACATGAGGCAAAAGAGATGCAGTGCACAATGTCTGTGTCTCCTGATACTGAGGGGACACATCTTCCCGTCTCACTGTCTCTCCCCACCAAATCCCAGATGTTTCTGTCAAACAAGCAGCGGGAGACAAAGCTTGCTGATGTGAGAGCTGGGGATTTACCTTGAGGTGGTAAACATTTCCCTGCGCCCTCATCACCATTTCGTTGGCTGGGATCGACTGGCCGCAGGCGCTGCACGCCCCGCTGTGCCCAAACAGTCTGAAAACACAAAAACACAGATTGCTCAGTCTGTACAGCCTCCAAAATCTAAAACCAGCAGCTTCATCTCGTCCTCCCTCCCTCCCTCCCTCTCTCCCACCTCCTCTGCCACCTTTTCCTTCCTCTCACCTGATGTAGTCACTCCGACACAGAATCATGCCCCCTTTGCTGTAGCAGGTGGTGCCAATGTCCCCCAGCTGGGCTTGGCAGCAAGAGCACTTGAGGCAGCGAGTGTGCCAGTAGCGTTCCATGGAGAAGAGGAGGAAGCGGTCGGCGATCTTCCCCCCACATCCTGCACACGACCTGGGGGCCGGCGGTACGCCTGGTGCCTGGCTGTTCACCATGCTGCCCTCAGAGGCTCTTGGACCAACAGAATAGAGGTTTGACAACTGAGACAGGTGTTTACCACCTTTATAAGACAAAAGCCAATACTCATACTCAGATTACTGGTAGATATTTCTGATATGATAGTCTTCAAAGTGTAACTTTTGTGTAAAATATGTTTGAGTGGGTTTCCATCGGTGGATATTTACTTCAATAATATTGATTACAATAATCACAAGTAAGAGCTTATAATAACCCCCCTTTTTATTTACAACTACACACACCAGCCATTTCCTCTTGCTCAGACAGACCTGCACAGAGCTTCAGCATGTCTGCAACTGATTGATAACATGGTCACTTTAAGAGCTGTAACAGGTTGATTAAACACTGGCACACTGACCAATACAAGAAAGAATAATGGAAATATTTCCACTGATACTCTGTTCACAGTAAGATGAAATATAAACTATGTTCAAATGTTGTTCTGCATAGCTGTGGAACTTTAAAGTACCCAAAGTAGACTCATAACTGATTGTACATGTGGACCCGGGGGGTGGATTTATATGCATTTCATTATGCCTGTGTGTGTGTGTGTATGTGTGTGTGTGTGTGTGTGTGTGTGTGTGTGTGTGGTGGAGGGGGGGGTCACCAAATGGGACTTTTGGACGCGTGCCAGTATTGAGGCTAAATGTAACGCGTACAGCATTATTAAACTATTTTATTCTTCATGTAATACTCTAACTTCCCAGTGTCCTCTCCCTGAGGCTGAGCTCCATGCAGTCACATCAGAAAGCTTCATTCACAAACGCGCGCGCGGAAGAAAGAGAGAAAGAAAGAAAGAAAGAAAGAAAGAAAGAAAGAAAGAAAGAGGAAAAAGAAGAGACGTGTTACCTTTCCGAGCCGAGCCGAGCCGAGCCGAGCGACGCTTTTCCCTCCTGCGTTGAAGTTTGAGAAGGTTGAAAAATATTCACAAGAAGCTCGACACGCTTAGAGTTGGAGCGCCGCACTCAGACCTGACATGTTCTGGTCTCCATCGCTATCCAGAAAAAGGCGAAGCAACGCAACATGAAGCCCGGGACGGCGCGGTGACAGTTGAGCAAACTCTCCCCGACATCCAGCTCGGCAGGAGAATAACTACATGTAGCCGTGCGGAGGAGACATGACGCAGCCTCTCTTCCTCTCCTCTGTCACAGCTGCCTGTCCATCAACATGCCTTCATCTGCCTCGAACGCTTTTGACAGCGACACTATTCATCAAATTGCGCAAGAGGCTATTTAAATTACCGAGAGGGGACGCAGCAGACATGAAGCGGGCAGCAGCCAATAGGAGCGCAGGGGGCGTGTCGGCAGTCAAAATGATTTATGAGCTTATAGTGACTTATTAATATGCACATTCACATCCCTGAAGCTCCCTGTAGGATGTCACCACTAAAGCGTGTGCGCGATTGACATGGGAAACAGCCATGAAATATGGTACACAATGTATGCTACGTTTTATATACAGTGTGTACAAGGAGGAAATGTGTTCAAAGTACATTTCATAAATGTCCAACATTGCTTTATTAATCAGAAATGAACATTTTATTGGAAATAAAATTGCTGAAACAATTTTGTTGAAACTGAAACAACAAGATTCACTATGTGTGGACATACTTGGCCAATAAAGATGATTCTGGTTCCTACTCTAAACGTTCATTTCATTTTATAATTAAATAAACTGATAATTTTAAGGTACATACAGCAAAATATGTAATCCTTTACACTAAACTTTACTAAACATCAGCTGCAACTTATATCGGCCATCCATATAATGTTTATAGATATACGTACACGGTATTTATTAACCATTTACAGAGTAATGTAAACATCAGTTTCAACTTTACTTTAAACAATTGCTTAATACATGGTGAAAGAACAGTGAAATAACTATTTACCATCAATTAATGATGGTTATTATAATGTGTTAACCCATATGTGCAGATACAACTTACAATTTAAATGTATCACCTTTGTAAAGAGGCAAACTTCACACCAGCTTCTCACACATAATGAAATGAAATGGCATCTGTGTGCATGTGAATGAATGTCAATATGTCATCCTTCTCTTCTTTTTTTAACTTTTGATACTGTCATCAAAATCTTACACAGAAAATGACCAAATAAAGAAATAAAACCAGCAATCATACTTGCACACATTGATAACAGATAAGATGTAATATCCTGAGGCCTGATCTCTGATGGAATATGAGGTTTCAGATGTGCTCATGTACACTTCAGCAGGGCAGATTAGGTTTCAGTAGGTCTTGTCAGTACATCAGAACAATACAGTACATCAATGTGCCACCCTGCTGTACTTCCAGTTGAGTTCCTGTAGAGGACAGCATCTTATAGGCTGTAAGGAGCAGGTTTATTTTCCTAATATGTATGCCTTTCCGATGTGTTATTCTGCTATTAATTCTATAAGTGGTGTCCGATTATATAATTAGTGGTGGCCATACATCCTTGTTGCACTTGCAGCTGGCATAATTACTTTTTGCCAGTCATTGTTGTTTGATTGTCTGAGTTTTGTCCTCTTTTCTGGTTAATCCTGGGTCCATATAGGAAGGCTGTATAAATTGATAATCAGTGCGAAGTGCCAAATGTAAATCAATCGTTGGTTTGGACATCAGAACTCTGTGGTGTGATCTTGTTCTACTGGTTTATACTTTGACAATTAATGTAATTTATTTTGTATTCTGAAGGTGTTCTTTAGTTTAACAGTAGTACCACCTATTAACCCCATTTACCTTTCATCTAACTTTATTTTGACACAAGCACTATGACTTGGCTTAATACTTTCTTCATCCCTGTCCACAGGTTAGGCTGGTCTGGACTGGAGGCAGAAAACGTACACACTTGCTATAAACTGTGTTGTACAAGTTAAATGCAGTGTTGCAATTCCTCAATGTGACCACTGGAGGGCAGTGAACACTCATGATTCTAAATACACTCATGTCAACCATCAACTCCTCCAGCATAGTGTACGACCTCAAGGTTGTACACTAATTGGAGCTGATCTACCAGAGATTTGCTGAGGGAATTTAGAACAGATACACTGGCTTTGCTAATCAGATACATGAATGTGCACATTGCTATTACATTACTGCGACATGAACTATTTAATTCCACAATTTACCCGGCAATTGTTAGATGAAATTATTGTTGCAACAATAACTTTCCAAAACACTGTACGCTGTTAGCCTTCAAACTCAACAATGTAATACACAAATCTGACTTTCTGAATCTGATTTTTCTTTTCCAGTTGAAAAATGATCACACCAATGCGGTTGGCCCTTACTCACTTCATTTGTAATCTCTCACACAATGCTGTTTCCTGTCTGGATGGTGCTATTGCTATGCTATTTATGCCCCATGTGTTTCTAGCCCCTGGTGTCTCCACTAAGCTCTCAAAGTTTGATAGGGCAGTGTCAAGGTCAAGAACCCTTTCTGGCTTCACGACCGCAAACATGCGTATTACATTGTTGAGCTATCTCAAAGTCTGCCGACCCCCTATAAAGGACCCCCTCAATTCACATATCACCAAAACAGTCATATGGAGGATTTAATCTTCACAGCACTTCACTCCACCCTACCTGGACCACAACAACACCTGTGAGAATAGTGATAATGGCTGGCTGTCCGCTGCCGTCAAGCTGCCCTGCCACTGCTCCACCACCCAGTCTGTCTGCTCTACCTAACAAACCCAGAGACACTGTAGCTGCGTCAGCCAAA